>NC_081858.1:22396627-22755794 GCF_963259705.1 Myotis daubentonii
CCCCAGGGTTGAGAATCCACTCCAGAAGTGGGCCCAGGGCAACACTCTGTCACTTATAAGCTGTGTGGCCTTGGGGAAGTGGCTTGGCCTCTCTGAACCTCAGTTCCCCCTGATGTCTAAAGTCATCAAAATAATAGTGTGTGTGCCTCACAAGATTTGGGGGAGGGGAGTAAACAGCCTCATTAACGTCTAAAGGCCCACAGACATTATTATGGGGAAGGGATAAACAGAGGAAAAGATGGGGTTTCTCAAATCGCTATCAATGGCTGAGGTCAGGGTCAAGGAAAAAAGGGCAGGGGGTGGGGAAGATGTAGGGCCATGAAGAGGTATCTACCGTTAGCACCATGAGTGTCGGGGCTGGTACCCGTGGGTCAAGCAGGGCAGGCTTCCCGGCGGAGGGGACCTTGGGCCGTCGGCCCGAGACGCCTTCATGCCTGGCCTGCCCACCTTCGCCTCCAGCTGTCTGATCGCCATGGCCCTAAAGAACAGCAAGACGGGCAGCCTGCCTGTGAGCGAGATCTACAGCTTCATGAAGGAGCACTTCCCCTACTTCAAGGTGAGGCGCCGCAGCCAGGGCGGGGGTGCCAGAGCTGCTCTGACCTCTCCCGAGCCCTGTCAGACCCAGAAACGGCCCCAGGCCGAACCGAGCCACCCTCCCGGGCTCCCAGTTATGCCTGAGACCTGGCAGTGAGGATGCTTGCACATGTGCACTCCCACAGACACGGGCAGAAAAATCCAGAAAGAGAAGGGGGTATTTGAGCTGGGCTCTGACGGATGAAGAGGAGCTCACGCGGCATCCCGGGGGCAAAGGGCAGAGGGGGCAACCTAGTGACTCAGCACAGGCTCCGTATAAAATAGAAGGATGCAGGACACACACCCGGCGAGAGCCTTGGCCTCTCTGAGCCTCGGTGTCCTCGCCTGCGAGATGGGGAGAGTCGTCCCCGGCTGGCAAGTTGGAGAGGATTCTGCATGTCAAGGGCCTGGCAGCTCCCGGCACGTGGTTTTGTCATTAGTAATGTTGTCCTTGTTGGCATCAAAGGAGAAGGTCAGAAGGTGCCAAGCTGTGGGGTCCCCAGCCTGGACAGTGTGCTTAGCAGAAATATTGTAAAATCGTGGTGGGAGGGGCAGAGGGGGGCGGGAGGGAGGGAAGGGTAGAGAGAGAGAATAGGGTACCATATGAGGTGCATTACAGTATCCGGTTACCGAACAATAAACTAAGAGCATTTAAAACTGGCCGGCAGTTAATACACTTGACCGGTTATCCATGCATTAGCATCCTCTCACTTGCTTGCTCCCTGAGTGGGCGAGAAAGTGGAAAACCCAGCAGCCCTGGGCCCTGTTCTCAGGTAGGAACCACGATGGAGCTGAGCTGTCGCTGCCCCTTTAATCAGGGCGTCGGCCCTCCAGTTTGCCACAGTCCCCACCGCTCTCTCTCGTCTTCCCAACTCGAGATTGAGTGTTGGACCCTGTCCTGTAAGCCCGCCAGGCCCGAGCCTGAGACCCCCCTGGAGGGAGGGTTTGCAGGGGGGTCTCTGGAGGGGGCTCCTGCTGCCCATGTCTCCCCACAGACGGCGCCCGACGGCTGGAAGAACTCGGTGCGACACAACCTGTCCCTGAACAAGTGCTTCGAGAAGGTGGAGAACAAGACGGGCGGGTCCTCGCGCAAGGGCTGCCTGTGGGCCCTCAACCTGGCCCGCATTGACAGGATGGAGGAGGAGATGCACAAGTGGAAGAGGAAGGACCTGGCTGCCATCCACCGGAGCATGGCCAACCCGGGTGAGGCCCAGACCTGCCCGACACCCCCATAAACACACACACACACACACATCACCGCCCAGCCCCGCCCCGCCCAGCCCTCCTTCCGTCCTGTGACTTCATACCCTCCCTTCCCCACCCTCCCCAGGGGCCGCCGGCTGAGGGGCCTGGGCAGACACGTGACCAGCTGTGGAAGCCATGAAGCAATCCCTAGTCCTCACACAGACATGCTGGCACGGGTCTAAAAAATAGTAGCGCCCAGAGTGGGCCGGGAGGTGCAGAAACAGGCGCCTGCATGTGCAATGGGTAGGAGCGTAAGTTGTTCGACTTTTCCAGGGCAAAGTAATAGGTCCAAACCCTGCACACTGTACCCATTTATTGGTCCGGTTATTCTGCCTCTGCCAATTAATGCTGCAGAAATCAAAGATTTGTATGTATGCGCGTCTATCAACACTCACATAGGCATATATCCACACTCATTTCCCTAGATAGTTGAATGTATGTGTACAGACAGACACACACACGCATCTATACATGGATATCTATATAAAAGCCTAAGCGAACGTTTGACCGTCCGACTGGTAGTTATGCCGCACACTGACCACCAGGGGGCAGACGCTCAACGCAGGAGCTGCTGAGCTGAGGGGACTTGGCAGCTGCGGTTCTTGGGTGATGCACCCCGGAACCAGAGAGGAGGGAGCCTGATTCCGGGGTGCATCACCCGAGAACCGCCCTCTCGTAATCCGGGACCCCTTGGGCGATGTCAGAGAGCCGGTTTCAGCTTGATCCTCGCAGGCCAGGCCGAGGGACCCCACTGGTACACAGAGTGGGCCTCTAGTCTAAATATAAAGAGAGACAGAAAGACTGGAAGAAACGTACCAGAATCTTTACCATGAATAGAGAGAACACTGATAATTAATAGATTCTCTGCCTTTCTGTATTTCCCAGCTGGGAATCGAACCTACAGTCTAGGTGTGCACCCTGACCGGGAATGGACCCTGCACAGGGCATGATCCAACGAACTGAGCCCCCCGGCCAGGCCACAGTAACACCTCCTACTGTCTCTTAGGAGCAGGGAGTGGCTAGGACCCCTTCCGTGCTCATTCCTCCCAGCCTCACGGGCCTTGTGACCCCTGCCTCGCCTCCCTCTTGCAGGGCCGTGATGAGGTTCAAGTGAAGCCCAAGAGCTCGGGGCCACCCTCTAAGGCACTGTCCCATGAGGGGAGCCACTGTCACGGTCCGAGGCGCCTCTCGTTCCTGCACAGCGTGCGTTTCATCACATTCCCACAATGACCCTGTGCAGCGCACGATGCCATCTCCTGGGTGCAGGGCCTGAGGTTCACCGAGTCCGACAGGCTTGCTCAGGTCGCCCGGGTCCTCGCACGGGGATCTGGGCTGCCAAGTGACCTCTCCCCCCACCCCTTGCCTGCAGAGGAGCTGGACAAGCTGATCTCGGACCGGCCAGAGAGCTGCCGCCGCCCTGGCAAACCCGGGGAGCCCGAGGCCCCCGTGCTGACCCACGCCACCACGGTGGCCATGGCCCACGGCTGCCTGGCCGTCTCCCAGCTCCCGCCCCAGCCGCTGATGACCCTGTCCCTGCAGTCGGTCCCCCTGCACCACCAGGTCCAGCCCCAGGCACACCTGGCCCCAGACTCGCCCGCCCCGGCCCAGACCCCACCCCTGCACGCCCTGCCGGACCTCACCCCCAGCCCCCTGCCCCACCCGGCCGTGGGCAGGGCTCCCGTGGACTTCATCAACATCAGCACCGACATGAACCCCGAGGTGGATGCCCTGGACCCCAGCATCATGGACTTTGCTCTGCAGGGTGAGGCTGGAGGAATGGGTGATGGGAAGAGGGGCAGGGGAGAAGGTGGGAGGGGGGGCGGGGCAGGAAGACAGAGGAGGGCTGTCTGCATTCACCCCCAGCTCATTCCTTCAGCCAACACTTCCAACCGCCTGGGAACAGCACATTACACCAAGCTATACATTCATGGTGCTTACCGTACACCAGGCCTGGCCCAGCTTTTCACAGGCAGCCTCCCCCCTCACCCCACAACAAGCAGGCCTGGGAGGCCTCTTCATAGCCCATTCCGCCAGCGAGGACACTGAGGCAAAGAGAAGGCCCAGGGTCACCTGGCTAGTCAGTGGCAGAGCCAGGATTTCAACCCCAAACGTCCCATCAGTAGCTGCTGCAGCCTGCATGTGCCAACCTCAGGCCGGTCACACTGACCCGCTGCCTGGCACACGGCCATCCTCATGCACAGGAATGAATGAGTGAGTGAATGAACGAACGAGCAAACGAACAAACAAGAGAAGGTCAGGTTTCAGTGAAGGCTCATGAACCATCCACTCACTAACACTGGTGTACCTACTATGTGCTAGCCCATAGCCTCTGCCCTCCAGGCATGTCTAGCGAGGAAAATGGACAGGCGAGCAGCGTAGTCAGCCAGCAAGCTAGTGCGTTAGTTGTAGCTGGGAAACGGGGGTGTCGGAGCCTCCCTGCTTCCCCCCAGATTCTTGTGTTAAACTGATGAAGGGAGTCACTGTTTTGTCCTCCGGCTTTGACCAGGATGGTACCCCTGAACGAGGGCCGAGTGCTTCCACGCCTCCCTGGTTTAGGGGGTGGGTTCTCAGATGCCTCCGTTTCATCCGGGGGAGCTGAGGCTCTAGGACAGCGGTTCTTAACCTGTGGGTCGCAACCCCTTTGGCAGTCAAACGACCCTTTCACAGGGGTCGCCTAAGACCATCCTGCATAGCAGATATTTACATGACGATTCATCACAGTAGCAACATGACAGTTATGAAGTAGCAACGAAAATAATTTTATGGTTGTGGGTCACAACATGAGGAACTGTATTTAAAGGGCCGGAAGATTGAGAACCACTGCTCTAGGAGGAAGTGACGTTCCCAGGGGTGCCCCGTGGGGAGGTGAGGGCTGGGGCTGGGACTCCGGCTCCTCCAGGTTTTTCTCCGACAACACGGCACTTTAAATCCCACGCGTGGTCCCGGCCCCTCCCTAAGAGGGGATTGGAACTCGGGTCTGACATGAGCCAGCTCACTGAACGCCTTTGTCTTTGGAAGGGAACCTCTGGGAGGAGATGAAGGACGAGGGCTTCAGCCTGGACACGCTGGGTGCCTTCGGAGACTCCCCCCTCGGCTGCGAGCCGGGGGCCTCGGGCCTGACCCCCGTCTCTGGCAGCAGTGATCAGTCCTTCCCAGACTTGCAGGTGACGGGTCTGTACACGGCGTACTCGGCCCCGGACAGTGTGGCCGCGACGGCTGCCGCCGCCTCCTCTCAGTACCTGGGCGCCCCTGGCAACAAGCCCATAGCCCTGCTGTGAGCTGATGGCCTCGCCCACCCCAACCTGGGCCTGTGCTCCTCCCGCTCCCACAGGGGTGAGCCTCTGGGGGCTGCTGGCACCCCCTGGCCCCCAACACACCTCCACAGGAAGCCTGTGGGGCCTCCCAGGTCAGGAGGACAGAAGAGAGTGGACAAGCATCCTGACCTCCTCCCTCCCCGATGCTCCTGGGACCGGAGGTGCGAGGCCTCCAGCCGGCCTCCCGCTGGGCCCCGTCCATGACCTGCAGCCCATTGGGGACGCCTCGCTGCACCTCGGAAACACCCTGGTGGGAAGGAAGGCCCTTTAATTTATTCTCCTCGGATGAAACATCTGCCGCAGCCTCGAGTGGACAGGCCCTGAGGCCCAGGGTGGCAACCTGACTTCTCTTGGACTGCAAGAGGCTGACGGAAATGGGTGCCCGCACCCCTCTCCAACACCACCCTCCCCACCCCCCCGCCGGCCTCCAGGCCCACTCCTCCTGTAGTCTCCCAGAAGTCCATAGAGCAGATTCCCGGGCCACGCCAGGCACTGTGACCCCGCGTACATTTATTTATATTTATTGGAGCCCAATCAAGCCACCTCTTGGAATCCAGCCGCAGCCCTGGAATGAGACTCCGGGTCCCTGTCTGCATCCCAGCAACCCTAACACCTACCAGGGGTCCTCAAACTACGGCCCGCAGGCCACATGCAAATACAAATATTGTATTTGTTCCCATTTTGATTTTTTACTTAAAAATAAGATATGTGCAGTGTGCATAGGAATTTGTTCATAGTTTTTTTTAAACTATAGTCCGGCCCTCCAACGGTCTGAGGGACAGTGAACTGGCCCCTTGTTTAAAAATTTTGAGGACCCCTGAAAGCTCTCCGCGAACCCCGTCGCCAACGGGCTCTTCGTCCCCTTGCGGCCCGGCTGCTCTGTAGAAGGAACAAGCACTTTTGATCTGTGAAGCATCCAGTTTTGAAAACGTAGAGACCAGATAGTTTCTGAACTGTTCCGTCATGATTCCGATCTCTCCCCGCGTGGACGAAGGGGGGGGGGGCGCCACACTTTGGGGTCACCAGGGCTTCCTAAGGGCAAATCGGGTTGAACGAGAGGAGTGGGGAGGGGGGGTGGAGGGGCTTTGTGTCTGGAATTTAAGGCGCCCTAATGGGAAGGAAGCAAACTGAACGCTGGAAAGCGCGACCCACGCAGTGAGGAGTGGGAGTGGGGGGCACGAAGCTGCAATGCTGAGTATTCATTGGCACTTGTCCCTTCCATTGCCCTGTGGCCATTTTAATGTGGTTTTTCCCCTCTTGTTGCCAATTACTGACCTGCCCAGTGGCGGGTTCTGTAGACAACTGGGGCGGAGGGGAGCCAGGTGGGTGGCGTGGAGAAAGGAGAAAGGGATCTCCCAGCTAGTGGCTTGAGCAACTAGATGTTTCTGTGGAGGGGAGGGGGTTCCCCGATCCTCAAGCCAGAATTTTCCAATGAACCAGCAGGTCAGCCAGCCCCCAGGGAGGCTGGGGGTTCAGCCCTGTCTTGAAGAGCCATCTCCAAGTCCTCAGACACAGCCCCGTGCTGCCCGGCTCTGCCGGCTGCTTTGTGGGACACGCCCCCACACGTTACGAAGTTTGAGCTGTTGTTAATGAAGCCCGTGTTCGGGTGACGCGGGGACTATGTAAGCGTAGTATTGGATAACTTGTCTGTCAATAAAGGCTGAACGGCAGCTCTGTGGCTCCCAGGGCGGGGTGGGCAGGGTGGACAGCAACATCACACCTCGCAGGGCAGACCCTGTTTACAGATGGGGAAACTGAGGCCCAGAGAGGTGACACCACAGCCACACGAATCCAGGTCTTCTGATGCCAGGTCCCCATCACCCCGGACACTGGGAGGAGACTGTCACCACCAATAAGTTAGCACGGCTGCCACTCGCTGTCCCTCAGCGCCAGGCTCCTGACGGGCACCGTCTCAGCAGGGAGGTGAGCCCCGCTCAGGAAGGGGAGGGTGGGGAGGACTCGGCCAAGTGAAGAGGAGCACCGAGTCCAGCGCTCAGACTCCAGAGCCGGAGCCCAGAGGGACAAGGTGGGGTTACCTCTGGTGACCCCTGGGGTGGACAAAGGCTACGGTGCGAGCAGCTGCACCCTCACAGCGCCAGGCCCCGGGCTGGGCACTGCCGTGAACAAGCTCAGTCAGTCCCCATGACAACCCTGACAGGCGTGTCATTCATATCACACCCAGTGTGCAAATGAAGAAACTGAGGCTCAGGACACAGACACCAAGGGGTGAGGGCATGAGTGGGGGGGCATGGGGGGATAAGGACACATATGTAATACCTTAATCAATAAAGAGAGAAACAGGCTCAGAGGGTAAGCAGGTGACTTGCCACCCAACACAACAGCAAAAGGATGTGATTAGGAGTCTAACTCTTAAGCCCACCCAGGAAGTGGCCTGCAGCCTCTTTGGGGAGGCCAGATTCTCTCTCTCTCTCATACACACACACACACACACACACACACACACACACACACACACACACACACGACAATTAGCAAGTAAGAGGGTATGCGAGGAGGGGGCTGGGGTGGTATGAGGCCGTGCTGAAGGGAGCCCCCCAGTGGAGGCCAGGCAGACGGCAGGGAGAGGATGCCTGCAGCACCCCAGCACCCGCTTCTCAGCTTGGCTCCAGGGGGACTCTGACCCAGGCCCGGCCGAAGAACGCATCACAGCCTCCAGCTGCCCCCAGCGACTGGTTGGGGTCAGAGGGCAAGTGACCGAGGCCTGTGGGTCACAACCCGTACATAGCACCACCCAAGGACTCCCTAGAAGGGATGGGGCAGGGGCACCCTCTGGGGCGCTGACCTGGGAGGAGAAAGCCTGGGGGGGTCACCATGAGGAGAGGGCGGGAGCCATGACGAGTCTGACCTCCGTGCCTGACCCAGGCAGGTGGGCCCAGGCCCCACAGGCAAACCTGCCAAGGTCGCAGCCACAGGCTGGGATGCGCTGACACCGCAGGAGGCGTGAAGGGGAGACCGGAGGGGCCGGCTTCACAGGCTCGCTCGAGATGGGCAACTAACGGGGCACCAACCACCTGAGCGCTGCCACCTGCCGCACTGAGTCCAGCACTCACAGGCGGCCTCTCCCTGAAACCGCGCGGCCACCCACCCAGCGCTGGATGGTCCCATTTCCCAGGCGAGGAAACTGAGGCTCAGAGATGGTGAGAAATCACCCACATTCTAACAACCAAAGTCATCAAACACTGGCAAACGTGTAGGGGATGCTTATTCCGCCTCCTCCCCGTGGGACGTATAACCCCTGGGGTGGGCAGAAGAACGGCCTGGTTCCTTATCCAGAACCCGAGGCCACGCTACATCAAGGGGCATGGAGGGAGCAGCTGCAATTAAGGGTGCTGATTAGCTGCCCTGGAGAGAGAGTCTTCTGGATTCGCCAGGTGAGCCCAATGCAACCACGGGATCCTTATCAGGAAAAGAGGGAGGCGGGAGGGTCAGTGTCAGCTCTGAAGGTGGAAAAATAAAACAAAAAAACAGAAAACCGAATCTTGCCTTAGAATCTCGGTCCTCCGTGAGGACCGAGCCCACCAGCACCCTGGTTTGAGCCCCCTGAGCCCCATGTTAGACTTCTGACCGCCAGACCCGTCGGAAAATAAATATGTGGTGTTTAAGCCACTGCGTGTGGTCATTAGGGCGGCAGCCGCAGGAAACACACACCACCCTGTTCACAGAGGAGGAAACGGAGGCTCAGGGTGGCTGAGCACTTACCTGTGGTGAGTGACGCGCAGGATGGGTTCCAACACCCTTTCTCCCCAGTCTCCTCAGCCTCAGAGGGCCTGGCGGGTGGGCGGGCGGGCGTGGGAGAACCACGGAGGGTACACTGCTGGGCTCTGACCCCAGGCCTGCAGGCCTGCCGGCTCCTGGTGTAGCGTTGGCTCATCAAGAAGGTTTAGGGAGAGGGGGGAGAGATACGGCCAGAGCTGGGCGTGAGGTGCGGGAGCCAGGGACCGCCACCTCGTACCCACCTGTTCTTCCTCTGGGTGTAGATGCCGGAGCCCTGAGTCTGGGGGGGGGGGGGGGGGGGGAGACAGGTCAAACGCCAAACTAAGGACTGAAACGTGGAGAACTTCCTGGGCGGGAGGCAGGGGGCGTGGCAGCCCGGGCAGGAGCAGCTGGGCGGGCGAGGGAGGCACAGGCAGGGGGATCCAGGAACGGAGACTGGCTGATGGTGTTTGTAAATCCCGTCTAGGGTGTCGGGGAGATGCCAGTAAAAAGATTCAGTGACTTTTGAGTTAAAATTACTTCTAGGCGACCCCTCTTAGGATGGCTACCCCTCTTAGGACGGCTACTATTAAGAAGAAAAAGCTACCCGGCCAGCGTGGCTCAGTGGTTGAGGTTGACCTATGAACCAGGAGGTCACGGTTTGATTCCCGGTCAAGGGCACGTGCCCGGGTTGCAGGTTCAATCCCCAGTGTGGGGCGTGCAGGAGGCAGTCGATCAATGATCCTCTCTCATCACTGCCGTCTCTCTCTCTCTCCCTTCTCTGAAATCAATTTTTTTTCAACGTATTTTTTAAAAAGAAAGAAAGAAAAAGCCCATGAAACAAGGGCTGGTAGGGATGTGCAGAAACCAGAAGCCTGCGTGCTGATGGTGGGATGTAAAATGGGGGTGGGCAGAGGGAAACAGTATGAAGGCGCCTCAGAAAAATGAAACAGAACCATCACATGACCCAGCAAGTCGACCTCCAGGTATAAACCCCAAAGAAGTGAGAACAGACTTGACCAGATATTTGTACATCCACGTTCATAGCAGCGTTACCCACGGCAGCCCAGCGGTGAGAGCCGCTGAGATGTCCGTTGGTGGGTAAGTGGATGAACAACACAGTGGACTGTTAGCACCTTGGAAAGGAGACGCTGACACGTGCTCTAACACGGATGCACCGTGAGGCCGCCACGCTAAGTGAGATAAGCCGTGGCAAAAGGGCCAATACGGTGGGATTCCTTGTCTGAGGTCCTAGAGCAGCCAAACTCCAAAAGAGAAAGCAGATGGTGGCTCCCCAGGGCTGGAGGGGAGGGGGCCACGAGGAGTTAGTGTTAGTGGGTTTGGAGTTTCAACTGGAGCTGAATAAAATGTTGTGGAGACAGAGGGTGCTGGTGACGGTTGCACAACAACGAATTTACTTCATGCCACTGCACGCCAGACTGGTAAGTGTTATGCATATTCTGCCACAATAAGCAATGTCTTCTAGGCCCTTGGCCTGTGTTTCCTGCAGACGATGCTGCTTGGAGATATACCACACGGGTCAGGGTATCACAAGACAAAACTCCCCCTCAACCGCATCCACAGCCAGTAGCCTGTCGCGTTTGTGATCGAGCTGGAGGGGCTCGGTACTCCCCCTGTAGCCTTCGGGGGAGGAAGTCCAGTCCCGGCTGTGTCCTGAGCTGGGGGCTGGCTGCAAAGCCCAAGGGTGGCAGGAGGATGGCGAGCTCCAGGGGAAAATCGGGGGGGGGGGGGAGAGGGGAGGGGGAATCGCTTGGGGAGGGAAGGCGGGCTGCCTTTGCTGATCCAGATATTCAGTCAAGGCCAAATGCTTCCTTTAAAAAATAATTTATTCCACACATCTCATGGTGGGTTCCTCCACCCCCAGTCCCTGGGTAGCAGCTCGTCGTCAACCGGTCTCTCCCTGCAGAATCAAGGGGCGTCAACGACACAGAAGACATTCGGTTCCCAAAGCAGCACGGGCTCCCCTCTCCCTGGCCTTGGGATGGAGCCACCAGTAATTCATCAGGCCCCCACCCCTCACCGCCCCTACGCCAGCGATGTCATTAGCTGGTGACCAGACTATTTTTTTTTTTTTAAACTCAAGACAGCCTCAAGCATCTGGCGTGCGAGGGGCTTCCCTGGGCAACCATTGTCCTCCAAATTGGCCAGGTGCCACGTTGGATGTTCTCAAACTGCCCGTCACTGACGTGGGGGCGGCCAGCTCCCCCCGTGGCCGGCACCCGGATGGATGGATGAGGCCGGGAGGGCAGGCCCTGCGCTGTGCAGCCTGCGGGGCTGTGCTGGTGGGCGTGTCGCAAAGGCTCCCTGAGCAAATCGGCGTGGTCCTGTGGCCCAGTCCTGGGAGACCAACAGCTCTGCCCCTCGGCTGGATCCGGCCACAACATCAAGGCACCGGAGGGGAGGGTGATGGTGACTTGAAGGGGCCCCCCACAGGGGTGGTGGCCATCCCAGCCCTGATGCCTGTGAGCAGGTGGGCTGTGAGTTTGGGAGGGCTTTCCGCTGCCTCTGGAGCCCCACCAGGGCAGGAGGGTACCTGGAAAGGGTGGCAATCCCGTGGTGGGGGCGGGGCTGGTCCTTGTCCTCAGAGGGAGGGGCAGGCAGGGGGCTGTGAGCCTCCCAGAAGAGATCTCCGTGTGCCCGGGACCTTACCCCTGGGCAACTCTGCTCATTTTCCACTCCTTTCCCCAGAACGGAATCTCTGCCCCTGAGCGCTAAGCACGGCCTGCCGATGGGCCATCCCTAGCGACTCACTAGGGGACATCGGGGAACAGGATTCCATTTTATTCTCTTAATAAATATCACGGGTACCCTTGCCCGGGCGACTCGACAGTCTCCAAATAGCATTGTTACAAAAATAGGTTTCTCTTCTTCGTCTTGTCTCTTTCTTTCTTTCCTCGGCCTTCTGTGTTCTGCTGAAATATAGATGTTTACAGCAAGAGCCGGTCTCCAAGTAAAAAAAATAAGATCCCATGATCTGATATAAAACGAGCCTCAAAGGACACCTGGGTCCCGCACGCCAGGCACCAGAAGGGAAGGGAACTCGGGCGCTTGGGTTCAATTCGATTCAGTGATGCAGCAAAAATGTCTTCAGAGACAAATATTCCCAACAACGGAGAGGAGGCGCTTTCCGCCTGGAGAGGGCGCTCCTGAGCGGTTTATTGGGGCAGGAGTGAGTTGGGAGCCAGCAGCCCTGCAGAGCTGCCCGAGGACTTTTTGTTTTAAAAAGCAAACCCCCATGGTCCTGGCAAGGGCCTGCGGTCGGCGGGCCGGCGCGGTTCCTCTTGCCCGTGGTGCTGCGAGTGGCCAGGGGGCAGCGCTCAGGTGGAGGCCGGGCTGTCCATGGTGGACAGGAGGTGAGCGACCTGGGCCCGCTGGGCCGGGCTGATGTGCTCGCTCATGTACATCATGCAGTCCACAGCCACCTCGGGGTTCTCTTGGACCAGGCTGCAGGGGACGGGAGAGAAGGGTTGGGGTCACCCAGCGTGGCCCTAAGAATCGCTGTGCAGGGCCATGTCACCTCCCTGGGGGGGCAAGAACCCCGAGCTCCCCAACCTCTTCCTGCTGTGGTCACCATGGGGGGTGACGGTCCCGTGGGGGGCAGGAGGGAATACGGCCTGGGGGTCAGGCTGCCTCGAGGAACGACAGGGGACCCTACAGGTCACCAGTTGTGTTACTGAGACCTGAACTTCAGCTCCATGCCCCTAATGGGGTCCCACATGATCTACTTCCTTCCTCCCAGGGGACCCCATGAGAATGGGGGTGAGCAAACCATCCAGAAAGGCTGATACCGAATGGGAGCCAGCAGCCCAAGGCCTGTGGGTTCTCTGGCCATGACCTTGGACAAGCTGCTTTCTATTCCAACACGATCCTGACCTGAAATCCTCGCACACCCTCGCACGGCACCCCCAGGGCTCTGGGGGAGTCGCGGCCTCTTTGCTGGGGGCTGGGCCCGGGGCTGTGGTGGGGACCTCGGGGCCTGCAGTGTTGGGACAGGCAGCTGGAGGCCGATCCCAGCTCTGCACTTGCTGGTCAGTCCGAGGGATGGGCGGCCACTCACCCTCGGATGGTCTTGAGGACAGAATCCCGCTTCAGGTACTTGATGTTCTCGCCGATGGTGGAACGCAGGCCGTCGCCCACCTGCCAGTGCTGCTCCAGCCACTGAACCACCATCTGGTTGTTGTCCCACAGGTAGGCCTGGGGGAGCGGGGGAGCAGAGGCTGCCTCAGGGGGGCCCCGCGGCTGCGCAGGCCCACCCAGCGTCCACCCGCCCGCCTCCGCCCTGGCCCACCTTGACGGCGCCCTCCGTCTCCACGAACCAGCGGCGCAGCATGGACTGGATGTGCACGTGGCTGAGCTCGCTGCTGACCTGCAGGATCTCCTGCTTCACCTGGTCCTCCAGCAGCAGGCGGCGCAGGCGCCAGTACAGGAAGGTGCGCGAGGTCCTCCACTCCAGGATGTCCTGCGGGCAAGCCCAGGCCTGAGTCACCGCTGCCTGGGGCTGAGCCTGAGCCGGCGCTGGGAGCGGGCTCTGGGATCATGCCCATTTCACAGGCCAGGAAGCTGAGGCCCGGGGAGGTGAAGACACCCGCCCAAGCAGTGGCAGAGCCAGGACTTGGCCAGAACGTTAGACGGGTTTCCCAGAGGCAAGGCGTAGCAGGTGACTGACTTTGGGACGCGTCCTCTTGGGGGTGGGGCCCTGGGGCAGGGGTTGTGATGGCCAGAGGTGGGTGAACACGGGGCAGAAACCACGCTTCCCACATCCGGCTCAGCAGTTTACAGCCACACACAGACTGGTGGTCCCAAACCTCCCTGCCTATTGAAATCTCTTGGGGATTTGGGGGGGGGAAATACTGATGTCGGACTCCCACTCCCGAAATCCTGATGTAACTGGTCTGGACATGGGCTCCGGGATGTGGTGAAGCTGCCAGGGCGATGCTGACATGCAGGGTGAGCCCAGGTCTCCGCCCTGAGCCGGAAGCCAGCGCCTGGCGTAGCCACAGGTGCTTACGGAGATGACGCCCTTCTCCAGCATCCTGCCCGGCGTGTCGTGGAGGTCGGCGAACTGCACCGCCACCTGGTGGTAGATGGGCAGCAGCAGCTCCTCCCGGGCCTTCAGCCGGCCCTCCAGGTCCTTGCGCTCCTTGTCAGAGAGATCAGCCACTCCTGCGGGCCAGGGCACAAACCAGAGTTTGCAGGAGGCCTGAGCTCTAACTGTGACCGCACCCCCAAACCAAGCTGCTCCTGTAGGGTCAGAAGCACCCCCACAATGGCGAGATGGGGCCGACCTGCTACATGTGAACATTTACAATCTCTCCCAAGCTGGTAGCTGTTTGGGTAGGTCTCCCACAGCGGCGTGGGCTGGGCCCCCCAACCGCGGAGGGTGGCGCACGGCGGACCCTCGCACCTAACTGCTCCACGAGCTTCTTGTAAGTGGGGTCGATCCTCCTCATGGCCTTTATCTGGTCTTTCTTTCGGAACTTAATCTCCACTGTTCCCTCCGGCTCCAGAACACCCCCCCTGAAAAAACAAGAGGTAGCGGTGAGGTGGGCGAGGGGTCCCCCCCCCCCAGTTCTAGCCAGCCGGGAGACATGGGGTTGAGGCGAGGAACCAGGACGTCTGGGTGTCAGTTCCGAGCTCTTTCACTGACTCGCTCTGTGACCCTGGGCAACTCACCTTCCCTCTCTGGTCCTCTGCTTCTATATCAGTACAGTACAATGAGGGGCTGAGCCTGTGTTTTAAATAAAGTTTCTGAACTCTAGGAGGCCCTTTCCGCTCTAACTGTCTGACTTTTTCCAGGACAGTACAGCCCTCTGGCCCCTCAGCCGGTCCTTCCTGACCTTCCTAAGTGCTGCTCTCCCCCAGCCGGGGTACCGTTTCTTATCTCCTTACAGCTCTCAACGGCACGATGAGGAGTCCAACCCGGTCCCATAGGAGCTGCCCTCCCATATCCAACCCTCTCACCCACCCCTCAGATTCCTCTGGCCCCCTTTTCCTGTGATAACTTGGAAGCCCTGAGGAATATTGTATGTAGCTCTGAGCTTCCTGGCAGCCAGAGCAAAAAGTGAATGAGGCTGCTCATGCCTGAGTCCTCCGGGAGGATCTGGGCACCCTGGAGGTGGGACAGGGTTAGCCGATCTGTGCCCTACCACAATGCCTAGCATTGCCTGGTATGTGGTGAGGTGCTCGATACATAGGCACTGAATGTATGGATGAATAAGGGCGTGAACACAGGAATAGGATGCCTGTATTTTGGGCAGAACTACTCTTAAGGCCTTTATATCCTGTACAGCACGTAGCAGTGAGTCTTCACTCTGCCAAGGTTCCTCTCCCTGAAGACCTGGTATCCTGTCATGAGAGTCTTCATTCAGGCGTGTGTTTGCCGCTATTTCTCCAACCACCCAGTAGGTGTGACTGTGCCAGGCAGGCCCTGGGTTATAAAACTGGACAAAATGCAGCCCCTTCAGGAACTCAGAGCTCTGGGAGAGACCTGGTTCTCACTGGTCTTATTTCCCTTTTCATCCTGGCTGCCAGGTAGCTCAGATGCTTTTGGTCTTTCCTTACTTGATTGCAAACTTCCTTGGGGAGCAGAGGAGTGTAAGTTAAGAAAGAACAGACAATTCCTCCACCACCTCTTTGCTTCGGCCACTTGCTCTAATGAGAAAAAGCCAATTGGATACTGGACGCGAGTTTCAGGTTAAACTGGAAGCGCTCCATCCTTCAGAAACAGAGCGCCCCCGAGATCCCAAGCCGGTGGCTCAAAGGTGAAGGGGCCTCCGACTGGCAGAGAGAATAAGAGAAGGCTGAGCCAGGCTGAGGGCGACACACCCACCTGCTCTCTTTGTCTGCGTACATCTCTATGCACAGGGGGTTGATGGTGGAGTCCAGGACCACCCAGGAGCCGCCCCGGAGCTCCGCGTAGGGCGGGATGTAGATGAGGATGGGCTGTTTGTACTGCCGGAGGCCGTCCACGATGTAGGCCCCGAACTTCAGCACCTGGTCATACATATCTGAAAAGCAAAGCGACTGCCCCGTGAGGCGGCTCCGGCCCAGAGCTCATGCGCAAGCAGAGTGTGTTGTGCTGGGGGCTCTGGGAAAGCATGAGCAGCTGGGAGGCTGCCTGGCTCTGTGAAAAGAGCCTGGGCTGAGACTCAGGACCGGCCCAGGCACAGGGGGCTCAACCATCTGTGTGGTTGTTGTTTTTTAAATACATTTTTATTAGTTTCAGAGAGGAAGGGAGATGGAGAGAGAGATAGAAACATAAATGATGAGAGAATCATTGATCAGCTGCCTCCTACACGCCCCACAATGGGGATCCAGCCTGCAACCCAGCCATGTGACCTCCTGGTTCACAGGTCAACACTCAACCACGGAGCCACGCCGGCCAGGCTCAACCATCTGTTTTATAACAGGGGCGATGTGTCCGTGCGACCCGGGAACAGTCGCTCTCCCTGCCTGGGCCTCCATGTCCCCATCGCAAAGGGAAGCATGAGGGCATCGAGCGCTAAGGTCCCTTCTGGCTCTGACTCTGCCACACCCTGTCCCACGCTCCCAGCCACAGAGGCACAGTCCCTTCTGCTCTTACTTCCCAAGGGACACCCAGGTATGTCCCTCCAAGTGCCAGACACCCTCCATGGTCACACCAACGCAATAATAAAGTCAACTGTAACCACACGGGCCTGAGAGGGGCCCATCGCAGCCTGACCTTGGCCCCCCGAGGTTGGCCCTATTCATATCCCCCTTCACAGAGGAGGGAACTGAGGCTCAGAGAGGTCGCCCAGCGAGCGAGGACTCACCCCAGGTCTGCCCGCCTCCCAGGCCAGCTCTTTCCTCCACACCCCGCTGACAGCCACTGTACCTGCCAACATGCTCGGGGCTGACTGCCGGCCACAGAGGCTCCCAGCAGCCCCCTGAGGAGCGCAGGGCAGACACACCACCTCCTCATCTTACTGAGCGGGGAGCACGGAGCTGACTGCCCCATCCCTCGGCAGCTTCTGGGACGCCCCTCCCCGCCCTGCCACTCACGGCGTGACCTCAGGCAAGTCCCACCAGGAAACCTGTTTCCCATCTGTGAAATGGGCTGTTTCCAGAACTGCTCCCATTCTCAGGGTTGTGCAGGGGGCTCAGCTAAGACAACGATGGGACCAGACACAGAAAACACGGTGTCGCCACCCGGAGGGGGTGTCCTGGGTGCTGGCCCTGCGGTTTCAGGGCACCCACGGGGGAGGCTGCCTCACCTTTCATGCCACCGGAGAAACCCCTCCAGTTGGCAAAGATCATCAGGGGCAACTTCTCCTGGTTGAAATCCTTGATGACCTGGGCCGTCTTGTAGGCGGAGTCCGGGAACCACACCTGGCCCGCCTGCTGGGTGATCTGCAACACAGAGCCAGCCGCCTGAGAAGGCTCTGCCCAGGGGCGGCCTCGGGACCTGGGACGGGCGGGCACCCTGACCAGCGTGGGCACCAGCACCAGAGCCAGGCTCACAGGGAGGGCGCCTCCCACTGCAGCCCAGAGAGGTCCTGCTGCCCGTTTACAGGCTCAGAGGGGCCTGAGCTCGTCAAGCCAGAGGGATGGGCGAGAGGGGGGAGGGACGCCCAGGGGCCCTCTGGCACCCTCTAAGGGAGAAGGAAGCTGGTGTGGAAGGTTCTGCCAACGCAATTAGGGGGCTGGGGAAATGGCAGAGTCCCAGGCCGTCTCCTCCGAGCCTCTGAGCTGGAGAGGCAGGTTCGCAGCCACCAGGACCCACACCTGTGGCTGAGCCCACGAATCAGCAGCCCCAGCCCCCGGCCCCTCACCTTGGCCTCGGAATCCAGGTTGGCGGGGTCTGCGGGCACCACCACCTCCACCGTCCGCGTCTCCACGGCGATCACGCCGACAGGGATGCCCCCCAGCCTGCGAGGCAGAACACAGGTGAGCGGGTGCGGGGCACACCCCCAGGCAGTGCAGGGGGCGGTGGGGCCCACCCAGCCTGCTGGCACACTACGGGTGTCCTGGGAGTGGGCAGCGGTGGCTGGGAGGGAGGCTTGCAGGGCCAGCGCTGCTGTCACTGCAGGGGGTTTACTGGACGGCAACGCAGCTGTCCAAAGCAGTAAGTGCCTCGCGAACCGGCAGCTGGAAAGGTCCCGTGGTGCTCGCTGGGGCCACGGCCGCCACGGGAGGGGAGGGCCTGCCAGTGACGGCCTGAGGCAGCGCTGGCTGCGAGGACTCCCCGTGTTGATGCCACGTTCTCCGTGCCACGAGCCACCCGGGGCTACCGAGCGCTTGGAATGGGGCAAGTACGACCAAAGAACTGACACGGCACCCCCTTTCGTTTTCATTCATGCACATTAAAGTTGCAGCCACCACAGTGGGCAGCTCCATCGTGCCAGGCGTCTGCGTGGTGGACTCTGAGGATGCCGCTTAGGGCTCCATAAAGGGCGGGACTCTCCCTCAGGCCCCTGGCGTCACCTAAGGAGATGATGGCTCCACCGCTGGGGAGTGAGCTGCTCAGCTCTGAGAGCATTCAAGCAGTTAAGCCTTTCACAAGCTATGCTGGACAACAGGATTCCTGCCCGTGGCCCTCCCGAAATGGAATCCCGTTGTGAGTGTCTGTGTGGTTTTCTAGCCAGACTCCCAGGGCCACCTCTGAGTCCCAAAGGGGTCTGTGGCCCCCGGGGCTGGAGCGCCCTGTCCCAGGGGTGGACCAGGGGCAAGGATCCCAGCCCCCAGCCAGAAGGTGCCCGAGATGCCTCCCAAGGCCACAGACAAACCGAGACTTTATGAAGAAGCTCGTCGTCCAGAAAACCACCCACCAAATTAAGTCCTTCCTTTGGGAAATCCTGGGGCCAAGAAGCAAGTGTCGCTGGGACCACCTGTCCTGGCACCTGGGAGTCCCCATGCCTGGCGAGGCCAGGGGTGCAGCCTGCGTCCTCTGTTACCTTGCTCGTCCCGTCACCACGGTCTGGGCCCAGGGCGCCAGGATTTCCCTGAAGCTGCCCTGGTCGAAGAATCCGCTCTGCCAGGACCCCTTCAGAGCTGTGGGCAGAAGGCAGAAGCCCGGGCTGAGGGGCCGGGTGGGTGAGGACCCCCGGGGTCCGCTGGAGAGGGCAGACTGTTCTGGGGTTTCTCTAAGGACAGCCTGACCTTGACCCCACAGCCCAAATGCCTTTTCTCCGGAACACGACACAGATCCCAACCCCTTGCAAAGAAATAAACAAATAAGTAATACAAATTTTAAAAATTAAAAACAAAAAATCAGAACAGGTCTGCAAAATGTATACCAAGTCAGGGATTCAGTTCATATAGAATATCCGACCACATCAATCCCCATCAATGCCAAACACCGAGAGGTCCTCATCACATCTCCGCTGCTCCTTCCCAAGAGGCGAACAGCTGATGGGCGCCTTCAGTGGGTGGGTTTCAGAAAGGGACCATCTGCCCAAAAAACTCATCCGTGACCCCTGACCTGCTGGCTGTAGCTTAATAACATTGAACCTCCCATTTAACACAGAGTAACGTGTTCAGTTTCAGAGAGATAGATAGATAAGTAGAGAGAGGGAGAGAGAGGGGGAAGAGGGGGGAGGGGGGAGAGAGAGAGGGGGGAGGGGGGAGAGAGAGAGGGAGAGAGGGAGCAGGATAGAGAGGGATGGGGAAGGGGGAGAGAGGGGGGAGAGGGGGGGAGGGGAGGAGAGAGAGAGGTGTGACAAGTCAGCTGCGCTCCTGGAGGGAAGTGGTGATGTGAGCCACCCCTCGGTGCGCATGACTGCAGGTTGGATAAGAACCACCAGGCAGCGGGAGGGTCTCAGGTTGCAGGTGTGGGAACGAGGCGGCCCCACTTCAAGGTCAGCCTGAGGCCTGGCCAGATGGAGAAAACCATCACTAAGAAGTTGGACATTTTTAAATCAAGATAAAGCTAGCCCCCTCCGTGCGCACAGGTGAGAAGGGCCAACAGAAACGGGAGAGGGGGAGCAGGCACAGGGCTTCTTGCTGGCAGAGCCCGGCGCCTCCCGACAGGCCCCCCTGCACTGCGCAGGGAGGAGCAGCCGAATGCTGAAGGTGCAGCCTGCGAAATCCGAGACTCGGGGTGATGGTAACAGGGTAGCTCGGCTTTCCTGTCCTGTTCTGGGTGCTCAGAGTGTAACCATATACCTCCAGGGGACAGATCTGCTGCTTTCGTAGAGGGAGAGGATGTGTGTGTGCAAGTGCATGTGGTAACATGCGTGCACATGAGTATCTGCATGTGTGTGTGCATGTATGCAGAAGAGGTGAAGTTGCCTGTCCTGGGTAAACTCACAGACAGCTCCGTTGTGAAGGTTTAACCAAATAGAGAGAGAGAAAGAAGGAGGGAAGGGGAAGGGAAAGAAGAGAGGAGCAGTCCTCGAAATCCTGACGTGCCAGCCAGGACTCTGCACCTGTACAACCACAGGGCAGGTGGGGAAGGTCACGACCTCGTTGCCCTGCATCTCATCTCCATCCTCAGCTCCAGAAACCGGAGGCTGGTTCCATCCTCCTCGGTCAGTCGCTCGGGAAAGGCACAGAGTAAAACCTCAATTCCTCCGCGCTCTCCGCAGGGGACCTCAGGCACCCCCTCAGCACCAATGCTCCTCACCCAGGGCTCCTGCGTCTCAGGCCCAGGAAGGAGACCTGAGACCCAGGTCTCAGGCAAACGCCTGGGGACTTACTTGGGTGAGACCTTCCTGCAAGCATCCACCGGGGGTCGTAGGGGGCTCTCGACGGGAAAAATTCAATCTCTCTGTCAATGGGGTCAGTGGGTGTGATGATGGGGACCGGGCTGTGATTATCCTGGAAAAGAAAGCTGGGTCTCCAACACTGCTCCCCGGGTTCGTCAGCAACGCCTGCGACCTGCCCCTCGCGCTTCCCTCCTCTGACTGTGACTATGGCTGGCTGCCCAGCAGAAGCCGAACCCAAACAAGCTCATCTCTACGGTTCTGAGTGGCATTTGCTGAGGGCCCACCAAGGGCTGGGCTCCAAACGTCATTTCACTTCATCATCAGGGTAACACTCTGGGGGTAGCGGCTATTGTTGTGCCCATTTCACAGAGGAGGAAACTGAGGCTTGGTTGTCCCCAGGTCTGATTGCTACTGAGGGGGAAGCCAGGAATCAAATCTAGCCCATCCCCTCCTAAAGGATCAACCGATAGCATCACTGGCCATTTATTTTTCTTTTTAAGCCAAGAACAACTAGTGCAGGGTTGGGTGCCTGGGAGGGAGGGAGGGAGGGGGGAGGGAGGGAGGGAGGGAGGGAGGAAGATAAAGAAGCATTCACCCCGCCACACCTGCAGGGCTCCCTGCTCCCCGTGCTCCCACACCACACAGCCAATGACCGTCATGACAGCGTCTCCCGGCTCTAAGCTGCAGGAGGGGGTGCCGCACCTTTGGCATGTAGGACAGCCACTCCAGGATGGTATAAACGCCCTCGAAGTCGTCGGGCACGGTGATGTGGGAGACGCCATTGTTATGCATGATCTGCACGCCGCCCAGCTGGTTGTTGGACGTGTAGACCTCTCTGCCCAGGACCTGCTTAGACACGGCCGGGTTAGCCAGGTCCTGCCCGGCCCGGGGAGCACCTCCCTCCTGTTTGGCGGTCATCTCCCTCGGTGGTCCTCACCCCTGGCTGCACGTTGGAATCACTGGGAGCTTTTACAGACCCGGATGCCCGGGCTGCACCCGGTCCAATTATATTAGAATCTTTGGTGTGTGTTTTAACTTCTGGATAATTCTAACATGCAGCCCAATTTGAGAAGCAGTGTGTCCTTTGATGACCTTGATTACGATGACTTATGATGACGTTGGTCATCTCAAAAGCAAAACCTGCCCGAATGGCATGGCTCAGGGGTTGAGCATCGACCTATGAACCAGGAGGTTACAGTTCCATTCCTGGTCAGGGCACATGGCCCAGATGCAGACTCGATCCCCAGGAGGGGGCACGCAGGAGGCAGCTGATCAATGATTCTCTCTCATCATCGATGTTTCTCTCTCTCTCTCCCTGTCCCTTCCTCTCTAAAATCAATAAAAATAAAAAATAAATAAAAAGGCAAAGCCCTCCCTCATGTTTCTGACTCAGTGGGTCTGAGGGTCTGCATCTCTAACCCGTCCCCAGGGGAGCGCGCATGCTGCTGGTTCGGCCGCACTTGGAGACCCTCCGTGGGATTTGAGAACATTCTATCAGGGAAGCTTTACAGCAACGCGGCAATGTTGCCATGGCGTGAAGGAAGCAGAAACCACACTGCACATTCACTGAGACTCAGCACAGGGAGGGAGGAGATGGGAGGGAAACACACCAGAATCACAGCAGGAGCAGTTACATGTGGGGGTCTTTTTCCAATTTTCTGCAGGGTGCAATGCTATCTTAAGAATTTTAATAATTTTTGAAATTAACTAATTTTTGAAATTTAAATGTCAGGAACATAGAGCCAAATCCTTTTTGTTCTTTGGTTTTTGTTTATTTTTGGCGGGGGTGGGGTGGCGTGGGGGGATTCATAAGAGGCCCAGATTATTTGCAAACTGGGAAAACAGCTCTCACATCAGTGGGAACGATACCGGTTTCACACTGAGAAGACACCACCAGGGGAGGAGGGAACGAGGGGACGGGAAACGACCCCCAGCCCCTTCGCGCTCACCTTGTTGAGGGCGCTGGCTCCGGTCAGGATGATGTGGGAGTTTTCCACCTGGATCACCCGCTGGCCCAGCCTCACCAGGTAGGCCCCGATGCCCAGGGCGCGGCAGGTCACCTGTGGAGACAGGACCCCTCTGAGTTCCCGAGGCTGCCCCGCCCCCAGCAGGAACCCGATGGACACAGATGGCGACCGGAGTCAGGGCCGAACAGCAGAGGCGAAGCCTGACCTTGAGGCTCCCTTGACCTTGGCTTCCCACCCAGGAGTAACCACATCAACCAAGAGGGGTGCTTTAGACAGGCAGCAGGCACGGAATGTTCTGGTTCCCCCTCCCAAGGCACGCGGGGAGCCCTTCTGAGCTGGGTCATCCACGAGCTCTCGCAGCCGCTCCCACGACCCAAAGGACGGCTGAGGGTGCGTGTGAGATGGGACATCCCAGCAAGGGCTGTGCCGCCTGGGAGTCTGTGCCCAGGTCAGTGCCCCGGCTCTGACAACGTGCTATCACGTGTGAAAGAGTCCGTTGCGGGGGAGGCTGGGGAAGAAGTGCCCGGGACCTCTCTATACTAACTTGTAACTGCTGGGGAGTCCAAAACTATTTCTAAATAAATGAGTATGTACACACACACACAGCTGATCTTTGAACAACACAGGAGTTAGGAGAGCTAACCACCCCCCCCCCCCAATAAAATCAGTGAATAACTTCCGATTCCCCCATAACAACTACTAAGAACCTACTGTTGTGTTATATGTATTGGGAGCTGTATTGCTACAATAAAGTAAGCGAGAGTACCTTGGCCGGTGTGGTTCAGTGGACCGCCCCCTCGTTATCAACTCTTTCCTTTTCTGACTATTTTAAACTTCCTAAAATAAAAGGTTGAGACATAACAGACAATGAAACCAGAGGAGACTCACCAAGCTGATGGTGACGATCTCGTCATAAGCCAGGGAGCACTCCCCTGCAATCATGCCTGAACCCCTCAGGTTCTCCACGCCCAGGCCATCGTCCTTCCCAATGATGTCCGTGATGACATACCTTCAAGAACCAAACACGAGTTAAAACGCAAGATGGGGTCCGGAGAAATCCCAGGCTGGCCCCTTTCCCAAGGGCCTGAGGCAGGAGGGGCAAGCAGGGGATAAAGCAGCCAGAGGCGAAATGGAAGTCGAGGTCTGGGACCTTCGTGATTGGCCCTAAAGTTTCTAGGAGACCGTGCGGAGGCTGTCTTAGTGAAATGTCATCCCCACCGTGCCTTCTTCCTGAAGCAATTGAGAATACCATTTGGTCTAGAGCAGTGGTGGGCAAACCGCGGCTTGCGAGCCACATGTGGCTCTTTGGCCCCTTGAGTGTGGCTCTTCCACAAAATACCACGTGCGGTGCGCACATACAGTGCGATTGAAACTACGTGGCCCATGCGCAGAAGTCGGTATTTTGTGGAAGAGCCGGTATTTTGTGGAAGAGCCACACTCAAGGGGCCAAAGAGCCGCATGTGGCTCGAGAGCCGCAGTTTGCCGACCACTGGTCTAGAGAGATGGGGAAGCCACTTAGCTCACAATCAATCAATCAAGACTGGCCACCCAAGTGTGAGAGACACTGTACTTCCTAATCTGTTCGAGATTCACAAGGCACTGAGCACCTTAAAAGGTTTTGGGGGAGGCCCTTGGAAAGGTGCTTGTTAGATCTCATGTAACCCAGTGTTTCCCAAACCTACTTGATGATGGAAATTTCTCCTCCTCCCCACGTATCACCAACTAACATTGCAGAAAACTCAGCCTGGGAAATTCTGATTCAGTCACTCTCACTAGAACAGCAACAACACACCCACCACTTTCTCTGGAAGAGGCAGCCGGTAGCTGTGATGTTCAGGTGGAGCCGACCCCTGCCCCGCCCACACCTTCCCAGCTTGCCAAACCACTGCTGCATCCGTTGGCTAATTTGATCCGATAATGTGAGCCTGCAGCTCTGGGGACTTCATGGGAGATTGATCTGACCCCCCCTTGTAATGTGCTATCTTTGTGAGAGGCACGGCTTATTTGGGGATGACAGGGAGGGGTTCACCTTCGAGAACACCCCAGGTATTTAAGTCATCGGTGCCAAAGCTCCAGGGTCCCACTGTACACACCCCCCCACCCTCTTGGAAATACCACCACAGCAGGAGGCAGAGAGACAGGTTCCCCAGGAAGAGCTGAAATCAACCCCAGGCCAAAGGAGGGAGCCACCTGCCAGTCACTTACCTGGATTCTCCTTCCTCCTCGATGTGTTTGCAGTGGACGGAGTTCAGGGAGCTGATCCTGGTGTACTCTTGGGGGGTCAGGTACAGGTACTTAAAGCCCTTAAAAACAACAACAACAAAAAACATACTCCAGTGAAGCTATGAATCCATTTTCCTGCCCTTGGCAGCCACTGCTTTTAAAAGCATATCAACACTGTAGAATGGATGTTAATAACGTGTTAATGTGTTAATGGTATGTTAACATGTCTGACTTAATACCATGTTAATAAGAGCTATAAATGCAAGATCTGCATTGTGCTAATGCTTTCCACCCAGCCTCACAGCATCGCCTCCTGTCTCCCTGCTCTGATTCTGTTTTCCTTCTCACTATTGTTCCCCTAGGGAGATTTTTCAGACTGTTTTCCTTATTCCCGGCCCGCATGCTGTTGTAGTACTCTGTGTGTGTTATGTTTTTCACATTGAAAATCATTTCCTCTTTTGTGTGTTTGGCGGGAGGCATGATTGCCCCCTTCGAAATGCAGGCTGTGGTTGCAAAGAGGGACTCTGTCCCCTGCATTTTCACGTCATAAAACGTGTGCTCTCACTCCTGCGGCCTTCCAGTGTAGCTGGTGTCTCCACGTCTCCCCACGGTTTTTAACAAATCTCCGAGGCCAGGGATGATGTATTTTTCACCTTTGCGTTCTCAGTGTTTGCTGCGTTCAGGAGAGACAGTATGTATTCCATATCTGTATATACACCCGCGTTAGCTCAGGGCTCATAAACCTTTTTCATTACTGTCCCCTAAGGAGCCCTTTTAGGCATGTTTTCCTAACGGCCATCCCCTCCCATGAAATTTAAAATATATATATGTATATATATGTTGTTATTATTGTTGATTTCAGAGATGAAGGGAGAGGGAGAGAGAGAGAGAGAAACATCAATGATGAGAGAGACTCGTTGATCAGCTGCCTCCTGCACACCCCACACTGGGGATCAAGCCCGCAACCCGGGCATGTGCCCTGACCCGGAATCGAACCCTGACCTCCTGGTTCATAGGTCGACGCTCAACCACTGAGCCACGCCCAGCCGGGCTCCCATGAAATATTAATACCGATACACGGTATGCCCGTTTATGTAGGATATCTGTGCTCTATGTGGAAAAAGAGTAATAAGACTCGTTTCACCCCCTGTGGGCACTGCCGCCTCCACTGGAGATAGGGTGCCAGCCGAGCGGAGCGACGCTGCCACACCGCCCTGACGTACCTTGTGGGGGTCTTCGGGGTCCACCCACGCCACCTTGAACACGTGCTTGATCTCCTCGGCGAGGCCGATGCGGGCCCCGCTGTTGGCGGCGAGGTAGATCTGGGGGATGCCCTCGGCCCGGGCCAGCTCGGACGCGCGCAGGTACAGGAGGTCCTCCCCGACGCCGAAGGACCCGATGCGGAAGGTGATGTCATTGCTGATGAGGATCACGTCCCGCCCTTCCGGATACTCCCGCGTCTTCAGATTCATCTTGAAGGCCACCATGCCCACCTGGTGACGACACAAAGGCGCGAGGGGAGCGGGTTTGTGTCTTCGGGGGGACACTCTCGGAACGGGCGGCTCCGGCCAGGCGCTGGGCTCCGCTGAGACCTGACCTCGTTTCCTCCGGGAAGTCGGTTCATCTCCACCAGCTGGCCCTGCGGGTCCAGCACCAGCTCCGTGTATGTCAGCAGGTCTTTGGGGTACTTGTCTGGGGAGGCCCACAGTTTAAAGAGAGCCTGGGGAGAGGGGAGGAAAAAGAAAAGCCTGAGTCACCAGTAGGGAGGCTCACTTACTAGCTCTTTCTCTTTTTACATCATGAGCTACTTTTTCTTTTCCTATTTAAAAAAAATTTTTTTTTATTGATTTCAGAGATGAAGGGAGAGGGAGAGAGAGAAACATCGATGATGAGAATCATTGATCAGCTGCCTCCTGCACACCCGCTACTGGGGATCGAGCCCACAACCCGGGCATGTGCCCTGATTGGGAATCGAACCGTGACCTCATAGTTCCGTGGTCGGCAAACCACGGCTCACGAGCCACATGCGGCTCTTTGGCCCCTTGAGTGTGGCCACGAACTTTCAATCGCACTGTACATGCGCACCTGCACATGGTATTTTGTGGAAGAGCCACACTCAAGGGGCCGCAGTTTGCCGACCACTGTCCTAGTTCAAATGAGCCACACCGGCCAGGCAATCATGAGCTACTTTTAACATGCAGAACAATAAATCTCATGGTTTTATCAAACCATAATTTTCCATAGTTGCTTAAGATTTTTTAAAAAAAATAAGATGTGGTTGGAGCCCTTATTGTACCCTTCCTCACCCCTTCCCTGACCCTCCTCCCCACAGCTACCCACAGGGAATCATTACCCTGAATTTAGTGTCTACCAGTCCTCTGCATGCTTGCATGTTTTTATTTCATCATGTATGCATACATTTAGACATGTAGTAGTCTTTTGCATGACTTGAACTTTAAATAAGTGGTATCGCACTACACACATCCTTCTGCAACTGGCTTCTAAAGATTTTTTTCAATAAATACTATAAATGCATTTTCTCATCATTAGGATTTCCTCAATAACATTTTCTTTTCTCCAGCTTACTTTATTGTAAGAATACAGCATGTAATACATGTAACATACAAAATAGGTGTTTGTTAGTCAGCTATGTTACCCAGTAAGGCTTCTGGTCAACAGTAGATTAGCAGCTACGTTTTGGGGGAATCAAAAGCTATATGAAGATTTTCGACTGCACTGGGGGTCGGCACCCCTAAGCTCCACTTTGCTCAAGGGTCACATGTAACTTCTTTTTCTTCCTTTAGATAAGGAGACCCGGGCCCGTGCTGCGTCTCAGCCGCGGGACTTGCCTGCCTGAACATTTCCGGGAAGTCGTACACGTAGGTGGTCCCCAGGGACTGGGCCTGGAACCGCTTGGCCTGAAGCAGGTCCTTGGTGACGTAGGGAGTGTTGATCAGCATCCCATGCTGGGCTCCTTGTTTGTTGCCAAAGGAGTGAAACATGATCTGGACCAGAAAGAAAGAGAGAGTGTGAGGGAGACACGTCTCCATGAAATCGCAGCGCGGGGAGTAAACCTTGTCACCTTATGGGACAAAGCGAGTGCCTGGCATTGCTGATCTCTCTTCTGCCTCTGTGGGCAGCCAGCACCAGGAGGGACAGTGGCAATGTGGACACAGCCCCCAGCATATAACTGTGATAGTACCAGACGTGCACCCGCACACGTGCACCCGCACACGTGCACATGCACACGCACAGCCAAACAAGAGGGCCTCAAAGTGGATGAAACCCGAAGGAAGTCTGAATTTGGGTTAACAGCACTGAGCCCGGGTCAGTTTCCTAGTTTGACAAGGTTGGGAAATTGGGTGAAAGTACATGGGAACTTTCCGTGCTACTTATTTCTCTGTATTATTTTTGCAACCTCTGGAGAGTAATTATTTCAAAATGAAAAGATAGTTGCTATCCTAAAAATGGGATATTTCACTCACCTCACAAAAGTCTGTCCTAAAACATAGTTGTGGAAAATACCTATGTCCCTAAGGGAACCGATGAGGGAGGCTGCAGTATAATCACCCAGGGCACCCCACATCCGATCCCGGACATGGTCCCAGAATGGATTAAACACGGAATCCCTGTCCTTCCCAGGGGAGTGAACAACGGGGATTCAGCAAAGCTCGCAGGGGCTGCCGGATCCCGCGTGGCCAGGCAAGGCAGCCACCGAGTGCGTTTCCCTCCACGTCCCACTCGAGGGCGCAGCCTGCCTCTGCCCTGACCTGGGGACCCGCCCGGCCTTACGTTTCCGGATCTGGGGTCGGTGACTTCCTTGTAGAGGCTGATGTCCAGGTAGTAGCCTGACTCGTTGGTGATGAACAGGCGGATGGGGATGGCGCTGCCGGCGGCCGTCTCGCGGATGTTGATCTTGACCTCGGCCTGGAGCACGCGCAGCTTCCACAGCCGGCTGCCGTAGCGCATGACCATGGAGCGCACGGCCTCCTCGATCTGCCCAGGTCATAGCAAGGCCCGTGTCAGAGCCCGGGCGGCACACACTCCCAGCAGCTCTAGCACTGAGAGCCATGCAGTGAGGATACGCCGAGTGCAAAATGCCCGGGGCACAGTGTGCATCCAACAACTGCTGGAGACTAATGACCAAAGGCACCTGGCCAAGCACTCAGAGCTCATTTCCCCTTCTGTTTCGTGACTCAGAAGAGCCGGCATCTTTTTTTTTTAATCCTCACCTAAGGATATTTTCCATTGATTATTAGAGAGTGGAGGAGAGTGTGAAAGACATACACACATCGATTGGTTGCCTCCTGCACCAACCCTGACCAGGCTGGGGAGAAGCCTGCAACCGAGGTATGTACCCTTGACCAGAATCGAACCTGGGACCCTTTGGTCCACAGGCCGATGCTCTATCCACTGTGCCACACTGGCTAGGGCGGTGCTGGCATTTTTATCCCCCGTTTAGATGAGGACACGGAGGCTGGTGACCAACAGCTCGTGCTCCTTTGGGACACACCTGTATCCCATCATGCATCTCCAGCCCACCCATCTTCTCTGCTGGGAAGTGGGGGGACGGGTGGGGCGGGGGCACCAGCATGGGCCCTCTGCACCCCACAGATGCCAGGATGAGGTACCAGGACCTCTTCCATCCCACAATCACCACCCTAAACCCTGCCTGCTCATGAAGAAAGAGCCAGCAGAGTGCCCAGCAAAGCCTGCACCCAGGGACAGGACACCCTTGTTTCTCAAGACGTTTGGGGCATCCGTGTGGTCCTCAAAGTGAGGCACATTCACAGAGGGTGAACGCGGAACAGGGACAGTCCCAGGCTGGCTCTAGAATTACACGGTGCAGGGTTTGTCTTCCACCTGCAGGACAGAGGCCCCCAGCACACACATGCGCATCCTATAACTCAGGTCTCAAGCGCCAGGAGGCGGTACCCAGGGCAGCATGGCACAAAGAGCCATTGGTCCCCAGGAACTGAGCCTGAGCGGGCAAGGGCCCCCAGAGACGAGACCTTGTAGGGGTCCATGATGACGGTGGGCACGAAGTTGAGGAAGATGTGGTTGCAGTCGGTGCGCACGCTGGTGTTGTTGAAGGCCACCTCCAGCTCGTCCATGGCCTCCAGGAGCAGCCGCTCGCCCTCATTCTGCAGGTACTCAAAGGAGGCCTCCTGCCAGGGAGGGGGCAGCCGCTGAGGCAAAGCCTCGGAGAGGAATCGCTCTTCTCCCAAAGGTGTGCCCGGCGAGCACAGCAGAGCCCCTCCGAAGGCAAAGGGCTGACAAAGGCTGTGCGCATTCACCGTCTGTGTCCGGACGCTCGGACAGCTGGGGCCTGGCTGGCCCTGGAGGGACTGCGCCTTCCAGAGTCAGCCGAGTCCTCGATAGGAAACATCTTCCCCATGAGCACACCTTCCAATACAAACCAGCGCCTCCAGAGCCCTCGTCCCAGCCACCTCCTCCGTGGGGCTCTCACACTCCAGGATGCTCCCCCCTGCCCAGGTCACGCCGGCTCGGGTACCGACACCTACAGACAGCCCTGTGCTCACAGCCCGCTGAGACTCCCCAAACTGGCCAATCCCGGGCCTGCTTACCTGCCTCACCCACTCCTTCCTGCAAAAACCACAACAAAGGCTCTCGCCCGTAACAAGCTCCCCTGCCCCCCCTCCCCTACCCCCTGCTCCCACCTCCTGACAGCCCTGGTGCATCTCCATGTGGCCCTCCACGGCCTGGTGAGCCCCCGTCTTGGGCACTGTAACAATTTTTCCAATGGCAACTGTCCCCTGATCTGCTGGCCTCACTGCACCTCAGCAATAATAAAACCGATGAAAACATCTACTTGACCGAGGCAGCAAATCAGAGATTAGCTCAACATCCATCAACGGGGGATCAGTAAAAAACGTTACACACACGGGTACATCCACGCAAGGCACCCACATGGAGTGGGTCATCCTCATTAACATGGAAGGAGGTCTGTAAGTCCCTGACCAGTAAAAAAGCAACACTCTTCGAATGGCCTGTCCACCTGAGCTGCCTGGAAAGGTTACGCATGGCGCTAGGTATGGACGTATGTGTCTAGAGAGGGTCACCAACAAGGCCGGCCCGAGTGGCAGGATTCTGGGCCCTTTTTTTTTTATTTTTAAAAGCAGTTTTGAAAATTGTTTGAAATTTTCACAACATAATCATGGATAACTTTTCTAAATGGAAAAAAAAAAAAAAAAAGACCACATACTCAGCCAGCAAGTATCACTTAACAAAGCCCTGTTTTCTTTCTATGCCCACAATTCTCTTCTCGTGCAGAGACCATGTGACCGAAGAAATAAATCCATAGGCCACCAGTGTCCACCTGTTGCCACCCGGCTGGGGTATCCCAGGGGCCGGGCTGTGTGTGCCCAGGGCACCCTGCGATCCCCCGTGCGGCCCAGGGCCCGGCACAGAGCAGGACAGCAGAGGGAGGGCCAGCGCCTGAGTGACAAGCTCAGGGGAAGAAAGACACACCCCGAGACACGTTACCTTTGTAATCAGGTCCGAGTGCCTGATGATGGCGCGGATGAAGAACCTGTAGTCGGTCACCTCCACGCCCTCCTTGACCTTGGCAGCGCCCAGGTAAAGGTGCATCTTGTGGTTGGCGCAGGGCACGGCCGTCACGTCGAAATTGCGCATCCGGCTGAGCTCCAGCTGGAAGGCCAGGGCGGGCTCCAGGTGACGGTAAATTCGATCTTCTGCAAACTGCAGGCCGACAGAGAGAAGACAGACAGACAGACAGACACCCAGTTGGAAGCTGGATCGTGACCCTGCTTGGTCCACACCGTCCTGCAGACCGCTGGTGTCTGCGGGTTTAGCCCTCGAAATGTATGGTCATTATGTCATAATTGTGAGCAACCCCCTGGGCTCAAGCGGGCTGGGACTCTGCAGAGATCCAGACGACATGCCAGGCTGGCGTGCGGGCGGGAGGCTCCCGGGTGAGCCCAGCTGGTTCCCAGCACCTGCCCACACAGCCAGGCAGATCCCTCTCTGGCATAGGACAGGGTATTTCTCAAAAAGTCACTGACCCTTGGTTTCCTTATGGAAATTCGTCCTCAAAAGAAAGCAACGGATAATGCTTGAGACTAGAGCCTGGCCGGCGTGACTCAGTTGTTGAGTGTTGGCCTGCGGACCGAGGGGTCTCGGGTTCGATTCCGGTCAAGGGCATATGCCTCGGGGGCAGGCTCCTCCCCGGCCTGGGCCTTGGTTGGGGCTGGTACGGGAGGCAACCAATTGATGTTTCTCTCTCACATCGATGTTTCTCTGTCTTTCCTGCTCCCTTTCACTCTCTCTAAAAATCAAGAATTAAAAAAAAGAGAGAGAAAAAAAAATAGGTTGGGAGGACCATCTTTCTGAGTCCACCAGCAAGTCCAAAAATTGTCCCCATGACAGAGGGACGCCTGCAGTGGGCTGAAGGGTGGGAGGCGCGAGGTCTGAGCTCCACATGGAAATTCGGGGTTCTCCTTGGAAATACCCAAGAGGAAGGGGGAGTCTGCATGGAAGTTGCCACGTTCTAGAGCACGGGGATGTCTTAAGGACTGGGACGGTCTTCCTGAAAATCAAAGATGCCGGGGAGGAGAGAACAGTATCTCTGCTTTTGGTCATACCTCATCTCTTGCTCTGAAGGTGAAAAACTTGGGAAATTCTTTCTGCAAAAGAGAAATCCACACAGAAGACCATTAAATCCCGCAGGGCGCGTGTCAACACGCGTGTGCCTGTTCTTAACGATGACCCCATCTGCTTCTAGGATGAATCGTTTGGAAAGCCGTCCTCCCTAGTGCTCCATCTCTTCCACCCCAATCTGCAGCGTGAACGTCAAGTGAACGGCTCTGGGTCTTGGAGAAGGGAGGAGACGCAAACAGGGCGCCGAGCGCCGACTGACCTCCTGGGCGATCAGGAACGTGATTCTTCGGAGCCCGTAATCCACAAGGATGTTTTTCTGCATTGAAAACCAAGCACACAACGGAATGGTATCAGCCACAAAATGGGACCACGTCTTGGTACATGTTATCACGCGGATTGGCCTTGAAAGCATTATGCTGAGGAAGGTGCCAGTCACAAAAGACCTCAGACTGTCTGATGCCATTTATATGAAATGTCCAGAACAGGCAAACCCGCAGTCGGACAGTAGATGAGCGGTTGCCTGGGACAGAGGAGGAGGGCACCGGGTTGGAGAAAAATGAGGAGTGACTGCGAAAGGGTAGAGGGTTTTTTGGGGGGGCTAGGGGGTGAAAATATATTATAATAATGTTTACACAACTCTATGAATGTACCAGGAAGCATTGGTACACTTTAAATGGGAGAATTGTGTGCTCTGTGAATTATATTCAATGTTATATTAAAACATACAGACTTTTTAACATGTCATGAAATCTTTCATGACGTTGGCAGGTCGCCAGTTTGATTCCTGGTCCACATGCCCAGGTTGTGGGTTCGTTCCCTGGTTGGGGTGCATGCAGGAAACAACCAATCGATGTTTCTCTCTCTCTTCCCCTCTCTCAAAAATCAATAAAAACACATTTTTTTAAAAAACCTACTGATAATGTTCGGTTAAAAAGAAGAAGAAACAGGCCGGGGGAAATATGCCAATACTTTACAGCGGCTGCCTCTGGAGGGTGAGGCCGTGGGCTTCGTTTTAAAACCTACTTTTCTGATTTGTCCGCACCTTAAACATGTTCTGTAATGAACACCGCCAGCTGCTGACTGACCAAGCAAAGGCTAGGTACCTCACTGACATTCACGGCACTACCCATGACTTGGCACCAGGCCAGGTCCCCTGGGGGACCTCAAGTCCAGGCCATCAGGACAATATGGGGAACACAACACACACAATTACCACCGAGCCAGGAGGGTCAAGAACTAACAGCCAGACAGAGTGGCTGGCACATGTGATTATATATGAGCTAAGAATCTTAGCATCCCAGATGGGGAAACAAAGGATCAGAGAGGTACAGTAACCTGCCTGAGGTCACCCAGCACCTTCCTGCTGTTTCTCCGACCCACACCTGCCAAGCTGCTCCACATCTGTTTGCAGCTGAGGCCCTTGAGCATACTAAACAGGTGGCCCCCTTGCCAGGGTGAGACTGGCAATGGCCACTGCGTTTATAAAAGCAACTGAGGTTACCTGCGTACACAGATGTCAATGCCAGTGACCATTTCAAAATGGTGACTTTTCTGGGCTATCCCAACACACATTCCACAAAACCCAGAACTATATACTGAATGTGTTTCTGTGCTGAGTGGTGTATAAACCCTGCCATTTCATCATTGCACAGCCCAAGTGTACAGACTCTGTCATTTCATCATTACAACCCTGGGAGAGAGAAACGCCACCCCCGTGTTATGGGGAAGAAACCAAGCCTCTGCCTCGTTCGGCCACCGCTGCCCACGGTCACGGCCATGGGGAGTAGCAGAGCTCGGGTGAGAAGCCAGCTCTGTGGCTCTGAAACACTCAGCAGGTCCCGGGCGCACGGGACACCTCCCCGAGACAGCCCGTCCTCCTCCCCCGGGACCCAGCACCAGAGGCACACGCGGGCACCTTGGACTGCACGAAGGTCCGCAAGATCGGCACCAGCTCCTCATCCTCCAGGTGCTCGGCGCACTGGATGGCCACGTTCAGGATGTGGATGGGCTCTTCGCGTAAGTTCTAGGAGGGAACAAGGCAACGGTGTAGAGCACCCGGGCCCTGCCCGCCCCTCCCCCGCTTGCTCCTGCTCAGGCACTTACCTTGCAGTCCTCCTCACAGTACACGGAGGTTTGGGCCTTGCTGAAGAGGGGGGTGTCCCGGGGCACGTTGGCGAAGCAGGAGATGACATCATCGAAGTTCCTGGGGATGCGGGACAGAGAGGGAGGGCTGAGGGCTTGCTCCGCCTCGGCCGTGGGTCAGGCCCGAGTCCTCCCTTCTCCCAGCCACCACTCTGCGAGCTCATTCTGTTCCTGACCAGGTCCAAGGCATCAGGGACCGGGTCTTTCCCAAGAGGGAAGAATGAGCCCATGTGATCTGAGATCACGAATAAAAGAAAGGCTGTCTGAATTCTGGGGCGTCAGCTGGGCCCCCCTTTTACCAGCTAGGAGGCCCTCATGATTCACCCACGTCTCTGAGTCAACCGAGGACAACAGGAGTAATCACTACAGCTCCTGGCACTGTAGTGAGGACACAACATGACCCAAGCACAATGCGTAACACGCAGGAAAGGGTTAAAAAGGGGGCACTAATTATAGTAGGACTGATCACTGACATTCACTATGTTATTTATATATCAATGATACTTTAAATACAATATTAAAATGTACTATTTCACTTAATTTTTCTGGTGACCCTATGAAGTAGTTCCTTTGCTTATTCCCATTATACAGATGAGAAAACTGAGGCACAAAAAAGGTCAAGTAGTTAGCTTCGAGTCTCACAGTTAGGAAGCACAGAGGCAGAATTCGCACACAGGCAGGCTGACACGAAAGTCCCCACTCTTGGCTACAATATTATTAAGCTGCGATTATTCATTTGTTGTGCGATATGTCTGGGCCGCCCCCACCCCATGTGTCACATGAACAGAGACAGCTCACTCGGCCCCTCTCCTCGGGGTGCTGGGGAGGCACTCTGGGTACCTGGTGAACTCCTCGAATCTCCTGAAGGCGACCATGGCGCCCATCCGCTGGCACAGGGGGGAGAAGCCGCTGTCCATGTAGAGCTCGGTGCTGTGTCTCAGCAGGTCGGGATTGGTGATGCTCACGGGCACGGCTATCCTGCAGGGGGACGGCCGGTGGGGGATGAGGCCGCTGCTGCGGATCTGGCCCCACGAGCTGCTCCTGCCCTGGAAACTTCGGTGAGCCAGCAACGGAGCTCTCCCCAAAGGGGGCATCAAATCGGAGGTGGAGGGGACTGAGGTCAGCGCCAGGGCTGAGGACTAAGAGCTCAACAAGTGAATGAATGAATGAATGAATGAATGAATGAAGCAAGCATAGGAGTGTAGTCCCAACAGGGTCCCCAGGTAAATCCAAAGTAGTGAACTCAGCCAAAAGGAATGAATACTCTCAGCGCCAGTTTCTAAGGGAGGGTCCTGGACCCGGAAGCCTGGGGAGGGGCAGGCTCAGTTGTAGAGACACCCCAGGCCTCTGCTCCCCTAACACTGCGTACCGGTTGGGGTGGGAGGAGGGCAGCATGAACTGGAATTCCACCACGCAGGTGCCGTCCGGGAGCTGCCGGTGCTGCAGGCTGTTTAACTCGTAGGCGATGTAGCCCCTCCGCACATACACCTAAAGGGACAGGAGCACAGAGGACATTCTCTCAGGGGAGTGCCTTCGAAACCTGAGAAAATTCAGGCTGGAGAAATGACCTCTAAATTGTCTCTAAGCCATCGTTAAGAGCAACTTCGTTCACATTTCAGAATGTTACTTTCTCTGCAAAGGGCTGGATAGTAAATATTTTAGGCTGCAGGGGATATATCATCTGTATCACAACTACTTAATTCCATGCTGTCACAGACAATATGTAAATGAATGGACATGGCTGTTCCAATAAAACTTTATTTATAAAAACAAGCAGGGGGCCGAATGTGGCCCACAGGCTACAGCTGACCAACTCCTGCTCTAGATTAGTCCTGTCCAATAGAAATGGAATACAAGCCACGTATGCAATTTTAAACCACTTTAAAAAAAGGTATCAGGTAAATAGAATTTTAATAATAACTTTATTTCATCCCTAACACCTAAAGTATCACCATTTCAACAGGTAACCAATATGAAAAATTATTGGTTGCATCTGGAGTTTGGATTTGGGGACATTTCCCACTATGCCTGATACAAATGGTTTATGGAGCCTAAAGTGTGCAAACTGTATGATTTATGTTCAACATGTGCTTTCTTTCTGGGAGTTTAGAATGCTGGCGTGTGCTAGCCAGATGGTGCCCCCAGTAAAAGCCTGGATGCCGAGTTTAACTGTGCCCTGCGAGGAGGCGGCAGGAATGGCACACGAGATAGCAGGGGTTGCCAGCAAGGACTCTGGACAAGGGCAGACCTAGTGTGAACCCTCGTTCTGCCACTTCCTTGCTGTGTGACTTCGAGCAAGTTGCTTCACCTCTCTGAGCCTGTTTTTTCCTCTGTAAAATGGGAATAGTAATGGTACTATCTTATCAGTAGAATAAGATCATGCCTGCAAGGTGTGTGGCCCGGGGTCAGGTGTGTGGATGCTAGAACTGGCCCGTGCGGTACTGTGCGGTCCTAGGGGCCTCTCCCACTTACCTCCAAGGACGCCATGCAAACCACCTTGTTGACGTGATAGAAGAAAGTGGGCAGGACGTCAAATATGGTCGTCTCCGAGAGTATTAATTTCTACAGGGAATGAGAAGGGAAAAGAGAGAAAAGTAAACCTGAATAAATTTTTTTAATATATATTTTTTTATTGATTTCAGAGAAGAAGGGAGAGAAGAGAGATAGAAACATCAATGATGAGAGAATCATTGATCGGCTGCCTCCTGCACGCCTCCAACCAGGGATTGAGCTCACAACCCAGGTTTGTGCCCTTGACCAGAATCGAACCCAGGACCCTTCAGTCTGCAGACCAACGCTCTATCCACTGAGCCAAACCAGCCAGGGCAATAAATTTTAACCAACACCCGGATGAGTGGGAGGGGTGGGAGCAAGGGGGAGAAGCCAGTGGTGTTATCGCCAAGTGCAGCCAGTGCCCCAGGCCCATAAGATCTGAATGTGGGGCAGTTCTGAGCTGACTGCACGGGGCCCCCAGATGCAGAGGGCCCACCTGAAAGTTTGTAGATGAGCAGAGTAGGGGGGCAGGGGAGCCCCGGGAAGACGAAGCCAAGACTCAGCCATGTGAGGCTGGCAGCTTCACAAGCTCCATCGCCTCCTTCCAGGGCGAGCCCTGCTGCCTGACCTTCCCTCTCCGCCCCCCCCCCCCCGCCCCCGAAGTCCCCTTGGGCAGCCCCAGCCTCACTGGACTAAGCCGCTGGCATCTGTGACTGTGCCTTGCACCGAGGGCTAGGGGAGCCCACCTCCCCCCAGGCCCCACCTGGGCCACAGCCTTGCCCTGTGGAAGGTGGAGGGATGGGGACAGCCTCACCTTGAGGTTTTCCGGGCAGAACTGGTGGCCGTACCTGTCGATGGCCGACAGGAAAATGGACTCCACCTGGTTGTGCCTCAGCTCGTAGGAGGGGAGGTGGGAGGCGATCAGGACCTGTGGGGAGGGGAGGGAGGGGCCGGGGTGAGCCACCTCACAGGGAGAAGCCAGGGGCCGGGCCCATTGGGCTGAATGTGGGCGGCAGCAAGGGACTGTGCCCGGTGGGGACGGAGCATGGCGGGAGGACGGTGCCCCGCGCCCCCGCACACAGTGGGGACCGCGTCCCACAGCCCTACCTGTCTGGCTCTGAGGGCCACTTTGCAGTGCTCGGTCTTGCTCAGCTGCGTGAGCTCACTGAGGATGGCGGTCAGCTCCTCCGACAGGGAAGGGTCTGGACCACAGAGTTCATCCTTTGGGGGAGGAAACAGAATCGAAGCGGCTTTTGTCCAGCAGAAGGAAACATGCCGGCACCACCCTCAGCCAGGGTGTGGCTGCCCCGGCAAACCAGACAGCTGCCCGGCCTCTGCACAGCCGGAGGCACATCCCCTCCCCTTTCCACCATCACCCTATCCATTCATTCATCCACCCAAACACACCCTAACTCCCCCGGTAAGAAAAAAAATACATCTGAGTCTGTGCCTGCATCACTACCAAAGGCCAACAGTGATGGGGTGCTTCCTATGGCCAGGCAAGCGGCTAGGCCCTTGATATTCATCTCCCCAAATTCTCCCAACTCTCTGAGGAGCTGCCATCATGATCCCCAGTTTACAGATGAGGAAACCGAGGTCAGAGAAGCAATATGCCTCACCCCCATCATGCCAGGAGTGCCTGGCACACAGCAGGTGTTGGTTATGAGCGCCCCCCCCCCCTCCCGGGGCTGACAACATTTATCAGGACACAGCCACACACATTCGCTTACAGGGTACAGAGGCAGCTTTGAGCGTTCTGGCCTGAGACCATATGACCTGCAAAATCTAAAATATTTCCTCTCTGGCCCTTCCCGGAAAACGCCCGCAGACCCAGCTGCCCTGCCCGGGTGGGGCGCCCTGCCCCGCTTACAATCAGCATGATCACCAGCTGGTTCTTCTTGGCCACCTGCGCGTGGGAGAAGATGCAGTGCAGCACCTGCGCCATGTCCGGCTTCAGCTGCTCCCGCAGGTTTATCACGCACTTGTCGTAGTGGGCTGCAGGGAGAGAGGCCACGGGGTAAGGTCCGGCCCCGCCTGCCCCGGGGCGCGTCACCAGGGCCAGGGCGCCTCTTGCCTTGTTGGAAGTGGTGCTCCACTTGTAAGTATCTCCTCAGGAGATCCAACACCACCGCCTTCATGTAGCCGCGGGTCCCGCTGCGGTACCTGCGGAGGAAGGGAAGGCGCCTGAGTGGCTCACTCCACCTCTTGGCGCCTGACTATCCCCAGGCAGGGCTTTTAGGATTTCAAAATAAAGCAAACGAGTCAAGTCTGTGGGGGATGCAGCCCTCTGACCCTTCGGCCTGGGAGGGATGCCAAGTTGGTTCATTTGCATGAGCTGTAGGGCAGAGAGCAGAGCCTTGCCCAAGGTCACACATCATGCCCGAGGCCATGCCCGAGCCTTCGGATGGCGCCTGCCCCATCCCCAGAGAGAAGGAAACACACTTACAGAGTTGGGATGCTGAAAGGGGTCAGCCTTGCATGCATGGTTGAAAAGAAAAATTTTCAATTAACCATCCACTGTGTAAAGACAGTTTGGAAAAAAGCAAGACTTGAAAGGCATTTACCAAACGGTCTGTGTCAATTTCGCTTCCCTTTAAAACCCAATTTTAACCTGGACGTTCCCTAGAACATTTCTTCTCGGTCATCTTGAACACAGGGAATGGGGTTTCTCGGGAGGTGTGACTCTGAGTTTTAGAGACGCCGAAACCAGTTTAACCCCAGCATCACCCAATAACAACGAAAGAGAAGAACCTATAACGCCCGTTTATTCAAATGTGATTTTAAAAATACACAGCATGGCCCTGGCTGGGTGGCTCAGCTGGTTGAGCATCGTCCAGTGCTATGAAAAATCGCTGATTCGATTCCCAGTCACCAGGTTTCAGGTTCAATCCCCCAGTTGGGGCACGTATGGGAGACAACCAATCGATGTTTCTATCTCACATCGATGTTTTTTTTTTTCTCTCTCTCTCTCTCTCTCCCCCTTCCTATCTCTCAAAAAAAAAAAAAATTAATGAAAGCATATCCTTGGGTAAGGATAAAAATAATTTAAAAAATGAATCCATTTAGAATGACTTACTGTGCATGAGGTGTTTTTATTCCCATTTTATAAACTGGCAAACTGAGATGCACAGAGGTCAGGTGCCCTGCCTGGGGTTCTGCTGTTAGGAATGGCTATGCCAGGACTGTCCTCGGGGTTTCCCGACCCATGTGCTATGCCCCAGGTCGAGCCTGCCCCTCAGAGAATCCCACAGCACTACCCTGGTGTGACCCAGGGCATGATTCCGAGTGACAAGTGCACCCCACGCAGGGCCCAGGACTCACCTCTGCACCAACTGCACGATGCTCTGCGTGTTCATGAAGAACACTTCCCGGTCGGCCTTCCGCTGCAGGGTGGCCGCGTGGCAGTCCAGGATGTTGGCTATCTGGACGGGAAAGAGGACAGGTCTGGCCACTCACAACCACACAATCTGGTCGCCACACAGAAGTCACCCAAAGGACCCACCCCAGGCTCCCCTGGAAGCCCCGTCTGAGGCTCGTTTGGAAAAAGAAAATTCCAGTCCCAAAGCCTCTGGCCACCCAGAAACAGCTCTGCCTGTCCTACTCAGTGTGTTGCTTGAGGAATTCAAGAGCCCAGCATGGCCCATCGGTGTGGCTCAGTGGTGAGGAAATCACGGTTCGATTCCCCTTTGGGGCACACACCCAGGCTGCAGCTCGATCCCCAGTGGGGGACATGCAGGAGGCAGCCGATCGATGATTCTCTCTTATCATTGATGTTTCTATCTCTCGCTCCCTCATCATTTTTAAGAAATATCACCTTACAAGGAGGAGAATCTAAGCTACAAACTAGCAAGAAAAACTCACAACTTCCTCTATCACTTCAGGCAGCATCTCTTTGGAAAATGCTCACTCTGTACCAACTGCCTACTCCTTTTCTGCATCCGAGTTTTCTGGGGTGAGGCCCCAAGAACTGTTTATGTCCCTCTAAGCATCTGCTGCCTGGGGGGGCGGGGGGGGGATCCTGGGATTCAACAGGGAAGGCTCAGCCGCCAACATCTCGGGCCGTGCGTGGGTTTCACGACGCCCGACTCAATCAGAGGGCAGAAGTCCAGCCCGACTGGGAGCTGAGTTCCCGAGGAGCGACCCAGCCTGGCGCGGGCACCCGGTGGGGCGGGGTGGGGGGCACACACCTGCTGGCTGGGGAACTGGCAGAGCACGGAGGTGATGTTGCTGGCGTACTGGGCCATCACCCTGCGGACCGACTTCTCCACGGGGGCGGGGATGCGGCCGGACACGTTGGTCATGATATCCTGCAGCTCCAGCAGCGGCAGCGACGGGTGTCGCAGGGTCATCATGAGCTTCTGCACCCACTCCTTCAGCTGCAGCGGGACCACAGCATCGGCCCGAGGTCCCGCGGGGGGTGGGCGCCACCACCCACCACAAGGCACCCAACACACTCAACCCCTCCAGGCCCCACGCACTCGAGTGGTGAAGACCTGGACCCAGCAGACTCTGGGACAGTGCGGAGTGGAAGGTCCCCTGACCAGAAAGGGGTACCCAGTTCTCCCAATAGGAAGGTCCCACGTCCCCTGCAGGCACCCACACAGCCAGCACGGTTTGAGGATAAAACACAAGGCCATGTGCCGGCCGGTGTGGCTCAGAGGTTGAGCGTCAACCTATGAACCAGGAGGTCACGGTTCGATTCCTGGTCAGGGCACATGCCTGGGTTGTGGGCTCCATCCCCAGTGTAGGGCGTGCAGGAGGCAGCCAATTGATGATGTTTCTGTCTCATTGATGTTTCTATCTCCCTATCCCTCTCCCCTCCTCTCTCTCTAAAAATTGATAAAAATACTTTTAAAAAATAAGAGTGACCCACATTGACTCCTTTCTTAACTGATTACCTGGACGTTCTCAGTGTGGAGCTGAACTACACTGAAACACCAACTGTCACTTTTACGACAGTTTGTACAATCAGACAGAAGTACCCTGACGTGTACAATCAAACCGAGGGCTGAACGTGCATCGGTAGAGCCCTCTGACCTCGGGGAGCAAACCCTTCTAGCTCATCACACGGACCTACACGTGTGTGGGAGACACCACCCTGCACACGAGACCTGCCTTTATGCTAAAGATGGGCTCCGGCAGACAGTAGCCGCTCATGACGTTGGTGAGGTTCTCCAGGACGGTGTGGAAGACCTGGTTCAGCTTCTCCCCCATGATGGGCAGGGTCTGCTGGGCGGGGAGCTCCCCTGTGAACGGCTTGGCCTGATGAGACACAACGAGAACCCGAGGTCAAGGACACCGTGGCCTCCCGACCGACCGAGAGAAGCCGGGGGCCGAGGCAGACCCGCCAATGCGCAAGCCACCCGGACAGTGTTCTCAGGATGGAGCCCAGAACAACATACTGGAAAGTGAAACTGGCAAGATGGACTTAATGTGCCCGTTTGTCTACAGATTCATTCTAGAAGGACCCACAGAACGCCTACTATGTGTGAGGCCCTGGACCAGGAGGTTTGGGACATCCATTCTGCTGGCCCGGAACCCTCAGCTTCTGCCCCCCGCCCCTCAACACCTCCTCTCATCCTTCTCCACAGTCTGATGTTGGCTTCTCCGTCGGACCTCCCACAGCCAGGGCCAAGGGCAGTCTCCCTGTCTGGAGCTGCCGAGCTGAATCACAGGGGCTCATCTCATAGGTGAGTGTGAGTCTGCAGGGACTGGTGGCCAGGCCCTGCTCGTGCTCCTGGCCCAGGAAATGTTTGCTGGAAGGAGTCATACTGCAGGCACACAGACCTTCTCACTGATCTAAAAAGGCTTAGACTGTTTCTAGCTTTGGGAAGCCTCAAGAAAGAATAAAAAGAATGGGAAGGAAAACAAAACTAATGGAATAGTCTGGGGAACAGAAACTATCTGATTTTTAAAAATATACTTTTCTGGCCCTGGCCAGTGTTTCCAAATGGTTAGAGCGTCGCCCTGCACACCGAAGGGTCATGGGTTCAATTCCCGGTCAAGGGCATGTACCTGGGTTGCAGGTTCGATCCCCAGCCCCAGTCAGGGTGCGGGGCGGGGGGGGGGGGGGGGGGAGGCAACCAATGGATATGTCTCTCTCACATTGATGTTTTTTTCTCTCTCCCCCTCCCTCCCTCTTCCATTCCACTCTCTCTAAAAAAAAACATCAATGAAAAAAATATCCTCGGGTGAGGATTAACAACAACAAAACATTTCTAGCTGTTTTCCTGGGCACATGTACTAATAACCGTAGAGGAAGGAGCAATACTCAGATGAATGATGCAGATGGCTTACTTAGAAGGGTGTAAGCAGTCAGCAAGACCTGTTTTTTCCGGGTACCCACTGTGCCCGGAGCACGTCTGAGTGACAGCTCACGAGAGGGAGGAGGGAGAGCCCTGAAAGCATCTGGGGGAGGTCCTCCCAGATGAGGGTGCAGGTCCCAGGCGGGGGGTCTGGTCTATTTAAGCAGGGGGAACACGAGAGAGAATAAAGCCGAAGAAGTTGGGAGCAGCTGATGTGGGGTCTGGTAGGTCCACAGAAGAACTGGGGTTTTCTTCTGAGTGGGACCAAGGCTGCTGAGAGGGGTTTGAGCAAAAGAGGGCACGTGTGCTCCTATCACGCTGGCTCCGGGGGAACACGGGAGGCGGGAGACGAGCCGGGAGCCTTGAGTCTACTCGGCTCACTGACCAGGCAGGTGGAGGCCGTGAGCGCACCTGAGCCCACATGAGCCTGCTGGGTGGCTGTGCCGGGCGCTACGTACCGGGTGCACTTTGGAAGGGTCATCGAGCTCCAGCCTGGCCACCACGCACCCCGCTTCCAGCACGGCCCCCGGGCGCTTGATGTACTTCACCCGGCCACTTTCCTGCACGGTCAGGGTCATGATCATCTTCATCACCTGTTGTGCGGAAAGAAGACCCGAGATGGAGCCCACCAGGGCTGGCCCGTGTGTGTGACGCCCAGAACTAGTAACTCTGGAGGAGGGCCCGCGGCATTTAAACAGAATGACGCCCTGGCAGGGTTCAAGCTGGAAGGACAGAGGGAAGCAGCGGTCACCGGAAGCCAGTCACGGTGCTCTTCACAGATCATCCCCATCTGCAAAGCCGGCCGGGGAGGTACGTTTATGTGCCCATTTTACAGACGTGAAAACTGATCTTTACTTTGGAAGCACAGACTCTCTCTTAGAACTATCATTAAATCGTAGTATGTAGGGTGATTAACATACACGTTCCTGCTCCTTTTCTCAAGGCAGCGAGAAACCCTCTGGGGAACACTGTGAAATGAAGAATGTGCTCCCAGTACACACAGTGCGGGCACCCAAGTCCGCCAGGCCTGGGCTGCAGCCCCAGCACCCACGCATCCTGCAACCTCGACCACGTGCCTCTCCCTCTCTGAGCCTCCCCTCTTGTGAAATGAGGACTCTGATAAGGATTCAGCAAGATGAATAGTCTGGCCCACGGTCCCTGTATTGTCATTGCCATTGTCAGGATATTATTTTCCTTGGCAGCCGGAAATGCAGGCTGAGTTTGAATCCTGGCTATACCTGACCTCAAGTGAGTTTCTAGCCGCGTGGGCGCCGTTTCTTCATGTGTAAAATGGGGGTCAAAGTAGTGCCCGTCTCCTACGATGGCTGGGAAGATTAAAGGGGTAATTAAAGAGGTAAGATGCTCAGAATGGTGCCTGTTCCGTGGTAAGTGCCCTGCTGGTGTTGGCTGAAGACTTTGTAAAGGCCACCATCGCCATCGTGAATCACTTCTTACTCATTTCCAGGGAGGTGTGCATTTCTGCTTTAAATACCGCAGGGAATCGGGGCTGAACCCTGCACACTGGCTCTTAGGAATTCGCAGCTGGTGGCCCAGGTTAAGAGGTGAGGCCCACTTGCAGAAGCAATGGCCCTCCCTCGGGGAGCGGGGACGGGGCACAGGGGAGGCCTCGCTGACCCCCGGGCCCTGCCCTGCGCTCACCTCCATCTCGGCGTAGCTGTCCCCAGCCTCCACGTGGCCCCCGTCCTCCACCGTGTACTGCGTCAGCTTCCCGGCCGAGGGCGACCTCAGGACCGTGGGGTCGTTCTCCTTCTCGAACACGCACGTCTTGTTGCCGATGGTGATCCGGTAACTGGGGAAGGGGGAGCAGCGCCCCGGCGCCCACGTCAGGCCCGCTGCAGCCTCTCTCCCTGAGGCAGCCCTGAGGGCCCCTCACCCTGTGTGCAGTTCGGGGGGCTCCCCTTTCCCAAATGGTGGCATTTGACGGTCACCACAAATAGATTAGGAGCCAGTTGGGGAGCAAAGGGTGGAACCCTTTTCTGGCTGAGAGCCCGCCCCGCCCACACACCTGTCCACCTCCTCCTTCATGTAGGTCGTGTAGCTGTTCCCGTCGTAGGACAGCAGGAGCCCGCCGTCATTCAGCCGGTGGGCGTCGATCTCGATGTGACCACCGTTCATGATGAGGACGAACATGGTCAGCGACTGCCGGGCCACCTGCGAGACAGGTGCAACGTCCCCACCTGCATCAGGATGCCTGCTTGCCCCTGTGCCCCCAGAACAGCAGCTGCCCCGCCCCGACCAGGAGCTAGAGCTGTGTCCACCGTGGGAGAGCCAGGTGGACGCCTCGCCTGTCTAGTCCCAGGCCCCGATCGCCCGGAAGGAGAAGCTGACCCCACCTGCCTGTGGGTGGGGTGATGGTCGCTGGCCGAGGGCATGGTCCCACCGGCCATCTCTCACCAACTATGTACCCTCCTTCGCTTCCTGCTTCCCGAGCATCAGGCCCCCTCAGGGCCGCCTGGGCAGCAGGGAGACGGGGTCCAGGGCTCTGCCTCCCACGCGTGGCTCTGCCCAGGGATTTGGGACACTAGAGTGTTGGAGACATTTGAGAAACACAGACCATTACCTTGAGAATGTACTTAATGCCCCCGTAAATTAATTCCACGTCCACAGTGTTCAGCAGAAAATCCGCAGGCAGGACCTGGCCCCTGAAAGAGAAGACAGATCGGCGGTCAGCCTTGGTTTCGACCAAGAACTCTGCGGCCGGGTCCCAGGACTGCAGCCCAACGCGCCTGGCTGTCTCGGAAAAAGCTACGTCTCAGTAAAAGGCGAGAAAACAAGAACCGTCCCAGGTCAGCACGAATAAGCACGTGGCTGTCTGTCTGTACTTGACCTCCGCCTTGAGGACGCCGACCCTCCCTCTTCCAGGGCAGCCCGGGTTTCTGTGAGGACTTTCAGAGGCGAGCATGCGGGAGGGGTTCACACATCTCCTGTGACTGCTTTGCACCCAAATAACGCATGTTCTGCCTCACCTGCCACTAATGCAAACCCCAAAAGGGGACAGTGACCCACGCGCCCCACCTCTCCAGCGAGTGCAGGAAATCCGTCATGCAGGTTCTGAACATCGCGTCGGCCACGTTCAAGGCGCCACACACCACCCCGAGCATGATATCCGGCTTCTCAGCCTGGAAAAGACCCCGCAGTTCAGTAGCCGTGGTAACCAAGCCCCCAGGGAGCTGGGGGAGGGTTCTCTGTGACCGAAGGGGAGGCGTGTGCAGCTCCTCACCTGCACTTTCTCGGCGATGAGGTGGTCCAGCCACCCGGTGTCGATGTCGTTGTTCTGGAAGCTCTCGGTCTCCAGGAGGTTGATGAGGTACTCCACGGTGGTCCTGAAGTCGCCCCGGATGGACAGTTCCTTCAAAGCCACCACCATGTTCCTGGAGGGGAAAGGCACACGGACTGGTTTCCCACTTAGCCTACGGGGTTCCCCCGTGGTTCCCCAAGAGCCAGAACAGCACGGAAGTCAAGAGGGTCCCGAGTCGGATACCCTGGGTCAATCTCGGCTCCAGCACTGAATGCTCAAGTGATCTTGGGCTCAGTTTCCTCATCTGGAAAATGGGGAAATAACCCTGACTTCACACAGGTGCTTGCGGGTTAAAGTGAGACCATCCACGTGAAGCACCCAGTCGCTGATCAGTAGCTGTCAACTGCTATGAACATGATTCATTACCATGATTCGAATTCTAATGAACCACAGCCAGTCACTCTGCCTCACTCCCACTGGACCCATTCAAATCCCGGGTCCCAGAGCATGAGACAAGCCACAGGCCATTGCATCTGAAGTGGGCTGGGATGGTGGCCTCCTTCCCTCCCCTATTAATTCTTATATGCTGAATCCTCTCTCACCTTCAAGGGTCTCAATTTTTTTGCTGAGCATGATGAAAACTAATTACTCTGCTTGGCCTGTGTGGCTCAGCGGTTGAATGTTGACCTATGAACCAGAGGGTCACCATTTGATTCCCGGTCAGGGCACATGCCCGGGTGTGGACTTGATCCCCAGTAGGAGGTGTGTAGGAGGCAGCTGATCAATGATTCTCTCTCATTATTGATGTTTCTATCTCGCTCCCTCTCCCATCCTCTCTGAAATCAATAAAAATATTTTTTTAAAAAAACGAATTATTCAAAGCTGGCAAAGTAAGCCTGGCCCCTCATCAAAACCACCAAACTCAATTTAATTCAAGGCTACGTGCCAGGGCCAGATGGATTTTAATGTTTTTTAAAGAAAATGTCCACAATGGCTTTTGGATTTTTTCACTCAGATGGACACTTACCCACAGACACAAGAATACTGAATTACAATGTGAACTGGTTTTGACCTTTTTGCCCCCAGGTCAAGGCAGAAAAAAAGATAAGATGTGTCTCAGAATTTGGGGGCCTCTTTGTGAATGCGGGTTTCTCCGGGACCTACTTGTGGGATTGAAATTTAAAGGCATCTTCCCCAGCCCCCACCCCGCCCCAACACACACACACCTTTTTTAAAAGAGCCTGAGTACTCAGCACCTTTTAAACTTTTGGAATCACCTGGAACATTCTTTGGATCTCCTTCAAGGTCAACCTGCAATTAGCTCAAGAGCCATGACCTTGGAGAGGTCATCTTACTTCAAGGATCTCAAATCCAGGCAAGAGGGCGGACTTTGTCCTTGGACTTTGGCACAGGGCATTAATGGGGGTCCCTTGCTCTCCTAACTCGCTACTGCACCTGAAGCCACAGGCTAACTCTGAGTTTCTTAAAGGAAGAAAGGGATGGAAGGAGGAGAGAAGGAAGGGAGGAAGGAAAGGAGGGAGGGAGATACTGACGAGATGGCCTCTTCCCGGTTCTCTCCCCAGGAGAAGCAGTGCCCGAACTGGGAGTCGGCAAACTCGTGCAAGCCCCCGGTGGCCGCCACGCTGAAATAGCCCCACACGTTCCTGCTGCTGCGGAAATTCAGCTCCTGGACTGTCCCGGAGCTCGGCTTGAACCCCTGCAGCCCAGACGAAAGAGAAAAAGCAACACGGAAGAAATCACTACTCAGACTATTTTCATCAGAATTCAATCCTAGGAAAACCTAAGAAGCCCGGCCACAACCCAAAACTTAGCACAATCCAGGACACGCTGATACCTCTCCTCAGGGCTGTGGGTCTGCATATCGACCTGGGGGTGTACCAGGTGAGCACGTCGATGCACGTACTGTTTACTTTACATAAACAGTTTAAAAAATAACAACAGCCCAGCTGGTGTGGCTCAGTGATTGAGTGTCGACCTATGAACCAGGAGGTCACGGTTCGATTCCCAATCAGGGCACATGCCGGAGTTGCGGGCTCCATCCCCAGTGCGGGGCGTGCAGGAGGCAGCCGATCAATGATTCTCTGTCATCACTGATGTTTCCATCTCTCTCTCCTCCTCCCTACCTCTCTGAAATCAATAAAAATATTTTAAAATGTATTTAAAAAATAAAAACAACCGCTACCAGACATAATGTGGGAAAACAGTGACCATGGATGGAGCCGCGCGAAGGTACATTCTGATTTTATACTCTCGGCATTGTTGACAGTAAAGGCTTAAGCGAAAGAGGACTGGGTTTCCAATTCTGGGTCACGACAATTCCAGCAGATAAGGAAATCCAGCGTTAGCCTTGCTGATGCTGGCACGTGAATTCCCTTGGGGGATGGCCTGGCCCCTCTGAGTGTAATTTGGGGGGGGGGGGTGGATCTGGACCCTCTCTCTGGGATTAAGGCTCTTGAAGTGAGTGATGGAGACACTTGTTTTGGCAGAAGTGCCTGGAGGCGAGACAGAGTTCCAGGTGCCCAGGCAAGTTACCCCGACCTCTTGATCTGTAATTTGGGGTAGCAACACCCAGCGGCGGACCATGAGCCGTGATACCCATGAAGGGGATCTGCCTGGCACACACTCCGTGTCACTGAACCGTGACTGTCCCCTCCTGCACCTCAGTTTCCTTATCTGTGAACCGAGAAGCCTGGGGGTCTTGTCTGAGGCTAATGCTGGGGGTCCCCCCCACCCTGGGAGAGCGGAGATGGCGGAGGCGTGGGGCCCCCACAACTTGCCTCATCAGGGTTTTCGCTGGTGATTCTGGCTGCAATGACGTGGCCGCGGGCGAGGGGCGGGTTGGGAGGGGTTTCGAAGGCGATGGGCGTCACCCCCCACGGTGACTCTCCGTACAGAAGGCGGATGTCTTTCAGCCGGTGCAGCGGCACGCCCATGGCGATCTGAAATCAGGAAAGCCATCACGGCTGTCAGCCCCACAAGACCCCCGCCCCCAACACCACGCAGGGAGCTGGGGGCCATGGAGGAAGAGGCGCAGCAAACAATGTCAGATGTCCTGAGCGCCTGATAGGCACACAACATGCCAGACGGTGGCGGGAGAAGCGAAGGAAGGAGACATTAATTTTAAAAAACTGCGTTCAATGAATGCGGGCCTTCCTGCCTATGGCCACAAGCTCTCAATGGGGGTGATACTGTCCCCACGGGGACAAATATCTGCTCTTGGAGGTGGAAAAAGTCTCCCCCTTTGTATGTATAAAGCACAGATGCACCTGTAGTTCTAAGACATTAAGATTCCACGGGGAGGAAGTTAGGGGGGATCATGTCTAAAAAGGCCCCTTAGGGGGGACAATAATGCAAAAAAAGGTTAAGAAACACTTCTCTGGATCTTCAAATGGGCATCATGGGTCCACGAAGGCCCTGAAATTGCATAAAATGTATTTTTCCAGGAGAAGGTCCATGACTTTTGCCTTATCAAAGCACCATATACCATATGGCAGACAGAGGCGACCAACCACAACCCGTAATCTTCTCTACGTTGGTGGCTCTCAGTGCTACTCCCACATCAACACAGTTACTCCCCAGGGACAGTCAGTCCAGAGGGGCCGGCAGGTCTGATCTGAGTGGAATGGGGACCCCGTCCTGGGTGGAAGACGACCCAGGCCCAGAGCCCGTTTCCTCACCTGCAGCTGGGCGGCCGGCAGGTTGACGTCAGCGATCATTTCTGTGCAGGGATGTTCCACCTGCAGCCGGGGGTTCAGCTCCAGGAAGTGGAAGCTGCCGTCCTGGCTGTACAGGTATTCGACCGTCCCCGCGCTCACGTAGCCCACGGTCTTGGCCAGGCGGACGGCACACTGCAGAGCAACAGAGACTGGCTTCTTAGTCCCCCACCCAGTGCAGACGGAGGGCCTGCTATATGTCAATTCCTGGGGGACCACACAGCTCGTACTCCGACCCACGCCAGGCTGAAATCACATCCCCAGGGGCCCCCGGTTTCTTCCTGGGTACCAGCCCACGTTAGCACCTCGGACCACGGGGAGCTCTCGCTGGCTCTGAGCTGGGACGGCCCCCCTGCGCTGCCCCCACACCCAGCTCCGCAGACCCACCTGCTCCATGAACTCGAACACGACCGGGGTGGCGATGGTGGCAGGCGCCTCCTCGATGATCTTCTGATGGCGCCGCTGGATGGAGCAGTCTCGCCCGAACAGGGACACGGCGTTGCCATACTGGTCGGCGAGGATCTGCACCTCCAGGTGCCGGGCATGCTGGGCCAGCTTCATGAGGAAGACGGGGGAGCCCGGGATCTCGCTCTGCACCTGCGGGGAAGGCAGAGCCGCTGGGCAGGAAGTTCTCCACAGGGAGCAAGAGACGGTGCCCTCCACGGTCCCCTAGTCTCGTGTAACATGCTCAAGACATGACATTCTTGGAGCTTTAAATCCAACGGTGTGAAAATACATAACGCAGACAGTGAAACTTCCCCACAACCCATCCCCCAAAGATAATGTGCCGTTAAGGGTTGGGTAGGAATTGGTTAAGAGTTTAAGGTACTGTCGAGAGTTAACGTGGTTGAGAATTAGTGCTGCCATGGTGTCTGCTGGGCACTACACTTACCAGGGTGATCACTTCATAAATCATATAAATGTCTAATGACTACGTAGTAACCTGAAACTAACATAATATTGTATATCAACTATAACTGAAAATATTTTAATTATTTTAAAAATGCCCTGGACAGGGTGGCTCAGTTGGTTGGGCGTCATCCCATGCATGGAAGGGTTGCTGGTTCAATTCCCAGAGGGGGCATATGGTCTGGGGGAGGAGTGTGTGCATCAATGTTTCATTCTCACATCGATGTTTCTCTCTCTCTCCCTCCCTCTCTCTAAATAAATATAAATTAATTGATATAAACAATTTTTTTAAAGTTACTGGCCCTGGCCGGATGGCTCCATTGATTGAAGCATCGTCCTGTACACCAAAAGGTTTTTGGCTCAATCCCAGCTCAGGGCGCATTTGGGAGGCAACCGACTGGATGTTTCTCTCTCACATCAATGTTTCTCCCTCTCTCTCTCCCCCCTTTTCTCTCTTTAAAATCAGTAAGAAGCATATCCTCAGGTCAGAATTTGTTTAAAAAAAGATTCCCTGCATAATTTTTGAAACATTGTCAAAAATAGGCACAATGTTTTAATAGTGGAAAACCAGCTATAATTAAGTAAATATACAATCACAGCTGACCCTTGAACAAATCCGGGGTGATGAGCACGCAGTCGAAAATCTGATTACAACTTTTGATTCCCCCCAAATTTAACTACTAATAGCATACTATTGACTTTACTGCTAACATAAGTAGTCAATTAAACATGTATGTGTATATATCATGGTAGTACATAATAAAATAGACTAGTATCTATATATTTTATTATATGCATTCGTGACATACTTTTACTTCCTTTTTTAATATTTCTAGGTTATGCAGTTCATCTATGAGATCTTTCAAGTTGTTGAAAATCTCCAAAAATTTTTTTAATGTAGTTACTGAAAAAAACCATGTGTAATTCAACCCACCCAGTTGAAACCCATGTTGTTCAGGTTCAACCATACAGTTCCTGCAATAAAAAGGGACCATCTAGAAACATTAAAAATACCAAGACTGCTACAATTTACACAACATCCCCTCTATTGATAGACAAATATAGTCAGAAACAGATATTCTGACCCTGCTGCCAATGCCCTCACAGTTGTGACACAATAATGCTGAAAGGAAGAATCTGGCCCGGCCGGCGTGGCTCAGGGGTTGAGCATCAACCTATGAACCAGGAGGTCTCGGTTCGATTCCCGTCAGGGCACATGCCCGTGTTACGGGCTCGATCCCCAGTGGGGCCTATAGGAGGCAGCCGATCCATGATTCTCTCTCATCACTGATGTTTCTCTCTCTCCCTCTCCTTTCCTCTCTGAAACCATTAAAAATAGACTTAAACTGTTTAAAAAGAAAAAGAATCTGCTGGCCAACACATGGAGAGAGGCAATTCCCAAAGATGAGAAACAACGCAAGCGCGGCTCACCTGTCGGAACAGGATGGGGAAGTCCTCGGCACTCTCCGCCTTCCGGATGCCTTTCCCGCCGCCGCCTTCGGAAGCTTTGATCATCAACGGGAAACCAATTCTTTCCGCTGCCTGGGAGGCAGAGGACAAACAGACCCCTTTAGAAGTTAGACGTGGCCGCCGCCAGCAGGACAGGCAGACGTCCTGGCACCCGGTCCCCCCGGCCCTGCGCTTACCTCCAAGCCCTCGTCTATGTCCTTCACACAGCCGCGGTTGTACACGTCTTCCGGGACGCTGATTGTCTTCCCCTCCTGCAGGCCATCCTCTGCCCACGCCACCGTCAGGCCTGCAGAGTCGCAAAGGAGGCTGAATCGTCCACGGACGGCAGGGGCCACACACAACACAGACACCGCGAGGCCCTGGCTCACCAGAGCTGCTCTAGACCTGGCCTCCGGGCCAGCGGAACACAGACACAGTCCTTCGGCTTAATTAATGAATGGCTTTTCGTTTTCTTAAGGACCGACTCATCCCTGAGTGGGAAATCAAGCTTCAGAAATTCAGACTGAGCCCTGGCCGGTTTGGCTCAGTGGACAGAGCATCGGCCTGCGGACTGAAGGGTCCCATGTTCGGTTTTGGTCAAGGCCATATACCAGGGTTGCAAGTTGGATCTCTGGCCCTGGTAGGGGCACATGTGGGAGGCAACCATTCTATGTGTCTCTCTCACATTGATGTTTCTCTCTCTGTCTCTCCCCCTCCCTTCCACTCTCTCTAAAAATCAATTGAAAAATATCCTTGGTTGAGGATTAAAAAACAACAAGAACCCGAAATTCAGACTGAGTCTACCAAGAACACTGTATTAACCTGAATCTTAAAAAAAAAAATCCCAGTTCTACCCTATGGAATCATTAATATGTGAATCATTATTTTCCAAACCCTGTGAAGATTTTTTAAAAAAAATAAACAATAAGAAAAAAACACTTCCCATCCCAAATTTAAAATTCAATCTTTAGAAAAAAATGAAATTGAATAGGAGACTCCTGAGACTTTTTTCCCATTTATTTTTATATAAAAAGGTATCTTAGAAACCCCCCTATAAAAAATGTATCCTAAGGAAATGATTAAAATGTACACAGAGATTTAAACATGAGATGATCAAGCTTCCAGTGCCGTTAGTAGTTTTAAGTTAGAACAAAGTAAACTGGAAACAACCTAAATGTATAACTAGAGAGGACTGTGAAGTAAATCATGGTGCATCCGTATGAGATAATCCTAGGCAGGCATTTTAAATGTTGCAAAGTATGTTTATTGGCATAGAAAGATTAGTGAGAAAAAAATTAAGTCCCAAACTTGCAAACATAAGATCGCTGGGTTTTTTAGAGGCTGTGCTTAGCAAGAAGGCTGGGAAGGTAGACAGACACCTAAAATGCAGCCAGTGTTCCCCACTGAGTCACAGGATTATAAACGATTTCCATTTCCTTTTTTGTATGCCTCATATTTATTTTCTAAGTTGTCTACAGTGCAACTGTGCCCCACGTGCTCAATAACTTTAAACGTTCAAATGAGAGAGTTAAAAAGCACGCTCTGTCACCCGCTCTGCTCCCATTAGCCGCACTGGGCCGAGGAGTCCCCGAGTGTGAAGCTTGGGGTCCCTTACCGCTTCCACTCCAGGGCAGCGTTGGAATCTGCAGCGTCTGGGCCACGATGGTGGAGGCGATCTTATCTCCCAGGGCCCACATGGCCTCGCTGGGAGGGCCTGAGGGATGGGGGAGAAGGGGGGAGGCAGAATCGAGTCAGCCACCAGTCCCTCACAGCCGAGTGCTGTGTCCGGTGAAAGAACAACATTCAGGTCCAAGCGCTCAAGGAGTTTAAGGTCAAGTCAAGGGAGCAAACAGCCTGTTAGTCTGCTACGTCGTCATCAGTCAACTTTCAGCGCCCGTGGACCGTGCGCCTGGTCTGAGTTGCAACCTAAGCTACGGGACACACACAAAAGTCACTTTGAGGCGGGGGAGGCAAAAGAGCGAGACCAAGAGGGCCAGCTAGCACCCAAAAAACTAGACCGGGGTGAGCGGGCTTTTCCCATCATGAGCCAGATGGGGAATACACTCAGCTTTGCGGGCCTGCTGGTCTCTGCCACAAACATGCAGCTTTGCCAGGGTGGGTGAGAGCAGCCACGGCAATCCGGAAGTGAATGAGCAGGGCCATGTTTCAATAAAACTATTTACAAAAGGCAGGCAGTGGGCGGGATTCGGCCTGTGAGCTGTATAGATTGCCAGCTTGGGGGCTGGACCACCAACCTCCAGAGAAGCTACAACTGAAGGAGAATCCTGTGTGACAGCCAATCAAAGACCAAGGACAGAAAAAACATCAGTGGGCACGGGTCGCCAGGCTGAGCTTAGAAATAGCAGGTGCTGATCTGCACTGAACTGCTTCACACAGAAGTCTGTGTGGTGGCCCCAGAGGTAAGTGAGAGCAAAATGACTCCCCCTAAACCATGCGAGGATGTCAGCATAATTACAGAGTTTACAAATATAGCCACAGATAATAAGCATCGTTTTACCTAATAAAAAGTAGAGATGAGGGGCTCTGGTCCCAAGGGATTAAGGCATTCCAAAGGCCTGAGAACAGCCCCCGAAATGGCCTTATAAAAAATGTAACCTCCAAACCCTAGTGATAAATCTGAACACGGCTGCTATCTCAGTACCAACAGGAACACGAGCAGAGGTCAGCTTGCCCCAGCATCATTCCACTGTGGAAACCATGGTAACGGCTCCATTTCCCTGGGCGCCAACCTACCCCTGGACTGACTTGCTCCTAACCATGAATATGTGAGGTGGAAACACCGAACTGACCGCCCACCTTACAGGGCTGCACGTGAAGAGAATCGGACCCGGAGATGAGTCCCGTCAACACCCCGATCCCCACGTATCGGAGGCAGACACACTCTACCTAAGAAAGCAATGTGGTCCTTGCACAGGAGCTCCGGAAGCTTGGGGTTTTCAGAAGCATGGCCCCAGCCAGCCCACACCGCCTGCAAACACAGAGAGGCAAGAACGGAGATCATCCTTCACAACCAGGCCTCCCCGCCCTCACCCCCCCAACTTCCCCCCCAACCCACCCCCATCACACACCAAGAGCTCTTTGCTGGGTCACATCAGCCCTGGATTTCAGGGTCTCTAGGACCCGGCTCCTCTGCCCCTCCCAAGTGCAGAATCCAGCTGCCCCAGGGCTCAGGGCATCGCCCCAGGGGCAGACTGGGGCGCCGTCCAACCTACCTGCACGGGGATCCTCTTGGCAATGTCCACGATCAGCTCCACGTTGGCATAGTTGTTGTTGTTGGGCCCTCCCGGGACGGGGACGTACTGGTCTGCCATCTTGATGTACTCTGGAGTTAAAGGGAGAGAAAAGGGAGAAGAGCAGAGAGGCTGAAGTCAGCCGTGGGAAATCTGCAAGACACCCCCACATACGGCCAATGAAAGCATCACCAGGACGAGTCTAGGGTGACACTGGACAGACGTGTGTGATAATCAGAAGAAAACTGAACGTGACTTTATCTATGTAAAAATATGTGTGTTTAGCCCGGCCGGTGTGGCTCGGAGCGTCGACCTATGAACCAGGTTCAATTCCCGGTCAGTGCACATGCCTGGGTTGCAGGCTCGCCCCCCAGTGGGGGCTGTGCAGCAGGCAGCCGATCGATGATTCTCTCTCATCATCAATGTTTCTCTCTCTCTCCCTCTCCTTTCCACTCTGAAATAAATAAAATAGATAAATAAATAAATAAATAAATAAATAAATATATATTAACAATACGTGTGTGGGGACTAGGCCTGGAGGGAGCAACAAAAAGAAAGAAGCAAGTTATCAAGTAGTGAGATTAGAGGTAGGGTTTTATTTCAAACTCCTAAACTCTTATCTTCACATTGTTTTGTCATGAAAGAATACAATGTTTGCATATCCTCCAGTGAAGGTTAAAAAATATATATAAGATATAATGTTTGCTTCTAATCATGGTAAAAACAAACAATCATAAAATGGACCTTCTTGCTCATTTTGGGAGTGTACAGTCCAGTCGTGATAAGTCTATTCTTATTGTTGCGAAACAGAGCTCCAGATCTTTTCCAGTTCACAAACTTAAAACTCTGTGCCCATGAAACAACTCCCCCTTCTCCTCCCCTGCTCCTGGCAGCCACCATCCCACTTTCTGTCTCTAAGACTTGGACCTCTGTCTGTATGGACCTCATCTAAGTGGAATCAGACGGTGTTGGTCTTTCTGGGACTGGTTTATTCCACTTAGCATCACGTCCTCAAGTTTCATCCCTGTGACAGTAAATCAGTGTTTTGATTTTAACATATTCATGCCCTTAAAGCCAGACGTTCCACTCCAAGCCCCTGCGGAGGTCCTGGAGATCATAAAGTGAGGAGTCAGACCAGCCCCCTCCTCACCGAGTTTCTCTCTCCTGCGGGAAAAGACAGACAAGCAAACAAACAGGATCACCGCCCACTGCGGCAGTGCCTGGGCTCTGCGATGCGCAGGGAGGAGCGGAGACCGGAAGGAAGGTCGGCCAGGGAGGGGTGGAGGCCTGCTGTGCACTGAGCTTCAGGGAAAAACACTCAGAAAAGGGTCCAGGACACCCCAGGGCTCTGCGACAGGAAACAGCAAGGCCAGTCCAGGAACGGAGGCGGCCAGAGTGACTGGGACCCAGGGAGGGAGGGCGAGAGGCACGCGATGGCACCAGGAGGCCAGCAGGGGTTGAGGCCAACAGGGTCTGGGACTTCGCTCTGAGCATGATGGGAAGCCTCACGGGATAAGGCTGTGGACTCAGACAGTCCTGGGTCCAGCCTTGTCATGTCAAAGAAATAATGAGTGGTCCTGGCCGGTATGCTCAGTGGTTAGAGGGTCGGCCCGTGCACCCAAGGGTCAAGGGTTCGATTCCTTGTCAAGGGTTCGATTCCTGGTCAAGGGCACGTACCTGGATTGCAGGTTCACTCCCTGCCCCCTGTCGGGGTGCGTTTGGGAGGCAACCAGTCCTATGTGTCTCTCTCACATAGATGTTTCTTTCTCTCTCTCTCTCCCCCTCCCTCCCTGCCTTCCACTCTCTCTGAACAGCAATGGGGAAAAAACATTCTCAGGTGAGGATTAACAAAAATAAATAAAATATGCTAATAATAAACGGAGCCACTTTAAAATGGAGCCGGAGCTGCCAAGCAAGAGGAACTGCCTTCCACCTCTTCTGCCTCAAATCTTTGGAATGTTGAAAAGGGCAAAATAACCTTTGGACTGGGCCCAGGACAACACTGTGTTGCAAAAAAGAAACTGTTTGCAAAGATAACAAGAAAGCGGTTATTATGGCTACCGGACTGAAGATTAAGAACATCGTTCAGAATTAACATCACTATAGTATCTGCACCAACAGAAATGCCTTCCTCCTATTGATGTAATTATTCCCCTTCCCTTTCTCATAACTACCCCTGCTTTTGTATCCTAATCCGAACCCCCTTTGGGCTTCAGTCTGAATCAATGCATCTGGAATAGCTATTCTTGGGAGATCTCACCCGCATTTTGCCTCTCCCTTTGAAAATGAATAGTCGCATGCCGTTTGTATGACCCTGGGCAAGTGACTTATGTCCCCGTGCCTCAAGGGAGCCAACAATCAAACCTGTCCTCGCCGTTCCCTGTGAGTTAAAAGGAGGCTGCATCAGGGTAGGGCAGAGCCTGGGGCCTGTGCCCAAGGTGGAGAGGTGGGGAGGTGGGGTTCAGGGGACAGGGCTGAGGTTGCTGGTGATAAGGACAGCACTGCAGCCTCGGAAGCATTATAGGAGCGGCCGACAGGACCTGAGCTGTGTTTTTAAAAGGTCCGTTTGCCTGCTGTGTAGAGAAGGGTCTGTAAAGGGATACGTTGCTCTGGGCAAAAAGCAAATTGTCCAATACCTATAGAATGATCTAGGCCAGTGGTCGGCAAACTGCGGCTCGGCAAGCTGCTGCTCGCGAGCCACATGCGGCTCTTTGGCCCCTTCAGTGTGGGTCTTCCACAAAATACCGACTTCTGCGCATGGGTCACAAAGTTTCAATCGCACTGTACGTGCGCGTCCGCACGTGGTATTTTGTGGAAGAGCCACACTCAAGGGGCCCAAGAGCCGCAGTTTGCCGACCACGGATCTAGGCTAGTAGACACAGAGACAGTAAATGAATAGGCAAATGGATGAACAGATAACTGAAATACAGTGATCCATCGGCAGGAAAAAGCATCTGGAGGGAGAGACACCAAGCTGTGGCTACATGGACAGCGCTCACAGATGGGAATCCGCTGTGCACGTGAACCATCTGCACTTTTATAAGACACAGAGGTCACTCCTGTTATCAGCAGATACTTTAATTAAATGAAGAAGAAAAAACAAATCCAGTAAATGCAGGCTCGTGAGAGAGGTAGCCTGGAAGTCTGTTTGGGATCCAGAACGGACTTGCCCGGGTAGGTGCAGGTGAGGGCAGGTGGGGACAGGGCATGAGGGGCGGGAGCGGGAGGGAGTGAAGGCCCAAATACCTGCGTTGGCCTTGAGGTCCTCTGGAGTCACCATGACCACAAACCGGATGGCCCGCTCATTGCGGAACATCTCGTAGGCCCATCTGCGGATGGAGCGCATGCACTTCACGGCGGCGATGCCGTTGTTGGCGATGAGCACCTGGACAAGGAAACGGAGGAAGGGACGAGAGCTGCACACCTGCCTGCAACGGAGGCTGCGTGCCACCCTGGGGTCCATCTCATGGCTGCAGAGGCTCCTGGAGTACCTGGAGCACATGGCCCCACACAGGGCAGGTACTCTAAGTCTGAATGAATGGATAAACGGATGGATGGATGGATGGATGGATGGATGGATGGATGGATGGATGAATAAATGGCCAGATGGGTGGGTGGGTGGATGGGTGGATGCGTGGGTGGGTGGATGGGTGGATGGATGGATGGATGACTGGATGGATGGATGATTAATGGATGGATGGATGATTAATGGATGGATGGATGAATAAATTATTTTTGATGCGTTTGGCGCCATTGTGGTCACTTAACATTTTAGGAGTGTTTAGGACAGTGATGGCGAACCTATGACACGCGTGTCAGAGGTGACACGCGAACTCATTTTTTGGGTTGATTTTTCTTTGTTAAATGGCATTTAAATATATAAAATAAATATCAAGAATATAAGTCTTTGTTTTACTATGGTTGCAAATATCAAAAAATTTCTATATGTGACACAGCACCAGAGTTAAGTTAGGGTTTTTCAAAATGCTGACACGCCGAGCTCAAAAGGTTCGCCATCCCTGGTTTAGGATGTACTAAGCTACAATACAATGTATTTCATTTCATCTTCGAAACAGCCCTTTGAAAGAGATTGTATTATTATCCCTATTTGGGAGTGAAGACATTAAAACTCAGAGGAGTTAAGGCACTTGCCCAAGGTCGCACAGCTGGTAAGTGGCAGAGCTGGGACCCCAGCCTTCCAGTCTGGCCTGTGCTCTGAACTCCACCCCCACCATGGCTGCCTCTGGGTGCTGAAGGTTAAAGGGCCCCGATCTGGTAAGGAGGAAAGGCAGTAATGCTGGCTGTCCCCGCAATAGAGAGCAACAGAACGGGTCCTGGCTTCAATTCCTCTTTGTATCACAAACGTGCCGTGCGGCATTAAACGGTTCCTAAAAAAATCAGGTGCCCGGCTTCAAAGCCCTGACTGACAAGAGCCAATCCATACAGGGGCAGGCAAAAGTAGGTTTACAGCTGTGAGCATGTGAAACACAGTCCATTCTTATATTATTATTTCTGTATTACTATATTATTTATTATTATTACTATTAACTTATTTTCGCCCGCCCCTGTATTTTAAGGCCCTTACATCGCTGACTAATCTTCACAACAAGCTCTGAAAGGCAAATCTCGCTGGAGAAGTGAGAGGTGATGGCCTTTGTTTTATAGAAGGGGAAACTGAGGCCCGATGTCACATCCCATGCGTGGCCACAGCAGACAGACCCCAGAACTCCTGCCTCGGGTTCAACGTACATACTTTCTCCCCTTTGAAAAATGGCAAGTTTGCCCGGGCTGGCGTGGCTCAGGGGTTAGAGTTGGCCCGTGCACCAAAGGGTTGCAGGTTCGACCCCCCAGCCCTGATTGGGTGCGTGCAAGAGGCAACCAATCTATGTATGCTCTCACATGGATATTTCTCGTTCTTTCTCTCCTACCCCCTTTCCACTCTCTAAAAAAAAGATAAATGGAAAAAATATCCTCGGGTGAAAATTAACCAAAAAAAAAAGGGCAAATTTTAGCTGTTTCCTTTCGTCACTGCCATTCTCGCCCACGGGTCTCCTCTCCTCTGAGGGGGCTGTAGGCCCTGGGAAGGCAGGGCTGGGCTTTATGCTTCCCTCCCTATAACCCAGAAAGCAGCCCCTTGCCAGAGGCACTGCGGGGTGCTTTGCGGAGCCCCCGATCTTGCTCAGAGGCCTCAGTCTCCTCCTCTGTGAAAAGCTCACGATCCCAGCACCCGGCACGTCGCACGTGCTCACCAAGGGCTGGCCCTCGCCCTCTCTCTGCAGCGTGAGCACCCCGTCTGCAGCTGATTCTCCACCCCACCCTGCCTGGCCTCGCCCAGAGCGCGGGACCCCATCTGTACCTTCTCAATGACCCGGTCCCCCCCAAAGCGCATGACAAACTCGGCTGGCGAAGCCACGGTGAAGTCTCTGTGCACGTCCACCCGCTTGTGTTCTCGGCCCCTCTTCACCAGGTGGAGTCCAGACATGCTGGGCCTGCGGAGGGAACAGGGCAGGCACGCATGAGCAAGGACGCCTGGGGTGCCAGGGAGGAAGTCGGGTGCCCAGCACCCATAAAACCAAGGTCCACACGGAGAAGCATTCATTTCCCCAGGAGACTCAAGAAGAGGCCAGCACACGAATAAAGCAGGAGCCGTCCCCAGACCCACCCCGAGCTGTACATTTCAATTTTTCATCTGAAATTAATTTCCACTTGATATGCCCATTGTTTAGGAACTCAACACTAAGAAGCTTGGCAGAGGGGTACAAGTGTATGATCAGGGAGGGAGGATCACATCCCAATACTGTAGACGTGTTCGACTGCAGTGATAACGTTCATACACCTTTCTGTGTGTACCAACATTTTACAACTGAAAACAACAACAAAAAAACGTATAATACAAAAAATAGGGGTTCCTTGCCCCACCCCCTCCAGATCCCGCCAGCAGAGGGATCGCTCTGTGCCATTTCCGCACAATGTGTGTGTGTCATCCCTCTGAGCCACCACCTGTGGCCCTCCTACCCTGAGAAACGAGGAATCAATGCTCTTACTTGGCCATCCCGTCCACGGCCCTCCTCCCGACCTCTCACCAGGGCCCAACTAGATTCTCTGTTCAGTGTTTTAAGAGTGAGATCATTACCCACAGGTGAGGGCTGGGTTAGATTTTCCTTCCTTTCTTTCTTTTTTTTTTTTGCCTGGAGTGAATGATTGTTTTCCTTGCACTGTTGCTCATTCCTCCCATTCCTTCTCGCAGTTTCCCCCAGCATAAGATCACTGATCCTCTCCACTGGTGACATCTTCCACTCTCCTTTCATCTAGACTGGCTGTTCTCTGGGCCCTCCCTCTGCTGACGTCCTTCCATTCTCGTTGCCTTTCCTTGAGATCTGCTCCCTAATTTGGGGGACCCCGTGGCTCCCTCTATCTTGGTGACCTCCCTGGTTTGGCTAGGGCATGTCCTCTAGTAGCTTCATCCAGTTAAAAGGAGGGCACCCTGGCAGGGCACGTGACGACGATGCCGCCCGACATGCCTGTCCTGCTTCTGGCTGCTTCTCCCTCGTCACTGTCATCCCAGAGTCACGTGGGTTCTAACGTGGATGTTTCCTATCTCCAATGGTGTGGCTCTTCTTGGTTTGCTCTCTTGTTTCCGTGGGAGACATCCTCGAGTAGCTGTCTAAGAAAAGGTCTTCAGGGAGGTAAATGTTTTGCAGCCACACATGTTCCAGAACTGTCTTCTGCCCTCACATGTGACCCTATCGCCCGGCCGCGAGCGGAATTCTAGAAGGGAAAACCTTCTCCTTCGGAGTTTTGGAAGCCTGGTGCCATTGTGTCGTGGCTTCCGAGGCTGCTAGAGCCAGAGCCATTCTGACCCTGGATACGTGGTGGGTGACCTGTTTTTCCATATCCAGAAGCTTAAGGGAACTTCTCCGTCCTCGGTCCTCACAGACTCACAGGGATGAGCTCAGATATGTGTCTGCTCCCAACTGTGGGGCCGAGTTTCCTTCAATGTGGAAACTCACATCCTGGACTTGGTCTTTAGGTATTTCCTCCATGATTTCCCTGCCTCCTTTTCCTCTGTTCTTTCCACAAGTCCTAAGACTTGGATGTAGAAATTGCTGACCTGGCCCAACAGTGTTCACATTTCTCCCTCTCCTACTTTCTATCCCTTTTTTTTTTTTTACTTCCTGGGCAATCCCTTCCGCCTTCTCCAGAGCAGTTTTTCACTTCTGCTATCGTGTGCTTACCGCCTCAGAGCCTGTTTCTGGCCTGCAGATGTTCCTTTTTGTGCAGCCTGCATGTGACATCCTCGCCAACCTCAATGAGAGGATCAACAACAGCTTTTTCAAGTTCTCCTCTCCTAGTACGCTTTCTGTTTCTCCCACGTGTCCTGTGTCCCTTGTTCGTTTGGGGCCCGCCTTCCTATTAGAAACTGTACCCAAATGTTGGGTACTTCTTCAGGGCCAGGAGCAGGAACTAAAGGGCTGATGACAAGAGCTGAGAATGTGGTCAGGCCACCGGACCCTGAGCTCAACTCTGGGAAGTCTGTGTTTTATTACCCCAAGTATCTTTTTTTTTCCTTTTAAAATCTCAAGTGCTCCACAGAATAGCATTTTTGTTGTTGTTGTTAATCCTTGCCAAAGATATTTTTCCATTGATTTTTAGAGAGAGTGGAAGGGAGGGAGAGAGACAGAGAAAGAGAGAGAGAAACATCGATGGGAGAGACGCACATCAATTGGTTGCCTCCCACAGGTGCCTAGACCAGGGCCGGGGATCGAGCCTGCAACTGAGGTACGTTGACCAGAATCGAACCCAGGACCCTTCAGTCCACAGGCTGACGCTCTATCCACTGAGTCAAACCGGCTAGAGCCCCAAGTATCTATAGAGTCGTCCTCCCTCGCTGGTCCCGTTCCCCTGGGGGAAGTGCCTGGGTCTCCTGCACGGAGGAAAGGCTGGCGAGGAGCCTGGGCTGGGAGGACGGGAACTGCTGGGACAGGTCTGGGGAAAGGGCAAGTTTCAGGATTCAGCACCTACAGTGACCTTTATCTTCCTGCTAGGAATACAGGCCCCACAGTCAGTCCCCAGGCCCAAGACCATCAGCCTTTCCCCTCAGAGAGCAAAACTCCTGCCTCCCATTGGAGTAGAACCGGGCAGCCCCCAGCCACAAGGAGCCGAAGAAGGGGGGCAGCTCCGGGGCGCTCAGCCTTCCTCGCTGCTGCTTTGTGCCTCAGCCCAGTTGGTTCTGCTGAGCCAGTTCCCCCTTGCCCACCCGCTTCCCATCCTCCCAAACGTTGCTCGTCTCCCCTCCTGTTCTCCCAGGCTTGATGGGCTGCTCTCTCTTTCTTGTAAAATCTCTTTGCTGACGTGTGGGGGGACTTTGACAGGAGCAGAATCGAAAGGGCTATTCCGTCCACTCTCTTAAACCAGCCAAAGGAGCCGCGGCCTGCCAGGAATTAGGTTAGAGGTTCACCGCCCAGACGTGTGTCCAGAGACTGTCACCAGCATCTTGGGAGGCTGGGGCTGAGTGGGTTCGGGGGGCGAGAAGCTGATTGACTATAAGGAACACGGCCAGCATACCCTGTCTAAGCAGTCAGGGGGAAAAATTCCATTTAATGGATGAGGAAACTGAGGCCCAGCCAGGCAAAGGGGGTGGCCCAGCACCTCGCCAGGCCTGGGGCTCTTTCCATCACACCAGAATGTAGGGCAGTGATGGCGAACCTATGACGCGCGTGTCAGAGGTGACGCGCGAACTCATTTTTTTGGTTGATTTTTCTTTGTTAAACGGCATTTAAATATATAAAATAAATATCAAATATATAAGTCTTTGTTTTACTATGGTTGCAAATATCAAAAAATTTCTATATGTGACACGGCACCAGAGTTAAGTTAGGGTTTTTCAAAATGCTGACACGCCGAGCTCAAAAGCTTCGCCATCACTGATGTAGGGTGTGGGCATCTTCTGCTCTATCACGTCTCTGAGTCCAGTAGTTTCCCATGAGAAAAAACCTCCTCTGCAAACCTGCAGTCTGTCCACCCTCCCCGCCCCCCCCACCCAGTGGCGCCACCAAAGGCTCCGCCTATCAGAGATCAGGAAACAGACTTCTGGGCCAGGGGAACAAAAAGAGAAATGGCTCTCCCTCCCAGGATCATGCCCGCGCCTTCCCTCCCCCCTCTACTTCCCCCAGGCGGTACCTTTGCCTTTCCCTCTCCAAGGCTCCAAGGCCCCTCTTCTGCCTCCATAACTTATTTCCTGAGCCCACGCAGCCCCGCTGGCTCACTTCTGCTACCTCTGTAACTTTCTAAATAAACTTCCTCTTATAACTTGAAAAACAAAAGAGAAATGAATGACAGAAACCCATCGTGTCCATAGGCCGCTGGACGATACGTGCTTCACGTTCAGACTGTGTCTGTTCTGCTGTGATGTCTGAATGGACGAAGGAGGGGATGAACAAATGAGTCCTGGCCCTTGGGATGGAGCGAGGGCCTCTGGTACACTGCCAGCAGCTTCTCTTCTAAAACCTGCCAGGACTGAACGGCTGCGATGCCCGAGGATTTAGGAAAGTGCTCTGGAAGGTCGATATCATCTTGCAAATGTGAACGGGGCTTTTATCATAATTACATTTCGTTAACCAGTTGCTTTAAAAAAAAAAAATTGATTTGAGCCCTAAGCCAGTTTTGGTTCAGTGGACAGGGCGTCGGCCTGCGAACTGAAAGGTCCCAGGTTCTGGGGGACTCAATTATGGGTGGTTTCTGCTCTGTCCTCTTTGCCTGTGTTGGTTAAATTTTCTGCAATGATGTATTATTTTCAATGAGAGGAAAATGCTATTAGTTTTGTAACAGAGATGCTGAAAGCCATGGCTACTCGGGCATCCACCGCGTAAGGTACTCAGCGTCCTTATCTTTAAAATGAGGGTAAGACCACGGGCCTCACTGGGCAGTGAGGGTTTAATAAGTTAATACGTAGGAAGTAAAAGATGGCGTCCGGTACACAGTATTCTCCATATTATTGTATCAGCGCAGTGGTGCCGAGAGGATGAAGCAGCTGACCTCACCAAGAAAGGCATCAGGACCCCCTCTGCCCAGGCCTGCTCCCCATTGTCCTCTCTCCCCACTTGGTCCACAGCCTTGATCCTTTGGCTTCAGAAAGTCTGAAACAGCCCTAGCTGGCTGCTCAGTGGTTAGTGCATCGGCCTGCAGACTGAAGGGTCCCAGATTCGATTCTGGCCAAGAGCATATGCCTGGGTTGCAGGCTCGATCCCCGGTAGGGGGCATGCAGGAGGCAGCCAATCAATGATTCTCTCATCATTGATGTTTCTATCTCTCCCTCTCCCTTCCTCTCTGGAATCAATAAAAATATTTTTTTAAAAAGAGGAAGTCTGAAACATCCCATTCCAGTACACACAAACATTAAAACTCCAGCAATCTGGCCCTGGTCGGGTAGCTCAGTTGGTTAGAGTGTCGTTCCAATACACCAAGGTTGCGGGTTCGACCCCCAGTCAGGGCACATACAAGAATCAATTATGAATGCATAAATAAGTGGAACAATAAAAATCAGTGTTTCTCTCTCTCCCTCCCTCCCTTTCCTATCTAAAATCAATTAATTGCCGAAACCGGTTTGGCTCAGTGGATAGAGCGTCGGCCTGCGGACTGAAAGGTCCCAGGTTCGATTCCGGTCAAGGGCATGTACCTGGGTTGCGGGCACATCCCCAGTGGGAGATGTGCAGGAGGCGGCTGATCGATGTTTCTCTCCCATCGATGTTTCTAACTCTCTATCTCTCTCCCTTCCTCTCTGTAAAAAATCAATAAAATATATTTTAAAAAAATAAAATAAAATAAAATAAAATCAATTAATTAACTAAAAATAAAAATAAAAACCCTAACAATTTGACCTAAATTGTGTACTAGAATGGGATGTTTCAGACTTCCTTTATTTGAAAAATATTTTTTTTATTGATTTCAGAGAGGAAGGGAGAGGGAGAGGTAGAAACATCAATGATGAGAGAATCATTGATTGGCTGCCTCCTGCATGCCCCCTTCCTGGGATACCGCCCAAAACAAAGAAAACCTCACGTGTCAGAAAAGCCACTGTGGCCTGGGGACAACCCTTCACGAGCATTTTGATTTCAGAGCCGGTGGCAGAGCCCCTCCATCAGGTGGGTCCGGAGCCCCTCGCAGCAGAGGCGGCAGGGGAGCGCACACGAGCGGCCGGCGTGGCTTTTTAAGGCCCGTCCCTAGACAGGCGGCTATTTTTGTTTTTGACAAGGCTGGAGGCCAACCGCCATTGGCTCTGGAGGGCTGACCTTCGGCTGGCATTTGGCAAGTGCGGAAGGTGACATATCCCAGGGTAACTTTGGAAATGGCTTCAGGTGCAATCAACTACGCGACAGAGCTGTCAGCCAAACACTGAACGGTGTCAGCTGCTGGGGCACAAGACCAGGGCGAACTGCATCGGGAAGGAGGGAATCGCAGTCTCCAGCCACTAGGGATCAGCATGGGGGGCTTCTCCCAGAATCCCCAGCGCCATCATCTCCTGCTCAGGATGAGGAAGCCGAGGCTCAGAGAGGCCACTGACCTCAGGTCAGTGGCAAACGGAAGAGCTGGGCTTCCAATGCGACGCTACCCGGCCCTCAGAATCCAATGCTGAGCAGAAAGCTAGCTGAGATAAATGGAAATACCTCTATTGTCTGGACTTTAAACAACAAGCACTGCCCGGCCAGTGTTGCTCAGTGGTTTGGCACCCATGCTTGAACCAGGAGGCAGTGGTTTGATTCCCGGTCACATGTCCAGGTTGCAGGCTCGATACTCAGTGGAGGGCGTACAGGAGGCAGCCAATCAATGATTCTCCCTCATCATTGATGTTTCTATCTCTCCCTCACCCTGAAATCGATAAAAACATATTTAAAAAAAAAAAAAAAAGCACGTATGGTTGAGGAGTACTCAACCGGGGCCAATTTTGCTCTCCAGGGACACACAGCAATGTCTGCAGACATGTTCCACTGTCACAACTTGGGGGCTGCTACTGGCATCTGTGGGCAGAAGCCAGGGGTGTCTTTCAACACCCTGCAAAGCACAGCACAGCCCCCACACAGAGAACTGCAGGGCCCCCAAATTCACAGTCTGCAGCTGAGGAACCGTGGGGGACCAGAGCCATCCTTCCAGGCCCTGAGTCTAGAACCTACTGTCTATGACCTGGGTGATCTGGGGAAAATCACTCCAATCCTCTGTGTCTCAGTTCCCTCAGGGGATGGAAATATTTAACAATATTAATAGCATCTGCCTCATGGAGCATATGTGCAGGGCTCGTGGCCTGCAGTAAAGAGCTTTAGCTCAGGCGTCCCTCTGCAGGGGAGTCATTATAAAAGCCCCAGGATGGCCCTGGCCCGGTAGCTCAGGTGGTTAGAGTGTCGTCCTGATAAGCCAGGGTTGCTATTTCGATCCCAGGTCAGGGAACATATAAGAAGCAACCAATGAAAGGGAGGGGGAGGGAGGAGGAAGGAGGGGAAGAGTGGGAGGAAGAGAGAGAGAGAGAGAGAGAGAGACAGAGAGAGACAGAGAGAGACAGAGAGAGAAAGGGAGAGAGAGAAACATCGATCTCCCAACAGGGAGTCGAACCCACAACCTGGGTATGTGCCACGACTGGGAATCAAACCTGCAACCTTTTTGGTGTATGGGACAATGCTCCAACCACCCGAGCTACCCGGTCAGGGCTGGTCTTTACATTTTTTAATGTTTGAGAAAGAACTGTATTTTAGAACACATAAAAATTACATGAAATTCAAATCCCATTGTCCATAAAGTGTGCTTGGACTACAGGCAGTCCCGTTCGATTACATATCACCTATGGCTGCTGGTGCAGTAAACAGCAGGCCTGAGCGGCTGTGACACAAACCACGTGCCACGAAGCCGACAATGCTTACTCCCGGCCCTTTATGAAAACAGGTTGCCAACTCTGAGTTAGGCGGCGGTTTTCAGCCCTGACTGTACATCCCATCATAGGAGAAGCTTTTTAAACACACACACACACACACACACACACACACACACACACACACATATCAAAACAAAAACCCTCAGGTCCTCAGAGAGCCCAGTCCTGAAGGGCAGAGCCAAGCACTGAAGAGCCGAACCCAGACCCGAAGAGTCGAACCCAGTACCGAAGGGGGGAGCCCAGACCCGAACAGCTGAAGCCAGTCCTGAAGGGGGGAACCTCTCTCCCAAGAGCGCAGCCTCGCCCCTAAGCAATACTATTCTCCCAGCAGGCCCAAGGGAGCCAGCCTCGGTGTGTCTCAGTGATTTCCACAGGCACCTCTCCCCGGAGAGCCAGCAGCCCTTTCAACCTCTGGCTCCTGGGCCAAGGCTGCTCACTGAAGGGTCTTTCCTGCGAGACAGACTTGTGGAGACCGGGGCAACCCCACGGCCCGGGTCACTGTGGTTTCAATGGACTTAGTCCGAGTAGCCCAGCCACGGCCTAACATCCGAATCCAGTCCCCAAGAGCGGACACTAGTACCAAGAGCCTCGCCGAACCCAGAAGAGAGGAGAAGCTTTAAAAAGCACTGATGCTTGAGCCCCACCTGCACTACTGTAATTAATCGGCATGACTGGGGTCAGGGTCGGGGACACCCAGGCATCTACGTTTTTCAAAAGTCCCCCCTGGAAAGTCGAATGTACAGACAGAGGTGGGCACCAGCGACAGATCCACACCCAGCATTTCCACACAGGCCGCTGGCCTTGGTTCTGAGCAGAATGCCCACTGCAGTGACGTCCCCCAGCGTGGGTCGTGGGGCATGTGGGACTCACTGGAGACCAGATCCTTCCGCCTTCCCCTCCCCAACTTGATTTCATCCCGTCCAACTCAAGTCTCTTCCCAGAAGCCCTCCTCCAACCTCTCTGCCCCGCATGCATTTCTCCATTCTCTGACCTCCGGCCCTGTTGGCACAGAGAGGGATGCTGGGCAGCATTTGGAATCTTGCCTTCCTGCTACTTCTGGCTCCTCCGTAGATGGTCCAGCCTTCGAGACAGGATCCCAACAGCCTCCTGACTCCACGGCCCCCTTTCACAACCCAAGTGGCATTTTACTGCTACCAGTTGTGCAAATGTCTATTCTGACCTGGGACTACACGTAAGTAAGGCCAGCGCCTCCCACGGCTTGGCATCAGGCACCGTGCCCGGGTCTAGCGCTGGACAGTCTCAAGAATCCTGGAAAGGCCAGTTAGAATTAGCGCCGTTGACAGATGAGGAAACTGAGGTTCAAAGGGTGGATGTCATTCTCTCAACATCACACAGCTCAGTGGCTAACGCCATCTTTTCAGCACCTCTAAGCTAAGAGAAGTGACCCAATAAAGCATCTTCATATTAGAAATATGGTGACGACATGGCCGAATTTGCAGGGACGATTCCAATTTCTTTTTTGTGTGTCTTCCATTAATTTTTTTTCTTTATTGATTAAGGTATTACATATGTGTTCCTATCCCCCCCCACTGCCCTCCCACCCCACCCCCATTCCCATTTCTTACACATTTGTTCTTTTGGATTAAAGTGTACAATTAAATGTGATTCAACACTTGCCTGACCTAGTGACTTAGTTGGTTGGAGCGTCATCCCGTGCACCAAAAGGTTTCGGGTTCATTTTCTAGTCAGGGCACGTACCAGATTGACCCCTGGTCAGGGTGTGTGGGAGGCAACTAATTGATGTTTCTCTCTCTCCTCTGCCTCCTCTTTCTCTCTCTCTAAAATCAGTAGACATATCCATGGGTGAGGATTAAAATAAATAAGTAAAAAATAAATGTGATTCAATACTTATATGTAAATTTTTGAAGTGAATAGCTTTATATAGATGAGAAAAAAAATGTCTTCTTTGTAGTTCACGTGGCCTGCCTTGGGTGTTTTTGCCAAAGGAGTTAATTCAGGGCTCCAAATGTGGAAGAAATGTGACCTCCGCGTTCAACACAAGATTCAGTGCATGAGAAAGATCAAACGGACTCCCTGCCCCTCTGCAGGCCCTTTGCTCAGACACACCCTCAGCACCCCCAGGAGGGCCCCCTGAAGACAGATGGTCCCAACAACTACAAGGTCAGCCTCCCTCCTGGCGGCTGACCATGTCTGGGGCAGGTCCATGCCTTTTCTGAATGCCCAGCAAAGGAATTAACCCACCGCTGAGTTCCTTCCAGCCTCAGGAGTCCTCACTCCCTGGCATGATCATGAGCTGCAGTAACTCGTTTTCTACAAAGTCCTTTAATCTTCTGACTAGTCCAACGTTAGGAAAGGACTCTTTATTTCTGAAGTTGTCCTCTTAGAGCAGTAGAAACGGGCTGCCTATAGAGAGCCCTTTGGGCCACAGACTGAGTGTGAATCCTGGTTATGTTCTCATTGGCACCGAGAGTCTGTTTCCTCATCTATAAAATGGGGATGAGCCCTGGCCAGTGTGGCTCAGTTGGCTGAGGGTTGTCCTGTGCACCAAAAGGTCACTGGTTTGATTTGTGGTCAAGGCACACACCCAGGTTGCAGGTCAGGGCACGATCCCAGTTGGGGTGGGTGCAGGAAGCAACCGATTGATGTTTCTCTCCCTTCCCCCCTCTCTAAAATCAATAAAAACATATTAAAAATAAAATGGGGGTCCAAGCCAGTCTGGCTCAGTGGATGGAGCATCAGCCTGCAGACTGAAGGGTCCCGGGGTTCAATTCCAGTCTGGGGCACATGCCTGGGTTGTGGGCTCAATCCCCAGTAGAGGGCATGCAGGAGGCAGCCAATTAATGATTCTCTGTCATCATTGATGGTTTCTCTCTCTCTCCCTCTTCCTTCCTCTCTGAAATCAATAAAAAATATATTTAAAAATAATAAAAAATAAAATGGGGATAACAGCAACCATTTAGCACCCCCTGGTGGTGGTGAAAAGAGGGCACGAGAACGCACCTACAAAACATTTGGCCTGGCAAGTTGAGAGCACATGACGAATGATAGCAATTATTCCAGTTGCAGCACATAGGCCTTGAACACATCCAGCTCCCCCACTGGCTCGAGCTCCCAGATGGCAGAGGTCATGTTTTTCAAGCATTTTAAAGGAATAATATGAACCCAGTAAAAAGCATGATGTAGAACAAAGGTTGGCAAATATTTTCTGGAAAGGACAAAATGGCAAATACTCTAGGACGAGCTTGCGTGGCCCAGTCTTTGTCCCACTACTTAACTCTGCCCTTGAGTTCTGAAAGCAGCAGCCAGAGGCAATGTATAAACAATGAGCATGGCTGTGTTCCAATAAAACTTTATTTGTAGACACTGAAAGTTAAATCTCAGGTAATTTTTATATCACCAAATAGTCTTCTTTTGATTTTTTTTTTTTTAACCGTGCTTTACTGACAAACCATACAAAATTAGTCTGCGGCCACAGGAAGCTGAGCCAGTGGTAGAATACTTAATGTCGAGTGAAAAGGCAATGCTCTGTATACTTTGAGTTCATACATTAAAAACATACCTGCGGGGGGGGGGGGGGAGATGTATGGACAATCAACATGGCGGGGTGGGAGGGAAGTAGGTTATGGGTGATATTTGTCCCTCATTTCTGCTTATCTATAATTGTCTGCATTTTCAACAACAAACGTAGCATCACGTTGGTAATTTTATAAAATGAAGACACACGAAAAAAAGAAACGAAATCTAGGAGGCGGGGCTAAGAAGCACTGAAGGCACAGAAATGCCTACACTAACCTGCCCAGAAAATGACCTTAAATGGGATGCCTACTCAAAGGCACGTTGATTCTCCCCGGACTTGGCCATCACTGGGTTTCAGAGAGACCATCACCTTCATCAAGGCGAAGGGGAGGGAGAGGGGGAAGCAGGGCCCCGGCCGCCCGGTCAACCTGGAGGCACCTGTGTGGTCCTGCGCGCCCTGCTCCAAACAACGTCACCGCCAACCCGGCCTCCTCTCCCACCGCCCAGGCCGGCCGGTGTGTTTGCGAGGCGGGCACAAGTTTGCAGAAGATAACGGTCGTTAAAATGGCAGGTTTACTTACTTTACTTTGTGGTCGGGGAAACAGACCTTGCACTTGGCCGGGCTCATGTTGACCGCCCCGCCGGCCGACCCCACCGGGCGCCTGCCGAGAGGCAAAGCATGTGTCCCCTTAACCTCCTGCAGCCGACCCGGGGTCCGGGGCCTAGCGGGGCGGCCAGGTCGCGGCCGGGAGGCGGAGGGGCGGTCCGAGTGCCTCTCGGGCCGAGCTGAGCGGCAGCCTGCAGGCGGCCGACTCCGCGCAGCGCTTCCTCCATCCCGAAATGCCTCCTGCGCGCAATTGTCCGGCCCAGACCCCGCCCTCGGCCCCGCCCCCACACGGGCCCCGCCTCCCGGGAAGGCCCCGCCCCCCGGAACCTCCAATCCTGGAGTCACAGCTGACCTTGGGCTGGGGCGACAGCTGCCGGAGAGAAAAGACGTCTTGGCTACTTGCCTCCCCAGCTCCCCTGACCGCAGTAGAAGGAAGAGTCCTAGGACGGCCTCCCCCTCCAGACTGACAGCTGCAAAAAACTCGCCATCAGTGTGCTTGAAGACACAGACAGCAGGGAAGTGGTGGGAAATGTGAGTTATCTGGCATGTGAGTCAGCTGTCACTACAAGGAAAAACCCTTGTAGTCAAGTCAACTTTTGGCTTCCAGGTTCCTGTTTTTGCGTATTCTTCCACCTCTACTTCCACGGACTTGTTGGCTCCATGCCGCCCCCCCTCTCCGAAGTGGGCTTTCTAAGCACATACTTTGAACCACCTGGGTCCCCTTCTGAAGTGAGGGACTCCTGCCCAGTTGGCATGGCTCAGTGGTTGAGCATCGACCTATGCACCAGGAGGTCAGGGTTCGATTCCTGGTCAGGGCACATGCCCAGGCTGTGGGCTCGATCCCCAGTGTGGGGCGTGCAGGAAGCAGCCAATCAATGATTCTCTCTCATCATTGATGTTCCCTCCCCCTTTCTCTCTGAAATCAATAATAAAAATATACTGAAAATAAAGTGAGGGCCTCCTAGACCCAGAAGACCCCAGACAACCTGAGACCCTAAATAAGGTCCTCTCTCTAACATCAATCAATAAAATAATTTTTTAAAAGACCCCAATAGGTTAAAAAATAAATAACACAGGTGAACTAAATTCTCAGTTCTTTAGAGTTTCTTTGTGGCCTTGCCTTCAGTCCCTCCAAAAAAACAAACAGACCTTAAGCTGATTTTTTTTACATTTCAAACCAAAACCTAGAAGTATTCGCCCCCTCCCATGACCCAAATTTAAATGCAACCACCTCAAAATTATGAAAACAATTAAAATCAGGAAATGAAGGTATTTCAAAACACCCTACTCGACCCAAAGTCAGTTAGGATCATGCCGGCTAGAACTCTCACCAGGTTACTTCCATGGCTTTCGATTTTTATTCTCTACGGACAAAACCCAACACTCGCTGAACACTGTGTGATATTCTAACTTCTCTGCTCACATGCCCTCACACACCTGGCTTTGCCCAGGGCTCTCAAAGAGGGGTTCCGTTTAGATGGCTGGGCTTTGCCTGTCACCAGAGCGATGATGACTTGGGTTTTTCTCTGCTGCATTACTAGCGAATAAAAGATGAGAAGGAAAGAATAACAGACATCCCTATACACACCACCATTATACAGACATTAGTACCTGTGACTTTCAATGAAATGGTTCAAACTTGGCTGTGCTTGCAATCTCGTGCCAGTACGCCCTTCTCCTCAGACTTATCAGAGGCTAAATTTAAGTTGTTGATTTTGCAGAAAGCCCAGATTGGTGACAGCATGCATGCACACACACACACACACACACACACAGAAAATGCACATGCAACTGACTAGCAGCAGGTGGAAAGGCGCTCACTGACTGCCCTCAGGCCTGTCCATTCTCTCCACCTCCTCTTTCGGAAAATCCTTGGCATAATATGCACTTTTGTGAAAAAATTAAAAAATAATCCTCTTAATATATGATGGGGGAAATATTACAGAAAAGTATAGAGCAGAAGTGAAAGATATTTTCTAAAACAGGATGCTTCTGCTTAAGGGAAAGGGGAAAAAATAAAATGTTTGGTACTCTGTACCCTGTATTGACAGAATAGCCAGCCTCCCCCGGATCTCAACATTCATTCCACAGATAGAACAATGAAAAGACAGGGATCCCCTTGATCCCGGGCTCCCAGAGAATATCTTAGGTGCTAAAGAGTCTTGAAAATGGGGGGGGGGGGGTATCAATCCGTCCCTCCCTAAATGAATACATGAATAAATAAATTAAGATATCATAGAAAGATCCATTGCATTCCATTTAGAGATACAAATATGTAGAGAGAGTTTAAAGTTTCATGAGCTGCTCACTAGTCGGAACTGATGAGAAAGGTATGGATGGCGACCATGAGGAGGAGAGGCCTGGGCAGGTGCCCACCGCGAGCCCACCCCGGATGCGGGCGATGCAAATCCCAGGGGCCCCGTTCCTTTCCGCTGCACCTTCATTCCCTGGCCGGGCTCTTTGCTTCATGTCCAGACCCCACAGACCCTCACTCCACTCGCCTTCCCCGGTCCGAGGTGCGCTTTGCAAATCTCTCAAACTCCCACGTGGACGTGAGCATTCTGGGAAAAGGCGGAGCGAACCCCTGGCGCCTGCGGGCTCGTTTGTGTGTTAGCCTGTCTCAGGGACGCTTCACCTGCCGTTTCAATCCCTCTTCCTCCTCCGTGGACACAGGTTGCCCTACCTCAAAATCACAGTCCTGGCGGGGCGTTGGAACAGCCATGGCCACAGGTAAGAACTTCGGAAGATGCCCATTCAACGGACGGCAAGCGAGGCAGCCTGCGGCCATCCTCGCCCGGCACTTCCTCCCGTGTGATCTCAACACCCCTCCAGGGAGACCTAGTCTCACCCTGCTGCGACAGAGAAGGGAACTGCAGCTCAGAGAGGTCATGGGACTGCTCTGAGATGTGAACCCAGATCTGTCTGCCTGCGGGTCCTGGGCCCTTACTAGGACACTGTGCTTTGCACTTAAGGACAGTGACTGCTCGGCGGGCCCTGCTTTAAGGGCTGTGCTCACAGTAACTCCACTAAAGCCTGACTCTGGCCCTGGGAGGTAGGGGCCACTGTGGCCTCATTTGAGAGGGCGCGGAGGCACAGCAAGCTGACAGCTCAACCCCAGGTCACATGACGGCCGGTGGAGGAGTCAGCTGGCCAGTCCTCAGTCAGCGGGCCTCCAGCGTGAGTGCTCTTCACCCCTCCACCACTCTCTCCACCTATCAAGGGCAATGTCCTGGGCTCCTGGCCGCTCAGCCCTTCCTTAGCCTGTCCTCCCTGAGGGCAGGGGCCAGGTCTCACCGTCCATGCGTCCACAGTGCCAATTGCAGTGCCTGGGACCCACCTGCAGGGCTGCAAAAAGAGCTCCCAAGCCAATGAATGGAGGGGACAAACCTTAGCTACTGCCCTTGACCATTTCATCTCTTAGCTTGTCCTGAACTTGCCTGGAACGCAGACCCTCTGCAGTAATTAACAAAGGAGAAAATGTTTATAAATTAACGTGCTTTTTCCAATTTTCCAGCTGCTCTCTTTTCCCCATCTCCCAGCCCCTATCTCCACACACAAAGAAACAAAAGCCAAGACTGTTAGAGCCACAGAGGACCTCGGAGCACCCAGTCTGGCCCAGAGAGGGTAGGGGGTGTCCCCAAGGTCACACAGCGGAATGGTTGCTTGATCAGTTGTCCCGTCTCCTGCCTCTTCCATTAAGGGAAAGAACAAGTTAGAAGGAGGGAGGAGGTGCCTTTGCTGGAGCCCAGGTGAGGTGGCAACATCAATCCCGGGAGTTTTCAGACCACTTTCTAATCTGCTCTGCTGAGGGTCTGGGTTCAAGCGGTGCTCTGGGCCTAAGCTGATCTTGCTGGGAGACCTGGGACAGACCTCCGAAGCTCTCCAGCCCTCAGCTTCTTATCTAGAAAGTGAGATGACTGGTTGGCTCCCCTCCAATATCCTTTAAAAAATCTTTATTGATTTCAGAGAGGAAGGGAGAGGGAGAGAGAGAGACAGAAACATCAATGATGAGAGAGAAGTATCTATCGATGGATCCGCTGCCTTCTGCACGCCCCCTACTGGTTCATAGGTCAACGCTCAACCACTAAGCCATGCCTGTCAGGCCCCTCCAATATCTGTTATGTTTTATTACTAAACATTGTTAAAACTTGTTGTAACAATATTTACAGCAGAAAGTTAGAAAACTCAGGAGAAAATTTAAGTTACAGATCATCGTACCACACAGAGACAGCGATGATTAATTATTCGGAGACATTCCTTCCAGCCACATGCACACGTTTGTTAGGCACAAGCATTTTTTTGTGCTCATTATGTGCCAGGGATGTTCTAGGCTCGTGACATACACGTATCCTCAGTCCTTTTTCCGAAACTCACGGGGCCTCATGGGCTTTGGGACCGGGGGATTTTTTTTTCAGGAAGGTAACACTTAACGCTTCACATTTTCACGTTAACATTTCGGCAGCAGAAGACATGACTATCCACACAAAATGGGATAAAGACTATAACTAACCACAACTATCCCAGGCAGGTTTACTGGTAAAGGAGTTCAACGCCAACTCGTGAACTTGAGTTTCGTAACTTTGACTCTCAGGACTGAGTTGTGCAATCCCGAACCCGTCCGTCCCACGTCCCACTCAGCCCGCACATGCGCCCCCCACAGGGCAGCACTGAGGATAACAAGCTAGCAAGAGGCGGCTTGGAACCTGGTAGCTCACCCCAAGCCCACTGTGTGCCCTGACCACACTGCTGCTTGTTCAACAGAACGGGCCCACCTTCATTTCATGGTACGTGAACGTCTATTCTGCCTCATCATGCGTGTTCTCATCACCTCTATTTCTGAGGGTTACATGGGAATTCCAACCCTCGGGGACTGTTTCCAAGTGCAAGGAAAGGTCAAGTCCCAAGTCCTGGCCCGCGATGAAGCCCAGAGGGGGCAGGGGCGGGGAGTGGATCGGAACAGACAGCACAAAGTCACTGGGTAGAAAATGGAAGGGATGGGGGAGAACACTTAAACACATTTAAAAGCAGGAGAAAAGTTCAAACTTAGAGTTTAATCCCAGAACTTGTCTACAAAGTCACAAGATTTCTACAAAAAGAATTGTATGCACACATTCTACTTCCGCTCAAGAGCAACGTGGAAGTGGAAGTGCCTATTCATTCACGCATCCACCCATTCTTCCGTCTCATTCATCAGGTGTTCTGCACACCGAGGAACACAGCATTCTGTCTTTGACAAGATGGGGTTGCCCGTTTCATTCATGCATTTGGCAAATATTTATCCAAAGTCTACGGTGAGCTGGCACTAGGCTCGGGAGTGGGGAAAAGCGGAGGGTCCTGGTTTCATGGAGCCTGCAGGAGGCAGGTCACAACTCAGGAAACAAGGACATTGAAGAAGATCTCAAAGAGTGATGACGGGTTGTGAAGACAACACATCAGAATGATGGATCAAGAAATGGGGCACGAGCAGTGAAAAAGAAGAATCTCTTACCCTTTGAGACAACATGGAGGGGCCTAGAGAGTATCATGCTAAGTGAAACAAGCCAGTCAGAAAGACAAGTATCACATGATCTCACTCATATGTGGAATCTAAGTAACAAAATAAACTGATGAACGGAGTGGACTCAGAGACAGGGAAGCATGGAACACAGTGGGGAATCTTGGAGGGAAAGCGGAGGAGGGTGGGTGGGTGGGAGGTAATCAACCAAGGACCTTTTATGCATATATGCATGGCCCATGGCCACAGACAATGGGGTGGTGAGGGCCTGGGAGGGGGCGGGCTAGAGGGAGTCAATGGGGGGGAAATCAGGACATAGGTAAAAATTTCAACAATAAAGAATAATTTTAAAAAAAGAAATGGGGCACGAGGGGGGGGGGACTTTATTTTATTTTTTTAATATATTTCTTATTGGTTTCAGAGAGGAAGGAAGGGGGAGAGAGAGAAGCACCAGTGATGAGAGAGAATCATTGATCGGCTGCCTCCTGCACTCCCCCTACTGGGGATTGAGCCCACAACTCGGTCATGTGCCTTTGGCCAGAATCGAACCTGGAACCCTTCAGTCCGCAGGCCGATGCTCTATCCACTGAGCCAAACTGGCTAGGGCAGAGGGGGGAAACTTTAAAAGTGGGAGGGGGACAGGGAAGACCCTGGGAGGCAGAGACTCTGATGGGCCAAAGCCTGAGGTGGAGACAGGACCGGCTACAGATGTCGGGCCCCTTGTTCGAAAGTTCTTAAGAATCTCGAGATGTGAGAGCAGAGCAAGCAGAGCACTCAGCCAAGCGCACAGGGTGCTGTGGGACTGCACAGGTCAGGGCCATGGAGCAGGCCCTGGCGGGTGGAGAGGGGAGTCTAGGGCGTGAAGAAGAAAAGGAAGCATTTCAGCTCAGAGGGCACAGCGAATGCCACGGCCCAGATGGAAGTGGCAAGGGCGGGTATTCTGGGACGCGGAGGGCACAGCAGGAAGAAGAAGGCCCCTTTGCAGACCACTTCAAAAAGAACGGCCTCCAGCCCTGGCCCGGTGGCTCAGTCAGTTGGAGCATCTTCCCATGCACCGAAAGGTGGCGGGTTCGATTCCCAGTTAGGGCACATACCTAGGTTGCAGGTTCGATCCCCGGTTGGGGCACAAACAGAAGGCAATCCATCAATGTTCTCTCTCACATTGATGTTTCTCTGTTTCTCACATCGCTGTTTCTCTCTGTCTCTCCCTTCCACTCTCTTACCCTCAATGGAAAAAAAATATCCTCGGGTGAGGATTAACAAACACACAAAAAAATTTTAATGAAATAAAATCAATGAGCATATCCTCAGGTGAAGATTAAAAAGAAAAGGAAAGGAGCATCCCCCCACACATTAAGCACATGCATTTTCCGTCCATGGCCTTGCCAGTCTCCCGGTAGTTGGCCTGGCAGGAAGAGAGGAGAGCCAGGTGGGTCCCAAGGTGACCTTCGGTGGCGCCCAAGAAAACTGCAGGGGGCAGGGAAGATCCCCAGGCCCTGGAATAAACTCTCCAGGCCTTTGCTTTCTGTCTGAGAAACCGGGAAGGAGTGAGAGCCCCTATTCTCTGCTTGCATTTTGCAGAAACTGGGCCCACAAGGTTCAGAGATTTGCCTGAGGGTGCAGATGATTGAGCAACGGATCAGGAAAAACACACACATAATACTAATGAAGGGAACTTCCTGGAATTAACAGGGACTCTGTCACCACTTCCATTGATGCTCCAGCTGGTGGCAGGCAGGGCGCCAGCCTGCACCTCCGAACTCAATGACCCACATCTGAAAGTGGGCGGAGCATTTGACCTGGGGGCCCGGGGAAAGGCATCACCACCCTGTGTAAGAGAAGACTCCAGCAGCGGCCCTCCATAAGCAGCATATCGGGCAGCACAGTTCTAGAACGTCCCATTCTAGAAAGTTCTGTGGGCCTGCTCAGGTCTAGTTCGAAAGTTGCTTTTTCTAAGAGCTCTTCCCTGACCTGCACACACCTTTCTAAAATACTGCCTCTTAATAACCCCCTCTCCTGTACCCTGTTTCATTCTTGGCGTTGGACACACTTGGAAACTATCTTATAGGCGTGTTTGTTTATTTGTACACTAGAGGCCCAGTGCACAAAATTCGTGCATGGGTAGGGTCCCTAGGCCTGGCCAGCGATCAGGGCCGATGGGGGCCATCTGGCTGCCGGCCAGGGACTTCCTTCTGGCTGCTGGCCAGGGCCTCCCTTCCCCGGCTGTTGGCTGCCGCCTGGGGCCTTACTTCATTCCGCACTGCCCCCTGGTGGTCAGTGCACATCATATCAAGCGATAGAACTTCCTGTCTCCTGGTCGAACTCCCTCGGGGACACTTTGCACATTAGCCTTTTATATCGATAGATGGATGGACCTTCTTGTTTCCTGCTGGAGCTCTAGTAATTAAGGTATCTTGCCAACCCTCCTACTTAGATATCACTTAGCACACACACACACCCTGCCCCTCCACACACACACACACACACACACTGGACATTCACTTCTGCCCTAATCTCTGTAGTTGATCAATTTCAGTGATTTGGTTTAATAAACTGCTTTCCCTAATTGCTGCTGAAATTGCCACACTGAGGGGACAAACGGGGTTTGGAGGGGAGAGAATGTTTGAGATTACTAGATAGCATGCACTGTGGGATTTTGGGAAAGGTACTTCACCTCTCTGGGCCTCTGTTTTGTCATCTGTAAAATGGGGATCCACCGCCAGCCTTGTATCATTGTTAGAAGAGATAAATGGGTAATTTATATAATCTATAGGTAGAAGCGGGGTGGGGAAGCTCTGGGTCAATTCGAGTAGTGGGTAAAGTGGGTGCTAGTGGGCAGAGCACCAGCCCAGGACAGGAGAGGAATCTCCTGCTTATTAAGCACCTATTGTGTACCAAACGCTGTGCATACTTTATAAACATCATCCCTTTTAATCCCTGCAACATTTTGCAGATGCAGGTGAAGTGCCAAGCCCAAGGTCACACAGTGGGGTAGGGGGGCAGAGCCAGGGTTGAAGCAGGTACTCTTTGTACCAGACCCTGAAGCATTCTCTTCCTTTAACCCTTCCAGAAGCTCTGAATAGTCCCCCCTGGCCCCAGCCGGTTTTACTCAGTGGTTAGAGTCGGCCCTCGGACTGAAGGGGCCTGGGTTCAATTCTGGTCAAGGGCACATACCTTGGTGGCAGGCTCGATCCCCAGCTCAGGTCAGGGTGTGTGCAGGAGGCAACCAATCGATGTGTCTCTCTCACATCGATGTTTCTCTCTCTGTGTCTCTTCTCCTTCCTTCCACTCTCTCTAAAAAAAATTCAATGGAAAAAATATCCTCGGGTGATGATTAACCAAAAAATCAAAATAAAAAATAGTGTCCCTGGAGATCTTCCTCATAGAACACACTCTCATTTTCTTTTCTCTCAATCTCTTACTTCCAGGAACCAGGGTTAAAGTTAAGCTCGCTGGGAACGTGGGTCCCTATGGAAGAACCCAGCTCCTCGCCCAGGTTTTTCTCATGTTGGCAGAGCAAATACCAGAGCTGCTTAAAAGAACAGCCAGCAAGGGAGCCTACCCCTCACCCCCCACCCCTCACCCCGGCCTGTGAGGTTCTGGTTGGCGCCTCCTCTTGTCTCTGCTCTCCTATACTTCCCAAGTTTTCTACTGGGATCGACTGTGTTCCTTTTGTAATTTGGGAACGGAGGTGGCAAAGCTTGATAACAAAACAAAACCCTCCAAAAAGTCACCACCGGACGTTGGTTCCAGTATTTGGGATCTGAGTTTCTGCTTTTTAGGCATCCCTGGGGGAAGGCCCGCTTCTCGGTTAGTAGCCTCCTGCTGAATAAATGAAGGGACAAACGAACAAATAAAGGAATGTGTCTCTTTAGGAGGCAGGGAAACTGTCCTGCCCTCCAGGCTCCCATCATCCCTTGTGGCGTAAGCTCATTTGGCTTAAATTATAACTAGTTACATGCAGAGTCCTCTTCCCCAACTAGGCTGAGATTGTCTAGAAAGCCAGTTTCCTGTTCACACAGAAGGTGTTCAAGAGACGATTTTGAAAGGAGGGGAGGGAGGAAGGAAGCAGAGAAGGGTAACATCTCCTGCTTTTCACATAGCTCCCCTGGAAGCGCTGGCATCCAAGGATGGCTTGACAGAGCAGGGGGCGGGGGTGTGAAGACCACTCCCTAACTCCACGCCACCCTCCTGGTTACGAGGACAAAAAAAGGCACCTTACCTCATAGCGGGGACAAGGGTCTCAGAGTCGCCTGCAGCTCGAAGAGCCTCTAGGGTCAGGGCCCCCAGGCTGGCCCTGCTGCCCTTGCGGGAAGATTCTCGGCCAGAGCCAGTGCCCGGCTCCTCGTCAGAGGAGTTGTCATCAAAGGAGCCCAGGATGAAGTTGGTCATCAGCTGCCTCTTGATGTGCGCCTGCTTCTGGTCTTCTTTGGAGAGGGTTCTGGCTCGGGCCTGGGGCCTGGCCGGCGAGGACAGGCCATTGGTGTCTGGGGCCTCCAGGCCTTGGGTCCTTGTCCCATTGGCTGGGGAGGCATCCCGGGAGGGAAGGGGGCTTTTTGAGGGATTCCTGTGTCGGGGTGGCCTGGAGGTTCTTTGCCGATCGGCATCTTTGGGACCTTTTTGGGAGGCCGGCTCCGCCTGGTTAGGAGTCTTTGGCAAAGAGCTGCTGTCTCCATTTTTCTGCGGTGGCTCCGCTGAGCTGTTGGACGCTGGAAAGGGCTCCTGGCTTGGGATGAAGCTTGCCTCCGATTTATTCTTGGTGACTGGCTTGGAGTCCGTCATTTTCCCCCAGATTTTTAACCAGGAAAAGGTCAGGCAGGAGAGAATCAGACAACATAGAAAAAGCAGCAGGGTCATTCAGAAAACCTGCAAGGAGAAAAGGAGAGGTGCTTTAGTATCTATGGCTTTGAGTTATTTCCCTTTTTAATTTTTTTCTAAATATTTTTTTATTGATTTTAGAGAGAGAGGACAGGAGAAGGGGAGAGAAAGAGAGAAAAATGTCAATGTGAGAGAGAAACATCCATCAGTTGCCTTCCACACGTACCTGACCAGGGATTGAACCTGCAACCTGGGCATGTGCCCTGACTGGGAATTGAACCAGGGACCTTTCGGTGCACAGGACGACACTCAACCAACTGAGCCACCAGAGAAACCAGAGTTATTTCTCTGTTAAAGGAGCTTGTGGGATGAAAGGCAGTCGGGAATCTATGTGTTCAGCCAAGAGAGCCAGAGGAGAGAAGCCAGGGGCAGAGTGGAGAAGGGTCCTCCTTACGGCTCCATCACATGCTTGGTCTTGAGTGCACTCCTTAGCCCTCTGACTCTGGGTTGTTCACCTCTAATTTAGGTATGCTAACACATGCTCGCCGTGAATCATAAACAAGCATGTGAGAGAGAACTAAATGAGATCATGAACTCTAAAAGACTCTGTGATGGCATCGTAATAGCCAAACAGTTGGGACAATCCAAATGTCCACTAACTGATGAATGGATAAACAAAATGTGGTCCATCCGTACAATGGAATATGATGTAGACATAAAAAAGAATGAAACGCTGATACATAATAAAACATGCATGCATCTTGAAAACGTGCTACGAAAAAGAAACACCTCATATCGTATGATTCCATGTAGATGATGTGCCCGCAATAGGCAAATTCATAGAGACAGAAGATTAGTGGTTATCTAGGGATAGTGGGATACGGGTGAGAGCTAAAGGTGTCTGTTTGGAGTGAGGAAAGTGTTCTAAAATTCATGACAGTGATGGTTGCACGACTCTGTGAATATACTGAAAAACACTGAATTTTACATGAGTAAATTTTCTGATGTGTGAATTACATTCCAATAAAGCTGTTATCTAAAAAAAGACTTCTCTAGCCCTAGCTGGTTTGGCTCAGTGGCTAGAGCGTTGGCCTGCAGACCAAAGGGTCCCGGGTTCAATTCCGGTCAAGGGCACGTACCTTGGTTGCAGGCCTGGGCCCTGGTCAGGGCGCATGCAGGAGGCAACCGACCGATGTGTTTCTCTCACATCGATGTTCTCTCTGTCTTTCCCTCTCTCTTCCACTCTCTCTAAAAATCAGTGGAAAAATATCCTCAGGTGAGGATTAAGAAACAACAACAGATCACAAAGTTTAAGCATACCAATGAAGTATCTAAAAGAGTGTGGGTTTTTTTTTCCTTTTTTTAGTTTCAACACAATGTTCTTAAGGGAAAAGTTCTCATGTTTTCCCAGAACTCCATGGCCCACACTCTTCTTGCCCACGTTGGCCAACAGAAGTTGCCAAAATGTTGTGGTCAAGGAAACTTTCTAGGTAATCCATGGGGCCAGGAGGATTCTTTTTCTTTTTAAGACCATCTCGGTTTCGTTTAAAAGAAAGGGTCAGTCAAGGGTGGTTCAACCTCAACAAAACGTAACAAACCACACAAGTAGCAGAGAGGGGGGAAAAAAACACGTGATCATCTCCATGGACCCGGAAAAGCATTTAAGAAAACCCAGCCGCCTCTCCTGATTAAAACACTCGGAAAACTAGGAATAGAAAGGAACGTCAAGGTCACAACGCACATCTATGAAAAATTAATATCTACTCAATAGTGAAAGACTGCCATGCTTGCCCCCTAAGATCGGGAAGAAGACAAGGGTGACCACTCTCACCTCCGCTATTCAACTAGGTATATTCCAAAAGAACCGAGAGCAGGGACACACAGATACACGTACACACGAGTTCATAGCACTAACTTTCCAACTTTCTGAGGCCCAAGCCTTGCCCTCACCCTGGCACGACCGACAGTTGGGACCGGAGAGTTCTTTGTGGAGGGACTGTCCCGTGCACTGTAGGATGTTGAGCCACATCCCTGGCCGCCACCCACTAGAGGACAGTAGCTCACTCCCTTTAGTGTTGACAACCAAAAATGTCTCCGGACGTTGCCAACTATCCCTGGGGAACAAAATTGCCCTCGGGTGCCCTAGCTGGTTTGGCTCAGTGGATAGAGCATTAGCCTGTGGACTGAAGAGTCCTGGTTCGATTCCAATCAAGGGCACATGCCTGGGTTTCCGCCTCAATCCCCAGTAGGAGGCGTGCAGGAGACAGCTGATCAGTGATTCTCATCATTGATGTTTCTCTCTCCTCTCTCTCTCTCTCTCTCTCTCTCTCTCTCTCTCTCTCTCCTCTCTGAAATCAGAAAAAATACATTTTTTAAAAATTGCCCTCGGGTGAGAATCAATGGTCTAAACCGGAGGTTCTCAACCTGTGGGTTGCGACCCCTTTGGGGGTTGAACGACCCTTTCACAGGAGTCGCCTAAGACCATCAGAAAACACATATATAATTACATACTGTTTTTGTGATTAATCACTATGCTTTAATTATGTTCAATTTGAAACAATGAAATTGGGGGTCACCACAACATGAGGAACTGTATTAAGGGGTCGCGGCATTAGGAAGGTTGAGAACCACTGGTCTAAACTCTTCTGCCTACTCCCTCCCTCCCGCTTCTGGGCCCTGAGGTGCGGTGGGAGCTTCCGGGAACAGAGTCTATTTCTTACTCATTTCTTGCACATAGTAGGTCCTCAAGGAGAGCTTAAGAAATGTCAGAGTCCTGAAACAACAGGCTTACAGTTGTCCTCAGGACAAATTTTGAAATCAGCAATTGGCAGATGGCATCACCAAAAACGCTGCCAAGGCTATTCTGGCTTCCCCAGAAGCTCCAACAGGTTGCAGTCCTACCCACTTCCTCGCTGGGCGGGATGGCATGGTGGGGGTGGGGAGTGGGGGGTGGGGTAGAAGGCCCACTCCCCCTCTCACGCCCTCTGCCGGCCACACTGGCCAAGCACCTTCACAACTCCCCAGCCCACCCCCACCAGGCTCTTTGCTCAGCCGGCCTGGGACTGTGTCACGCTCACCAGCGAGTACAGACCTCCATCCTGGTAACTCTGATGCACAGTACGGAAATGGCCAGTCACTGGTCTCCCCTGGCCAATTTCGGAAGTCCCTTGGGGATAGGAACCGTTTGTCATTCATTTCTGGGTCCTTGTGCCCGGCTTGGTGCTTGGTGCCCAGTCGTTGCTCAAAACGTGTGCATGGAATGAATGACAAATCCAGGCACACACACTGAGCACCAACGGGCGGCCTGAGGTGAGCGGGAATTTGGATTGTAGGGCTCCGTTTCTGGGACTGTGTCAGGAACGCCCTGGGAGCGAGCTGCGTGTCTCTGTGGAGGTTCTGAAGTTAGAGCCAAGCGGGACACCGGATCCCAATGTGGCCGAGTTTAGGCACATTTAAAATGTGCATGTCTGAAATTGTGAGCTCTAAGACACAGTGAAAATAGTGCATGAAGTTGAAATGCTGAGCAAACCAGAGCAGCATCTCTAGGCAAACATGTGCTACAAGGGCTTGGGACTTAGGAATCCTGAGAATACATTCTTTTTTAAAATATATTTGTATTGCTTTCAGAGAGGAAGGGAGAGGGAGAGATAGAAACATCAGTGATGAGAGAGAATCATCCATCGGCTGCCTCCTGCACACTCCCTACTGGGGATGGAGCCTACAACCTGGGCATGTGTCCTAACCGAGAATCGAACTGTGACCTCCTGGTTCATCGGCCGACCCTCAACCACTGAGCCACACCAGCCAGGCTTGAAAATACATTCTTTGCGTGGATTCCCATTGGCAAACCAATCAAACTATGCAAGTTTTGCATTAGGCAAGCTCTTCGGGAACTTGCTCCGGGAATCCTGGCTGGCACTGTGTGTGGATAAATAGGTGGTGGGTGCAAAGAGAGGGAGTGAGTGGGTGGGCAGATGGGCAAGATGCAGAGACACATGCACAGTGGGGATGGAGGGGTGGGGGTGAAGCTGCCAAGATTACATTGGCGCCCTCTCTTACTCTGCAAATCCTTGAAGGCCTGCCGTTATTCTGATAGGGGCCAGTACAGCTAACGCCCCAAAACCTGCCTTGTGAGAGCGACCTGCACGAAAAACCCCCAGGGTCCCTCCATTTTCTTTGTAGATTAATGACAGGACCCCAAGGCCACCACACGAGTAAGCAGCTGGGGCCAAATGGGGGAACTGTTTGAGAAAGCTCTCAAAGGAACTCTGAGTCTCAAGTTTCCTCATCTGTAAAATGGGGATGCCAATTCTTGCCCCATTTTCCCGCCTCACAACTGCTCTTCCAATAACACATACACACAGATTCAGCACTGACACATACAGAAACCATCGCGAGCACAGAGCGCCTTCAAGCTCCCAATCCTCAGAACAACTTGATGGGCACTGTTCTTGCGGCTGCCACTACTTTAGTCCCATGTCACTGCTGGTAAACTGAGGCACAGGGAAGCTCAGCACCTTGACTTCACTCAAATCCAAGCCCAGCACCCACACCTTTCCCCCTGGCCCGCCCCCAAGCTGGATTTAAATTAATCCCATAAAGTGGAGGGTGTTACTACGAGCACATGGACACAATCATAAAACCAGACACCTGTCTGTAGAAGAAGGAACCGCACAGCGACCGGCACTGTCCTGTAGGAGCACTGTGCCTGCAGTTTGATTCCATGGGCAAGAGAGGCTCCCCGTGCAACTCTGTGGGTCACGCCATGCTGCGCTGTGGCCCTTCGCTGAGATAACCCAGCGGACCCAAAGACCCAGCACCGGCCAACGCTATTTTTATTTCTTGCAAACCCAACTCAAAGCAACAGCTGCTGGGTGCCAGAGCAATCATGGCCCTGGACACGCGAATGCAGGCCACGGAGCGGCTCCAAGCAGTGCTGGCCAGCAGCCAGCCCAGGGCTGGAGAGAGAGGCGGTCATGAGGTAGGTTTCCTGCTTCCCCCCCATTCTCCCCCCCCACCCCCCGCTCCCACACCCATCCCTGGCAAGGTCTTTGAGGGAGAAGGGGAGAGTGTCAGTGGGCAGCCGGCACTCCCAGCTCCCACTCAGACTTTTCCTCCCACCAAGATGACCCCCCGAGGGCTTGCTGCCTGCCACTTACCATGACTGTGGACACAGCCACCAGCTGCACCCGGTCTGGGTCTGACAGGCGCCCGCTCTGACTAAGGGAGCCCAGCCCGTTCAGTGTCACCTTTCAGCGGGAGGCCGGTGGCGCGCATCAGGCCATGGGGGAGGAGTTTGGCCGGCCGGTGCCCCAGCACGGGTAAGCTTTCTCCCAAGTCAGCTGTGCCGCACATGTTCCTGTTTGTCACCCGCCAATAGAAGCCATTTGCGAAGGTCCCTGCTCAGCCCTCACCTGGCCTCCGGCTCAGGTACTTAAGAGGCTGTCTGCGCTCTCGGGGCTCGCCGGCCCACAGGGCCACCTCCCTCCGGCTTGCCTCATTCCTGTACTTAGGCCTACTTCTCAGCTCATGCAATCACCCCCCTTGCCCAACTCCGTCTCTGTCGCTAAAGTAAAACACTCCCAGGATCACGAGTGCCCGGTGTAGACAGGGAAACCAGATTGAGGCAGCCTTCTGTTCCTCCGTGGGCATCGGTCAGGCACCTGACTGTGGGGAAGGGGGAGGGGGGGCGTCTCAGCAGACCCTGGGTTTGGCCAAGTTGGGCATGACGGAAAGAGAAGCGAAAGCGTCAGGAGGAAGAGTGGGTGGTTAGGGACCCTCCTGCTGGCAGGTGATGGTGGAAGGCCTGTGAATTCACAGGTAATTAAGGTGACAGGAACAAACAAAGTTGACTGGCAGCTGCTACCTTCACCTGTACGATGGCCCAAGGGGCCAGGGGTGTCACAGGTCAGTATTTCCCAAAAGGACGCCTTCTCCAACCTACAGCCTAAAAGGGGGAACCCTTGGCCAGCCCGGTGTCCCTGTTCTATCGGTGAACAGAGGCCAGAGGTCACACATGAAATGAGGGACACAGCCACCCCCAGCACCAAGGTCCCAGCTTCGGGCCGGGGCTCCTTCTATACCGAGGCGCCAATCACAGCAAATCCCACTGTCCTTGGGCAGCTGGGTCAGGGCCTTGGAAACCGACCTGCGTTCACATGGAGGCTCTGCCACCCACATGCAGGGCGCGCCTGGGGCAAGTTCAATACCCTCTCCAAGCCTCAGGTGACTCGTCCGCAAAGTCAGATAAGGGCACAGCTTGCAAGATGAGGCTGTCGAGGTTGATGCAATCACCTCCGCAGGGCACTGAGTCCCGCTCATCTTAGCCACTGCCATGAGCTCGCCCACCTCACAGGATCGCTGGATCAACCAAGACGCCATTAGTCGCTGAACACAACCTTCCCCTTCTTGTGCGTCAAAAGGAGAGAGCGAGGCAGGCGATCAGGAGTGCGGTGTCTGCTGTGGGGGCCTCCTCTATACATGGACTTATGGCCTGGCCAGCATGGTTCTCTAGATTTGGGATTCTTCTCCTGGGAAAGGGTGTGCGGGAGACAGGAGAGTTCCACCCAGATAAAGAAAATGCCTTTCAAATCAACATCTAGCCACTGGAACACCGGAATCAGGAAAAGTCACATCTGGAAGGCAGCTCAGAGAGAACTCCTTTCAGGGGTGGAGATGGGTGAGAGGGAGAGCAAAGGGGACATCCGCTGTGGGGCTTTGAAGGCTGAATAGGAGTTCACCAGGTCACTAAGGGGGCAGGACATCTCAAGCAGAATTTGCTCTTGGCACCTTGCTAGATGATAAGCTAAAAATTCTACTGGCTAAATATGGGAACTCTACCAAAGGTACTAAACCGGGAGCAGCAATTAGCAAACTGGTTCTATTGTGAGGGTTAATCATTTGTTTTAATACTTTTGCGTCTGAAGAAAATATGCGACAACCTTCAGGTGACAGTGGAGGGAGGTGTACCTTGTGTCATCCAAGAACCTTACCGACACCTGCCTGCGCGTGTGACCAAGGGTGCTGGAGCAAAGGTCACACTTCCTTACCCCAGAGGACAAATGCTTGGGGAGAGCAACAGAATTGCAACCCTCACCTCTAAGAATAGACTCTGCTCTCTGTGACTCCCTCACTACAAACACTAAGGAAAACGCCTCATAAGAATAAATAACAACAGCGCCTTGCATCAGAGCGAGCATCTTGCATCCAGATCTCGTTGACCCCTCACAGCAGCCCGACGAGGGAGGTACTCGTCTCCTCTCTTTCACATTATTATTGCTATCCTAGTTCACCAGGCATCAGAAAACCCAAGGCCCAGAGAGGGGGAGTGACCTGCTCCAAGTCACACAGCCCAGAGGGACATGAAAGCCAAACCCGTTCTGCTTGACTCCAGAGCCAGGATTTGTAATAGGTGGACGTGAGCCGGCTGTTGATCCCATGGATTAACTGGCTATCCTCTTAACTGGGTGGAATCAGAAACCCAGAAATAAGACCCAGGGAGAGGCAGCAGCTCTCAAACTTAGCACATGTCCGAGCATCTGGGTCTCTGGAGAATCCCGGCAAATGCTATTTGCATAAGCAAACAATCCTGAGCTTTTGTGCCAAATCCAAATCCACTTGCCCTTGGAGCCCAGCAGGTGTGCAGCTGCAGGGGCCACCGATGTGGCAACAACTTTGGGGAGGAAAACACAATGGAGAGAAGTCTGTGAATTTCGGGAAAAGGCTCAGATGACCAAGGCCCACGGTTCTCCGGGAGTGTTGGCCTAGAAAGGTGGGCTTGGGCAGGGCCTGGCACACTGTAGGTGCTCAATTAATGCCCGAAGAGCCAAATCACATGTTTTTTAAAACTGGTTTTAGAGAGAAAGGAAGAGAGAGAGAGAGAAAAAAACATCGATTTGTTGTTCTATTATGTATGCATTCGTTGTTTGATTCTTGTACCTGCCCTGACCTGACCAGGGACCCGACCCACAACCTTGGTGTATCAGGACAGCACTCTAAGCCAGCGGTCACCAACCGGTGGTCCACGGACCACTGATGGTCCATGAGGTCCGAAAGGTTGGTGACCGCTGCTCTTGAGCAACCAGGACAGGCCCCAAACTGAACTGTTGATGGAGGTTGACTTGCCAGCCCAGGCAAAACTGGCCCAAATGGTTCCAGACCAGCCCTGCTTTAGAGAAATGTAAGAGGAGTGGGTCTGTCTCGAAGGCTAATCGGGCTCACCTATTCCTCTAACATCTCATGAGAGTCGTCCCTGCAGAAACTGCCCACGTGGGCTGTCCCACGCGCCTCAGGTCCTGGGCCCCCGCCCCCTTCGCAGATGGAATTCCATCCTCCTCCCCTTCTATTCCTTCTGTGCTGGAACCTGCCTCCAACCATTCACTCATTCAGCGCTTGGTAATTCCCAAGCACCTGCCAGGCGTGGCGCCGGCTGCTGGAGACACAGAGCGGACGGCGGCCCTGCCCGCGTGGGTTTAATCTCACCGCGTAAGATCACAGAGGCACGTGAGGGCACAGCGGGGAGAACCGTCAGAAAGGAGAAGCCTGCCCAGCTGGCGTGGCTCAGTGGTTGAGCATCAACCTATGAACCAGGAGGTCATGGTTCGATTCCCGGTCAGGGCAAAGCCCAGGTTGCAAGCTCGATCCCCAGTGTAGGGCGTGTAGGAGGCAGCCAGTCAATGATTCTCTCTCATCGTGGATGTTTCTGTCTCTCTCTCCCTCTCTGAAATCAACAAAAAATAAAAAGGAGAAGCCTGGGCCATGCACAGGACTGGGGCCCAGCCTTGGTCTGCGAGGTCAGGGAGGTGATCTCAAAGCAGGAGGCTTCTGCGGGGGGCGGGAGCGTGGTTCAGCCAGGAGGAGCCGGGCAGAAAGGTGGAGGAAATGGTGGGAGCAGAAGCAGCAGGGATCCGCACAGGCAGCCCCATGTTTCCCCAACTGTGTGTACCCCAGCCCCTTCCCCGCCTTGCATGGGTCATCATGCCAAACAGGAGGGCCCCTCAGCGCCATTTTGTTGGGAGAGTGGCTATAGGAGACCGCAGCCTTAGAACAGAGCGGGTGGGGGAAAGCCTGCTAAGGGGGCGTTTCCAACAACACATTATTCCGGTGACTCCTGGAGCCTGTGACCCATTTATTTTTATTTTTGTTAATCCTCACCGGAGGGTATTTTTCCATTGACTTTTTAGAGAGAGTGGAAGGGAGTGGGAGAGACACAGAGAGAGAAACACATCAACTGGTTGCCTCCCGCAAGCGCCCCAACCGGGGCCAGGGATTGAGCCTGCGACCGAGGTATGTGCCCTTGACCGGAACCGAACCCGGACCCTTCAGTCCAAGGGCCAGCCTCTATCCACTGAGCCAAACCGGCTAGGACTCATGACCCACTTACTTCCAAATAGAAAGAAGAGCGTGTTGGGGGTTGTCCTTTAATGTCACTCTTAACCATGATTTAATCTGATTGGAAAAGGGGTGGGGTGCGGTGGTTCAGTGAGTCCAATCAGAGTGGCACAAAACCCCGGTATCCGGAGTGTGGCTGTGTCTGGGGCCCAGCACAGGTGATGGAGCTCAGGTGCGCTGTGCCCAGAGAGGTCAAGAGCAGCACTTCTGGCGTGAGGCTAACCCGGGTGGGTGGAGACTCTGCTGTTTGTCACCTGATGGACCTGGGCCTGTCACAGAAATTCTCAGCACTTTGATTTCCTGGTCTGGGGAGTGGAGTAAGCAATACCCCACCACCACCCCCCCAGGACCGTCCTAGTGTGTAAACGCCTGGCATGTGCCAACTTCTCAATACTCGAGACCTCAGGTTTCCTGCTGTACCCGCCTAGCCTGCCCAGTACAAGGAGTTCTGGATCCCGGGGACAAAGGGGCAGGGCCCTTTGTGCCACGGGGATGAGTTAGCTCCCTGGTATCACACAGGGCTCTATTAGAGTGGCATCTGACATGCGCGTGAAGCCTGCAGATAAGATGCGAGGTTTCTGGCCGTGCTTCCGGGTTCTCTAGGCACAGGTGCGCTCTCCTCCGAAGGTCGGGATCCCCGAGTAAAAATTCAGAAGAAGTGTGAGAATAAGGGACCCCGACATTTCGACAGGGATATAAGATTGAAAAGTTCCATCTCAGGTGACAATGTTTATTTCGCCATAAAGATGGAATGCCTTGTGTAATGGAAGACGTTTCTACCTCAGGCCTAAAGGCGATCAAACTGGGAGGGAGTCTATCTGGGCAGGAGCAAAAAAAAACGCCTTTGCATAAACACAAAACGCCTTGCCCTGAGCGTTTCAAATAGAGGGCATGTCTGCACCTCACACTACCTCGCCTGAGAAATGGCTGGGTCTTTCCCTTTAAAACTTGGAGAAGCCAGTAAAGACATCACATCTTGTAAAGGCCTCGCAAGACACTGTTAGAAGGAAAACGTTTCTTTCTTTCCTTTTCATAATATTTTTGTTGATTTCACAGAGGAAGGCCGAAGGAGAGAGAGATAGAAACATCAATGATGAGAAAGAAAGAATCGTTGACCGGGAATTGAACCGTGACCTCCTGGTTCATAGGTCAATACTCAACCACTGAGCCATGCCGGCCCCGGCAGAAGGAAAACATTTCTCAAACAACATTTAGACCTTAGACTTTTTATTTTTTTTTTTTATTTTTTTTTTATTTTTAAATATATTTTATTGATTTTTCACAGAGAGGAAGGGAGAGAGACAGAGAGTTAGAAACATCGATGAGAGAGAAACATCGATCAGCTGCCTCCTGCACATCTCCTACTGGGGCTATGCCCGCAACCCAGGTACATGCCCTTGACCGGAATCGAACCTGGGACCCTTCAGTCCGCAGGCCGACGCTCTATCCACTGAGCCAAACCGGTTTCGGCTGTACTACGATTTTTAAAAATGAAAGAAAACCATGTCTTTCCAGCAATGCAGAAACACTATCAATGCTTTACGTGTAAGAGCCTGTATTTTTTAAAAAAACAAACAAACAACAAGCAAGTTGGAGAAACAGAATACTTATCCTTACGACCGAAGTTTGGGGGCGACAAAAATAAATAAATGAATAAATCTCAGAACAGCCTTCTGCCGGTAGGTAAACCTAAACCCTAAAGCATTCCGGCGCGTGGAACTAACGAGTAAGCACCGGATTCCCAGCAACATGACCATTTATAGACGCAAAGCAAGACCCTTCTCCTTCATCCGTTACATTCAGAGCCCTTCGGATCAGCCTCCCGCACACAGAACAGGGCTGCTGCCCCGGGAGAGCCCACGTGCGCACCGCTGCGCAGGGGCCGCTGTCCCTACGCACTGACTGCCCGGCCACTTGGTCGCTGGCGTTAAGTCCCTGACCCCAGGGCGGGGCGCGCAAACTTACCCCTTCTCTCCCGACCTTTTCTTTCCCCATGTCTTCCCAACTGTGTACTCAGGCTCAGGTTCTCCAGGGTTGTTTGCAGAGGGCCCCAGCCGAAGCCGGGTCGGCTCGCTGCTCCCTGCCGTGACTGTAAATGTCACTTTTAGATTAACCGGCCCTTGCCAGTTTAAAAATATCCCGGGTGCACTTAACCTTCAAGGCACCGAAGAGCAATGACAACCCAGGCGCAGCGGGACAGGATCCCTGGGCAGAGCGTTGGCGCGGCGGTTTCCACCTCTCGATCCCGCCCGCAACTTGCTTTCCTTCAAAATTTGTAGGCGCCTAAGCCACCGGGGATCTAAAGTCCAAGCTGTCGTAAGCAACACAAAGCCATGCTGGCCCTCCTCTGACAGGCTGTGCACAGGCTGTTGGACATTTGAGAAGTGGCTTCTGCATCAAGCCCGGTGAATGGGCTCAGGGGATGGCTATCGAAAGATCACCTGGCTTCTCTGGGGAGGGGAGGTTACGGGAGGGGGGCGTGGAGGGAGAGATTTGGGTTAAACCTTCTCCATGCAAATGCCACTTAAGGTAACAGTTTCCCATTCCCAGGGAAAGAAAAACAAACCTCAGCCAGAACCAATTTGGCTCAGTGGATAGAGCGTCGGCCTGCGGACTCAAGGGTCCCGGGTTCGATTCCGGTCAAGGGCATGTACCTTTGTTGCAGGCACATCCCCAGTGGGGGGCGTGCAGGAGGCAGCTCATCAATGTTTCTCTCTCATTGATGTTTCTGGCTCTCTATCCCTCTCCTTTCCTCTCTGTAAAAAATCAATAAAATATATTTTTTAAAAAAAGAAAAAGAAAAACAAACCCCAAAGAGCTCCATTCCCACCGGGGGTCGGCCGGCCCTGGCTGGGGCTGGGAGAAACCCAGCATCCCCGGCAGTTACAGAATGTCCTGCCATGCGGGGAGGGCCAGCGGCATGTGGGACAAAGGTCATCTCCAGGTCCAAACTGGAGCTGCGGCAGGAAAGGGGAGGCTGCACAAAAGGGCATTGTACTCTGTAAACCAGGAGGCAAGTGGGAAAGACGGCCGTAAGAGCTGAGCTGATGCAAAGTTTACCTGGTGGCTGGGCCAGGTGCAGTCAGGAGCAGCTAGTTCACTTGTGGGCTTGTTTTCCAAGAAGTGGACTTCTTGGGATTGTCTCCACAGCACTGATAAGCAGGACGAGCACGGCCTGCAGCCTCCCGGGTCCTCTTGAAACCTCGGGGTCATCCGCTGTCACCTGGAATAGTGCCACATCCGTTTTATAGGCGTTGAGGATAAAGCACTAGGGGTGGAGGGCTTAGCCCAGGGCCCGCGTCCCCGAGTTCTTGGTCATTGGCCGCCCCTGTGATGCGGTTAGGTTATTTATCACGGCTACTTCACTCTCGCACGGCTACTTCACTCTTGAGTGGCTCATGCGAGCCTTTCAAAGAGGCACCTCTCCAACCACAGACACGTCCTCCTGGGTTTCCTGGGAACGCCATCTGCGAGCGAGGGGAACACTTTAGACTCCACTTAAATTCCCGGGGACAGCAAATAATGATGGTCTGGGCAGAGTGTCAACAGCGACAAGACGATTGGGCTGTGAAATTGGGTTGCCGTGGGTTTGAATCCGAGCCCTGCTACCTGTGGCTCTGGGCAACGGGCCCAGCCAGTGAACTCCTCCAACTACTTCGTCACACGGGAGAGAAAATGAAATGAAACAATAGTCAGCGAGCGGCTGGCATAGTGGCTTGCTCACAGCAGGCACTTCATAAAATCAAATCGAACTCCTTGCTTTCAGAAAGATTAGAAAGCCCTAGCCGGTTTGGCTCCGTGGATAGAGTATCAGCCTGCGGACTGAGGGGTCCCGGATTAGATTCCAGTCAAGGGCAGGTACCTCGGTTGCAGGCTCGATCCCCCACCCTGGTCAGGGGGCTTGCAGGAGGCAACCAATTGGTGTGTCTCTCTCACATCGATGTTTCTCTCTCTGTGTGTCTCTCCCCTTCCCTTCCACTATCTCTAAAAATCAATGGAAAAAAAATATCCTCAACAAAAAAAAAATCAATAGAGGGAAAAAAGATTAGAAACACTTCCCACTTTCAACACACACACACACACACACACACACACACACACACACGCTCAGACAAAGAATTCTTTCTGGTGGCTCAGCTCTCCCTTGACACGCTCTCTTTAAGGCGCAGGTGTTTTCTGGAAGACAATGCAAAGCTTGGAACCAAAGTTCTTCACCCACTTTCCCCGTCGAACATGAGAACATTAATAGAAAAATGTATTTCTTCAAACACCGATTCAGAAAGTCTTGCATATCACTTGCCAAAAATAAAATAAAAAAAAAATCACCTGGCCTCATGGAAAGACGTTGCCAGCCCTGCTGCAAACCGGCCCCTTTATCAACTGGGGGCCGTGTCTCCTCCTCCCGGGGCCAGGGAAATCAGAATTTCTGGGAGTGGGCCCGGCATTAATATTCTTTAAAGCTCCCCCAGGTGACTCGGTGGTGAAGGTTGAGGAACACTGTTCGAAGCCTCCAGACCCCCCTCTCCATAACCCCAAACACAAGGACACAGGAAACACACAACTGAGTAGCCAAGAATGCCAAGTATTGACCGCCTGGTCTGCCCCACTCTCCAAACTCTGCGTTTCCAAACACGCTTCAAAAATGTCACCTGAGAGAATCAACAGGTGAGTTTAGGCTGTGAGACGCAGATTAAAAGTGTCAGGACCTGCCCAGCCGGCGTGGCTCAGTGGTTGAGGTTCTACCTATGAACCAGGAGGTCACGGTTTGATTCCTGGCCAGGGCACATGCCCGGGTTTCGGGCTCGATCCCCCGTGTGGGGTGTGCAGGAGGCAGCCAGCCAATCGATGATTCTCTCTCATCATTGATGTTTCTCTCTCTCCCTCTCCCTTCTTCTCTGAAATCAATAAAAACATGTATTTTTTAAAGTGTCAGGACCCTAAATAGGAAAAGAGGCCTCTCCAGCAGGTTTGTTCTAGTCTTTTCTCAGCTGGAGTCACCACCAGTCAACACCCCAGGACCCTCCAAGGTAGCCCAGAGCCCATACCTCGTATACATCTCCAAGGTTTGACATGGGAAAAAAAGCCACTGACACACAGACACACCAAAAAGTTCACTTTTCCGATCCAAAACCCTTCCTAAGACTTTTTAATGCCAGGAGCAAACCGCAGCAGGAAAGTGAATTTCAAAAGGGAAAAAAATGTATGATCTTAGCCCTGGCTGGCTTGGCTCAGTGGATAGGGCGTCAGCCTATAGACTGAAGGGTCTTGGGCTCGATCCCCAGTAGAGGGTGTGCAGGAGGCAGCTGATCAGTGATTCTCATCATTGATGTTTCTATCTCTCTCTCTCCCTCTCTCTTCCTCTCCAAAATCAATGAAAATATATTTTTAAAAAATGTATGATCTTCTTTAATAATGGAAGCGTATTTACAACAGGCTGAAGCCTATAAATGAAACAATTCACGTGCTCCTACCTTGCCCCACTGGACTCCGATCACAGATAAGTGACTTTGATGTGGTTTTATAACTTGGGGTTCCCAGGACGTTATGCATAACTGACTTCCTTGTGTTTCCAAAAGCCCTCCGCAGGTCCTCTGCTCCTTGCCTGAGGGGGAGGCAGGAATCGTTGTTGGCCAGGTTCTCCCGGGTGAGCCACACAGAACCGCCCCGATAGCGGGAAGACACAGCAGTTGGGTCTGCCCTTGCTGGCATCTGAGTAGGACCCCCTAGAACAGGGGGCTGCAAACTATGGCCTGTGCCGTCTGTTTCCCTGTAGCTCCTGAACTAAGAGTGGTTTTCACATTTGTGAAATGCTTGAAAAAAATAAGAGATTTCATGACACATGCAAATCCTATTAAACCCCAATTTCGGTGTCCATAAACATTTATTGGGACACGGCCACACCTGTTTGCTTACAGTATGCACGTGGCGGCTTTCTCTATAGCAGAGTAGGTCGGAGATAGGATGGCCATAAAGCTTAAATATTTACTATCCGACCCTTTCCAGAAAAAGCGCGCAGGCCTCTAACCGAAAAGGCCAAGATTGCTTTCATTGTGGCATACCCCCTGCTATAATTGCAACAAATCCGAAAACACGTGAAAAAAAACTTAACCACCACTTGGCCAAAGTTCATCACAATCAGCCTTGTGTGTAAAAGATCAGTGATTAAATTTGTATTTTTTTTTGGGGGGGGGAAGGAAGGGGGGGAGTAATAGACCACATAAGGGGCTGCTCTGTATTGTTTAAAGCATTACTATACTTCGAAGATTCACTATATTTTTTTAAAAAAGGAGTTTGCTTTTTGAATCCTTTATGGTAACTCCGAGCTTCCTGCTTCCTCCCTTCTCACAGCGCCGCAGAAATATTTAACCCTCCTTTCTCCCTTGGCTAAGGGGACCCATTGTAATGCTGAGAGGACTCCGGGTCACCAGAGGGCAGATGAAGAATGCATCTTTGTTCTGCGTCTTCCTTCGGTGAAGGCCTGCTTGCTGATGGCAGAACGTGGGATAGCAAGCCCTTCTCTTCAAACATAACAAAACTAAGATGTGGCGGGAAAGAGAGTCTACAGCAAAAGCTTCCCAACTCCCTGCTTTCCTAAGAAGTGTCTGTGCTGGTCTAGGTGCCCTCGCTGGATACATCCTTTCCAAAGCTGTTAAATACAGGGAACCTGTGACCAAGCCCCCCTGACCCCTGTTACTGCCTCGGTCATCTGACACCAGGGATGTCCACCCAGACTCTCATCGTTTTTCTTGTTTGTTAATCCTCACCCGAGGATATTTTTCCATTGATTTTTAGAGAGGGAAAGGCAGAGAGAAACTTCCATGTGAGAGAAGCACATGGATTGGTTGCCTCTGGCACCCACCCCAGCAGGGCCCCGGCGGGGAGGAGCCTGCAACCAAGGTGGTGCCCGTGACCGGAATCAAACCCTTTGGTCCACAGGCTCACGCACGCTCTATCCCCTGAACCGAAGCGGCCAGGGCCAGCCTCTCATCTTGATGGCCCACCCGCCTCTCCAGCTCTGCGGGCAGGTCAGTGGGCTATGGCCGTGTTTCCCCAGCGTCCTGGCCTCACACACCAACGTCAGATTTCCTGGAAAGTTTGCAAACACTAGCGGAGGGAGGCCGGGGAAGCTCCCCGCGCAGTGTCCCAAGGTTTGGCAGGACACAGCCCTGACAGGCATGCCAAGATCTCCGCAGAAATGTTTTCCAGCTGAAGTGGCCCCTTGAGGGGTTCCAGCGGACCCTGGCCCCTCCCAGCCCCCCCCCCACAGCGCTGGAGTAGGGCCCGACTCGGAGACCCCTGGCCACAGTCCTGCCTTCACCCCTCCCTGGAACCCCGCCCAACGCTTACCAAAGCCCCGCAGACGGGTGGGCGGCTCCATCAGGGCGGACAGAGGGGGGAGGGGCAAGGGCGGAGGAAGGAGGGCGGCATGGAGGCGGCCCTTCCTGTGCACCGCAGTTGCCATGGCAACCACAGTCCAAGGGCAGCCCAAGGGCGTCCGCGGATGGCCGGGCCCAGGAGCTGACTGGTGAGGGGTAAGCAGCATTAAGCGCGCGGCACAAAGTGAAACTTCAGCAACCTTTTATTACCAAACTCTACGCAGGTTTAACTTTGAGCCCAGCTAACAGCATCTCTAACAGGTCCTTGGATGGAGGCTCAGCCCTAATAAAGATGGTGTCTTAAACAAAGGAGTAAAAAAAAAAAAAATACAAAACATCCACAGAAATCGAACTGTGACGCCCTGGTTCATAGGTCGACCCTCGACCCCTGAGCCACGTCGGCCGGGCATTTAAGTATTTTTTAAAAGAGCGAAATTCTCCAGTGTTGCAGAAAATGGTATCCCAACGTGATTTCAGTCCAGAAAAAACAGCATTTGGCACTATGCTGCCTTTTCTCCCAGTTCAAGATACACGTGGGAGAAAACCATTTCCCTTCTTAAAAAAAACACAAAACCAAACCAAACCCCTTTCTCCTTCCCGTTCAACTTCCACTGCTTATTCCTAGAAACACCCAGAGAACAATATAAACTAGGCCCGGCCCACTTCTCCTGGCCTCTGCCAGTCCGAAGGCTCACAGCAGGAATTGTTCCTTAGGAATTTTCTCCTCTGCTACAATCAGGAAACTGACCCCTAATTTCTGGGAACTGGCAAAAATAAAAAAAAAAATAAAAATCCCATTTCCTTCCAGGAGGGGCCTGAAGGCTCTGTAAAGGATCAAAGGGCAGTGGCCTGGCCCATGTGCGAAGGGGGCCTTTCTATATAAAAACACCCGACACCTTATAACCTAACGTTTAGCCTATAGGTAAAAGCGAGCAGCAGCTAACTGAGATACTAAAAAGGTGCTTATCTCCCCATCTTCAACCATAAAGGAAACAGAGGGGAGGAGTCTAGAGAATTTGACCTCCCCTCCTTTCCCAAAACTTTGACGTGTCTTCTAAGCCAAAGCCAAGTTCCTGAGACAGACCCGTGGTCACCGGGTACAGTCTCTGCCACTCCTGGGCAGCCTGGCACACGGCCCCTTCACGGAAACGTTCTCCCTGGTGTGCATCGTGCTTAAGGATCGTCACTGACAAATACTTCAACAGCAGCTTCTAGAAACTGCCCGGAGGACCCCCTCCCTCATCCCCCGTCCCCTCCCCCAGTTCAGGGTCACAGATCCTTCCAGTTGATGGGCTCCTTGCCAGACTTTTGCAGCAGCTCGTTGGTTTTAGAGAAATGTCTGCACCCAAAGAACCCTCTGTACACCGACAATGGGGAGGGATGGGCGGTCTGCAGCACGTGGTGGCGCTTCTGAAAAAGAGAAAAGAATGACCAAAAGTTGGTACGGCTGGGCCTTTATGGCTGTTGCACTTGAAGACAGTGTGCCATCCCCTTTGTGCTCTCTAAATCCTCCCACTTTGCTAAGTGTATTTATTTGCCCTCAGCGTTCATATTAGGACATCAATGCACTCGTTCATTTGTGGAGCAACTACCTTTGCTAGGCTCTGAGGCTGCAAGGACCAGTCTGTGAATTGGGAATATCAACAGTGTCTAGCTTCTAGTTACTGCAAAAGAATGAATGATCATGTGCAGAGAATATTATGAGAAGTAATTGAGGTCAAGTGCTTCTTAGCACCCTGTCTGGCACCCTAGAAATGTGAGCTGTGCTGAGCTTTGAAGGATGACTTAACCTCTGGGGAAGAGACCTCTCCACTCAGGACAAAGGATGCGGGCGTTCAAAGGCAGGCAGGGAAGTGGGGCACAGGGAACAAACCTGAGAGGTGCCTCCGAGCAACCTGGAGTTGAGAGTGAAGAAAACTGTGGCTGAGACCAGGGCCACACCCAAGGCCTCAGCTTATCAGCCTAAGTCAAGGCCTTCCAGGAGAAGGCATCTGAATGTTCCAGACAAGATCAGAGGGGCCTAAACCAAGGCAAAGGTATTTGGGGGGGGACCCCGATGGGTTTGAGAGATAAGAGAGAACTTAGGCTATGAATGACAGACTGGAGAGGGGGTTGGGGGAGGGAGAGGAAGAAAGGGAAAAGAGAGGTAAGGAGGTGTTATGAATGATATCTGATTTGATTTCTGGCTGGACAACTGGGTAGATCAGCAATTTTCAACCTTTCTCATCTAAGGGCAAACATTAAGTACCAAAATTCTGCGGCACACCAAAAAAATGTATTTTCTGATCTGACCAAAAAAAAAAAAAAGGTATAATTTTGATTCATTCACACCAGACAGCTATTTTTGTGTTGGCTGTTGTCATTTTTTTATTTGACCATCTAAGAGAAAAAAGGTCAGTGCCCTCTGACTCAATAGTCAGGTATTGCCATGTCTTAAAAATGCTTGCGACACACGGGTTGAAAATTGCTGACTTATTGTATGATTTGTTAAATGAATGGTAGCTGGGGACCTGTGTACCTTTCTAAGTATATGGCAGGTTTATGCCTGTATTAGTAACTATTGAATCATAGGTTGGCCAGTCACTTTCCTCCTACATCACTGATCATTACTGTCATTTGTCTAAATTTTGTCCAATTTTCAACCCTAATTGCCAGTCTTCGGGGAAAATAAGCTTCATTTTATGGCGTGGATTTTCCAGGACCACACTGCGAGGATTTCTCGAGTCTCGCTGGTTTAAACTGCTAAAAACCACATACCCTATCGATGGCACTGCCCTTCTTCTGAGCGTAAGAGCCCCAGAGCAGGAAGACGAGCCCACTCGAGTTCTGATTTAGCCAGGACACAACCGCATCGGTGAATTGCTCCCAGCCTCTCTCCTTATGAGAATTGGCCTGATGCGCCCGGACCGTGAGGACGGCGTTGAGCAGGAGAACACCTATGAACACACACCAGAGAAAGAGGTGAAAGGCAGGCTGCAACGGGTCACCCAGGGTCGGGGCTAACTAACTGCGTGAGGAAAGCGTTCTCAGGATGGGATCCAGAGCGGCCGGCTGAAATTCGGTCATAGAGAAAGCATTTCAACAGACTGCTGGGCACTTCTTAGTGCTACCAGAGGGCGTTGAACTTTCACCTCTGCGCTTTCAACACCTTTCCAAGTTTGCAACAGTAATATGCACATATAAAGGGTGTCCCAAAATTCACGCAAGATTTGAATTTTGCGTGAGCATTAACAACAACAAAAAATAAAAGCCTAATTTTACTTGGTTTATTGAATCAGATCCTAATATCTGTTGCCCTTTGATTTCAATCCCTTCAATTTGATAAGCATTACCAAGTACCAATTATGGCCCAGGAGCAGGGACAATGAAGACCAATGGAGACCACGGCTTTGCGTATGTGCCAGCAAAGCTGTGGAGGCCATTTACCCGATGTGCTATTCCATACATAACCCTATACTGTATACTTTATGAGTCAATGAAAAATTTACAATTTTTAATTATAAACCTGTGTTTTCTATCAAAATTACTTCTTGCGTGAATTTTGGAACACCCTATACCACCCGTGGGCAAACTACGGCCCGCGGGCCGGATCCAGCCCGTTTGAAATGAATAAAATTAAAAAAAAAAGAGAAAAGACCGTACCCTTTTATGTAATGATGTTTACTTTGAATTTATATTAGTTCACACAAACACTCCATCCATGCTTTTGTTCCGGCCCTCCGGTCCAGTTTAAGAACCCACTGTGGCCCTCGAGTCAAAAAGTTTGCCCACCCCTGCCCTATACCATTGGTCATCAGAAAGAACTGTTTTTAAACAATATTATAAATGATATTAAATAACCCGAGAAAATAACAAAAGGAGGCCAAAGTGTTTTACTGGGCGGGGAACCTAATGGCAAGAAACCAACGGGCAAATACTCCTTCCTTATCTTGGTTATAATTTATTTGTTAAAAAAGAAAGAAAAGCCCTGGTTGGTGTGGCTCAGTTGGTTGGGAATCGTCCTGTGCACTGCAAGGTTGCCAGTTCGGGCCTATGCCTAGGTTGCAGGCTTGATCCACGGAAGGGGGCATGCAGGAGGCACCTGACTGTTGCTGCACTCTCACATCAATGTTTCTCCCTCTCCCTTCCTCTCTCTCAAAATCAATAAAAAATCTGAGAAAAGGAAAAATTTAGTTTTAAAAAAAATAAACAAAAACCCATAGGTATTAAATACATACACCACCACCTATGTTGAAATGACAAAAGAGAGGACAAAATAATAATAAAGGGAAACACAGTTTTAAAATTATGATTAAAACATGAAAGAAGGGGAAAATAAAAACATGAAAGAAAACATTGGCTGCAGGGTAAAATGGAGATTCATTTTCTGACGTATATAAGTTTAGTCATTTTATGTGTATCAACAGTTGGTTTACCTTGCTTGGCCCACCCAGATAAATCTCCATGGCCAGGATGAACAAAACCATCTATGTCTGTAGACAGCTCTTTATAAATGTTTTCCAAACTGAAAGCAAGCCGGAAGAAAAAAGACAATCTTAAGTACAATGCAGAAAGTTCAGCAACCTCCAACAGACGTGTCAATTACGGCGTGTAAAGCCAGCCATTCCTGCTGACAGGTAAATATTTTTGGTCTGTGTTTGGATTTAAGGAACAGCACTTCAGAAGACCTAAGTACATTAGCCCAGGAGTTACAACCTCCCTCCCAATTGATGCTTAGTTACAGTTTTATATCTCTATGTATTTACTTATAAAAACCCTCTAGCCCGGCGGGCGTGGCTCTGTAGTTGAGCGTCGACCTATGAACCAGGAGGTCACGGTTTGATTCCCAGTCAGGAATGCACATGCCCCGGTTGTGGGCATGATCCCCAGTGCGGGGCGTGCAGGAGGCAGCCGATCAATGATTCTCTCTCATCATTGATATTTCTATCTCTCTTCCTCTCTGAAATCAAAAATATATATTTTTAAAAATCCTCTAAAGAAGTAGTTCTTAACCAGGGATGATTTCTGTCCCATAAGGGACATGTGGCAATGTCTAAAGACATTTTTCATTGCCATTTTGTTAGAACTCTCTAGTTCTAGGAGGCAGTGCTCCTGGCACCTGGTGGGCAGAGGCCACGGGTGCTGCTAAACATCTTCAGTGCCCTGGACCAACCCTCTCCCCTACAAAGCCCCAGCCCCCAAACATCACTAGACTTTCCAAAGGCTAGCGGAACTCCCCCAAATAGGTGTACCGATCATTTGAAATAGCGGTCGCCAACCGGTGGTCTGTGAGGTCCGAACGGTTGGCGACCGCTGACTTAAAAAGCGCACCATCTGACAGTAATTGCAATGGGACCTGAGCCATCTATGAAGCAATCGTACCTGGGCGGAGGCGGGACAGGTCTTTGCACACTAAAGCAGAGCCCATGAGCTTGATTGGGTCCATGATATGGATCCTGTCCCAGGATGACAACCTTTACCTGTGAATGCCAGGTGGCAGATTAAACAATACTCTAGTGTAGGCAGTGTAAAGGAACCCTGGGCTGACCGCTGACCTATACAAGGGGACAGGATAACGAGAAGGGCAACCCCCCCTGCCCCACCCATGACCCAACTAGAACCCCCAGAAGAAAGCAGATGGCCTGGTATCTTACTTACTTTCCATGACCAAATTCTCCTTCACTCAGCCACCCTGCCACACCGCCCCCTCCCTTCGGACACAGGTATGGGAAACAAGTTAGGGTCAACTTTGCTTTCGCCCCTCTGATTTGTCAAATGACAAAAGTAAATACACCTTGAAAACAAGTACAACCATCCAGAGAGATTCAAAGTGGCTAGTCATCTCCCAGTTATCCTATCTCATCCTGATGTTTTTAAAATTACCTACAGAATTGGGGTTATCGTACTCATTACCCTACATTTGGTGCTCCTCACATCACACATTTTAGCCTTCAAATGAATACGTAGAGCCCAGTCACTGATGGGCAGTCAGCTTGTTTTCCATTACAAAAAGTCACGCGGCAAGCACCCTGGTATGTATGTGTTTCTCCACTGTTGCTTTTATTTCTGTGGAATACTTATAACAGTGGAGTTGCGGGTCAAAGAGTAAGTGTATTTCAAATTTTCATTTCCAACGAGTTGAAGCAATTCGGATGCCCCACCGGCAGCATACGAAGGGGCCTGTTCCCCTAGATCTTCTAAGGAATTTAACCAGAAGGTAACGAGGCCAGGTCAAGAGCCACGGGAGTAGGCGGCAAGATGCAGTGGAAAGTAATTAGGTCACTGTCGCGGGCTGTGTGAAGACACGGCCAGTCCTTTTGATCAGGCCGCCCACCTCTTCTTCAGTCTCGTGCTTCTGCTCAAGGTGCACCTTCTTAGAATCTTCTTCCATAGCCGACATATACCTTATCCTTCAAAATCCAGCTCAGACAGCCCCCTCTTCAGGAAGCTTTCGTGGGCCGCTCCCTTCCTGCTGCTGGTGCGCACACTGTCCCCTGCACGAAGCCACCTGTCCCAGCACAGAAGCTGGATAAGGGACAGCCTGGTCCTGGATAAAGGACACCCTCGGAGGAGCCAGGTAACCTCCCAGACCCTCCACATGCTCATCTGCAAAGCCACTCTGGGCCATCTGATCCCCAGTTGCAGGCTCTTTTCTTATTCTTCCCTATTTATATCGATCGCTGGTATTCAAACAGGACTTCTATTCAACCAAGGGGCAAAATCGCACTGAATTTAAAATAACTTAGTTTTTGTGTGTTTTTTCTAACTTCAGAAACAAGGAGCTATATCCAAAGTCCTTACTCTACACTGAAAATTGGGAAGTTTGCTAAGTATTAGGCGTAGTAGCCTTATCAAGGTGGCTTATTCACCCATTTCACTTCTACTTGACAGATATGACTAAGTCACGGGATTCCTGCTCTCAACTTATAAATGGGGAGGGAAAAGGGTAAGAACGAATTGTAAAAAATCTCCCGTGTAAGCAGACACTAAGCATATTTGGGGGGTTTCGAGGAAAACCAGATCACAACGGTGGTGAACGGGATTCAGTGAGGTGCCATAGATCTATAGTTGGTTTTAAGAGACGGAAGTGAGGAGAGGCCTGCCACAGCGTTCAATTCTGGTGTAGAAGAATGGGAGGTGGAGGTAAGGCTGGTTAAGTAGGACATGGCCATATTCATGCAGCCTCCATCGTTCTGGCAGTGGGAAGCCAGACAAGCTTCTGAACAGGAGGCTGACATGACCAGAGCCCCCAGGTAGCAGCCGGCTGTACAACCAACCAAAGCAAAGGGCTTTGGTAACAGGGCAGCAGAGCTGTTTGGGCCAGAAGTTAAGAGACTGAAGGACAGCGTGGTCAGACAGAAAGAATACTGAGCTTCTTGCCGAAACCGGTTTGGCTCAGTAGATAGAGCGTCGGCCTGTGGACTGAAGGGTCCCAGGTTCGATTCCGGTCAAGGGCATGTACCTGGGTTGCGGGCACATCCCCGTTGGGGGTGTGCAGGAGGCGGCTGATCGATGTTTCTCTCTCATCAATGTTTCTGACTCTCTTGTCTCTCTCCCTTCCTCTCTGTGGAAAATCAATAAAATATATTTAAAAAATAAATAAATAAAAATAAAATAAAAAAAAAAGAAAGAATACTGAGCTTCTTAGTCAAGGTGGGGCTGACTATAACCAGCAGAAAAAGAGTAACTCCTTCATGCCTCAGCTTCCTCATCACCACCACAATAATACTTAACACTAGTCGGGGATTGGTTTCAGGATTAAATAAAACACAAGAAAGGAGAGCATACAGACACATGGTCTATGGGAAAAAATAAAAGAGTAAATATAGGTTAAAATATAGCCTGACAAACCTCACAATTCTAGTATTTTATTTCGTTACCGAATTATGGACAGTGTTTTAACCCCAGTGTCCCTAATTAAGAAATACTCTTTGATTCCCACTCTTCTTTTGCAAGAATTCACCCACAACCTGTACTTACATCTCTTATGTTGCACATTTGGGTCCACGTGAAGACTTGATGTGGGGGTGGGTAAACAGTGTAACGTCTTCTTTCTTCTGCAACAAATCCCATTAGCTGATTGGGAAAAAAATAAAACAACTAGATTTAAAATGAGATTCTCACTGAAAAGCATACGAATTCAATCAGAAAGTTAACTGAAGCATTATCTAACGCTTTGCTAGGTTTTCTGTCCCAATTCTTTTCTGCCCTGGCCTGGCAGCTCAGTTGGTTAGAGCAATACACCAAGGTTGCAGGTTCTCTCTCCTGTAAGGGCACATCTCTAAAATCAGTAAGTAAAGCCCTAACCGGTTTGGCTCAGTGGATAGAGCGTGGGCCTGCAGACTGAAGGGTCCCGGGTTCGATTCCGGTCAAGGGCATGTACCTGGGTTGCGGGCACATCCCCAGTAGGGAGTGTGCAGGAGGCAGCTGATCGATGTTTCTCTCGCATCCATGTTTCTAACTCTCTATCCCTCTCCCTCTCTGTAAAAAAATAAATAAAATACATTTTCAAAAAATAAAATAAAATCAGTAAGTAAAAAAATAAATAAAAATTTCGAAATAATTTTGAAGAAAAACCCAGCAAATAAAAACAGTACCTGCTCCCTCCCCACCGGAGTTGCTCCGGCGCTTCCATTCCCTCCCTTGCTTTGGGCTGGGTCTAAATTGATTGGCTTAGGTGCCTTCATTTCCTGTTCATGCCAACCCCGCCCCCCATTTTAAAGGCGGAGCCAGGTTCCAAGCCATCCGGTGTGCGGGTTTTCACTTGGCCCCTCTTTCCTGGATAGCAGCCGAACTAGATGGACTAAAAGAAGCCACGATATCATCTTAAGTCGTTTAGCAACGAATATAAATGTGCAGGTTCAAAACACCATGGTTAACGAGAAAAGGACCCCGAAGGAGGGAAAGCAGGAGACGACAAAAGCCATAGCCTGTACACGCGGCCTGGGCCTGCGACGGCCTCCTCGCTGACCTTAATAAAATACGGCTTCCCGAACTCTCCGCTCAGGTGCTTCTTCCAGCTCTCCCCGAAGCCCACCGGCACGTTGCGAGCCGCGAGTCTCAGCAGGGCCGCGGCCTTGTTCTTCTGGATGCGGACCAACTGCTCGGGGCTCAGCGGCGACGAGGGCGGCGTGCCGGGCTCCTCCTGCTCCGCCCGGGCCTTCTTGGCGGGGCTGACCTGCAAGCGGTCCCCGCAGAGGCGGGTCAAGATGCGCAGCGGGCCTCTCCCGGGCACCAGCAGGTTCCGCCCCGCACCCCAAGGCCCATAGCAGAGGACGCCCATCCGTGGGTTCCGGCCCCGCCCGGAAAGTCAGTGCAAAACCGGACCCTGGGAACCCAGGCCTTAGGCCAGACCCGCACTTAGCAGGCCGATGCCCCAAGTTTCGTGTTTGGTATTAATGCGGGGCGGAGTGGAGTGGAGTGGCGCGGGGCGCTGAAACGGAAGCCCCGCAACCAGGCGCCCCGCCCCGCCGGACCCGCCGCTGCGCGTCCCCACGTGGTCTTTTCGCGGCAAAAACTCTCCCCGAAGTCCCGCCCCTTCCTCCCTCCGATTGGACGCGGCCGAGAAGGGCGGTCCCCTCGCCTCTGATTGGCGCCGTGGACGCCGGAGTTCGCCCCTATTGGCTGGCCCCTCAGCATGGCCGCCAGTGGAGGACCGCGGCGGCTGTTTTGAGTATGTGGAGGCTGCTTTAGACACGAGACCCCAGGTTATCGAGTCAGGGCGCGTCTCTGCAGCTCTTCAGTCGCGCGGCCCCCGCCGCCTTCCTCCCTCTCCCTTCCCCCTTCCCCGGCCCCACGAGCGGTCCCCGCCGCGCCTCACCGCTGCATCCCCGCTCTCCTCAGCTACGGCCGCCACGCCGGTCCCCGGGTCGGCCGGCTCGGGGCTGCGGGCACGTCGCTTCCCGACGGGGCTCGGGGAGAAGAAGGAGTAGAGCGTCTTCTGGCCGATCATCCCGAAGCCGCCCGGGGACCCGCGAGGCTGGGGGAAGCGGAGGCGCGCCGCCCGGGGTCCCGCGAGGTTGGCTCCGGCGGTGGCGGTCCGCAATTGGCGCCAAGCCGCGCGCGCATGCTCCCGCCGAGGGGGTGGGGTGGGCTGGGCGGGGGGCGGCGGAGGGCCCAATACGCATGTGCGGGAGGGGCGGCTGGGGGCAGGGTTTCCTGAGGTCATCCGTTCATTTGTTAACTCTTCATTCTCTCATCACCCCTCTGCCTTGGGGCAAGTCCCCGCATTCTCCTCGCTGTGGAGGGGGAGGAGGGCGGAGAAGAAAAGATAAAAGTACCTGCAAGTCAAGTAGGAGTGGGAGTGAAATTAGCATTTAAATAGCATTTGTTGAGCTCTTGGATACTGCATTATCTCATCCAATTTTCACAACCCATTTTACTGACCAACTAGCTAAGGCTAAGAACAGCCCAACTTACTGTGCCTTACCTGTAAGTTTTGGGGAGACTTTGAGGACGTGAAGGTTGGCCTCCAGAATAGTCATCCTCTGTAAGGCACCCCCGCCCCCCCCCCCCCCCAATACACCTGCCTGTCCTTCCCTCCCCATAGCCAAACCATCAACAGGTCCAATTGGTTGTCTCCAAAAGAAAGCCTGAATTCAGCTGCTGCTCTCTCCATCTCCTGGCTAAAATCCCAGCTGGTCACATCTTTCCTACCAAGTGATCTGTTGGAAATGTAAAATTATTCATAATAAAACAAACAGTTTCCAAATATGCTTAGCCTAGAATGCCAGCTCGTCCCTCGTGTGGTCTTCACACCCTTGCACGCAGCAGTCCCTACCTGGAAGCTTCGGGTCTCTGCCCGGGACCCTTCCTCTGAAAGGCCTTCTCCTGCCGGTCACTCTATTTGTAGCTTCTGTATTACCGAACATTATCCTCTGTATTCTTTCCTTGTTTATTTCTGTCTGCATCTCCAAAATGTAACCTGAGTGAGGGCAGGGACTGTATTCTTCTTGTTAACAGATGAGTTCCAGCGCTTAGAACAGGGAGCTTGCTGGGTAAGAAAGAGAGAAAGCTCGTAATTTTAAATCATTTACCCACACAGCAACTCCCTGTGGGGCTCCCAAATGAATCCCCAGGGAGAGGTGCACCGAGTAACAGCTCCCAAACCAAGGGTGATCCTCAAAAGTTACAGAACAAATTCTAAACTCAAAACGCGGGGGGGACAGTACTTGCAACTCGCCCAGGGGGCCAGCAGGTGGCGCGCGGAGGCCGCCCACCGCCTTGCTTTGCAGCGCTGCCTGCGCTTCCCAGCTCGCCGGTCGAAATCCACCCGGAAGTACTGCTGTGGTCCGGGTGAGTGTTTTCCCCTTCCCGCCCCCCTATCGACCGTGTTTGCGGGGTTCGCAAGCTGCGCAGACGCTGAGGTTTTAAAGAGAACCCTGGGCACCCCCGCCCCACGCAGGTGTTAGAGTTATTTTCTTATCAGAATTCCGGCACTTGCCTATGGGTCACGTTGAACTGTTTACATGTAGATTAAGAATCACATCCAGCCCTAGCCGGTGTGGGTCAGTGGGTAGAGCGTGGGCCTGCTGGACTGAAGGGTCCCGGGTTCGGGTCACGGGACATGCCCGGGTGGGCGGCGAGATCCCCAGTCGGGGGCGTGCAGGAGGCAGCTAATCAATGATTCTCTATCTCTTTCCCTCTCCCTTCCTCTCTGAAATCAATAAAAGGGGAAAAAAGGAATCATATCCACTTGAGGGTCACTATACTGCTTCCCTATTTTATTTTAATATGGTGTGGGCAGGGCAGGCGGCTAGGGTGGAAGGGAGATAGACACACTGCTTTTCTGATGACTTTACGACAGGCAAGCCCCTTACTTTCTCCTAGTGTTAGTTACCCCATCTGTAAATTTGCCTGTACAGTGTGAATTGGGGGGGGGGGGGGGGCTGTGTCTATAAAAATACAGGTGCTTGCCCAGACGACCTGGCTCAGTGGTTGAGCATCAACCTGTGAACCAAGAGGTCACGGTTTCATTCCAGGTCAGGGCACATGTAGTAGTTCCAGGATTGATCCTCAGTGGGAGGCGGGCAGGAGGAAGCCGATCAGTGATTCTCTCATCATTGATGTTTCTATCGCTCTCTCCCTCTCCCTTCCTCTCTGAAATCAATAAAAGTATATTTTAAAAATCCTTCAGGTGCTGGCATTTGGGTCTTTGCAAGCTAGGCCAGCTGATTCCAGCATAGCCAGGTGCGGGAGACTCTGGGCTGGACCAGATCATCCCAAAGGACCAACCATCCCAGCTTTAACCCTCTACTTCCTTCCTAGCACGTGGCGTTAAACTTTAAAGTGGAAACTTGAAAACAGCCAGGAGGAATGCTGCTGTGGATCCCTTGGCCATAGAGCACATTTTTGCATCCGGGACAGAGCCTGGGCCGTGTCTCTCTCTCTGCCCCACCACTGACCCCCAGGCCTTTGCTCTGTGGACACAGGATGGACAGATTCCTGGTGAAGAGGGCTCTCGGGGGCCTTGTGGGAAAGAGGGAGCAGGAGCAGACAGGAGCAGGCCCGGCTGAGCTGGGAGAAGACGAGGAAAGCACCAGGAAGAGGCCCAGGACAGAAACGCCGGGGAGTGGTGCTGACTTGGCCGGCCTCAGCTGGCGACGCATTCGATCCGAGGGCCTGGACTGCGATTACACAGTCCTGTTTGGCAAAGCCGAAGCGGACGAGATTTTCCGAGAGCTGGAGCAAGAAGTGGAATATTTTACAGGTAAGCGGAGGACTGCAGAGTGTGTGCTGAAGGCTTGCTCGACAAAACTAGTCTATGTTTAGAGAAATCGGAACTCAGGAGCCATTAATTACTGATGAGTTTGTTAATTGATTCAACACATATTCTCCGGGCCCCTGTGGGCCAAGATCCTACCTAGGCGCTTGGGATAAAAACTGAAAACAAAAAAAAAACAACAGGATTGCCTGCCCACCGGGGGCTGACAGACAACTAGAATGAATCTCCATGGGGAGAATCATCTGGGAAAGTTGAAAAAAGAAAAAGATGCTGAGTTCTGACCGAGATCAGTTGAATCGGAGTAGCTGGGGGCGCAGCCTGAGCATCAGTGTTTTCAGAAAGCTGCCAGGTGAATCCAGCGTGCAGCCAGGGCTGGGAGCCACTGGCCCAAGAGAGACAGCAAATGGCCCGGTAACTCTGCAGTGCTCTCGGCATCACCAGGGGACTCTGGCTTTTAACTCCGGTGGCTGGGCCCCACCCCACAGTCTAGTGCAGCCGTGGGCAAACTACGGCCCGCGGGCCGGATCCGGCCGTTTGAAATGAATAAAACTAAAAAAAAAAAAGACCGTACCCTTTTATGTAATGATGTTTACTTTGAATTTATATTAGTTCACACAAACACTCCATCCATGCTTTTGTTCCGGCCCTCCGGTCCAGTTTAAGAACCCATGGTGGCCCTCGAGTCAAAAAGTTTGCGCACCCCTGGCTAGTGTCTGAATTCTCAGGTCACGTAGAGGCTGCTGGGGTACCACGCAGTGAGAACCACCAAGGTGGCAGAGCACTGGGAAGCTTAGGAAAGTCCACAGGGGACCCCAGCCTACAGACTAAGCCATACTGGCCCCACCTTTCAGGGGGTCCTATACCCTTGGTCTCCACAGTGGGCAAAATCACCCCCGTGTGTATCAACCCCTAACTTTATCTCGCTCACATCTCAGCCTCTTTACTCTGTTCCTACTGTAGTTAAGGCGATTGAGTGATGGTGTTTTTAAAGTAATTGGAGCAGGACCATGTTTCTCTAAGTGTAGGACAAGAATCACTGTTTTTTTAAAAAATATATTTTTATTTAGAGAGGAAGGGAAAGAGATTAGAAACATCAATGATGAGAGGGAATCACTGAGCGGCTGCCTCCTGCATGCCCCCTACTGGGGATCGGGCCCACAATCTGGGCATGTGCCACAGTGACTTTTGAGGAGGGGTCCTTGGTCAGGTTATTAAGTTATTCCTTCCCTGGCGGGGTAGCGCAGTCGTTAGAGCATTGTCCTGATATGTCAAGGTTTCAGGTTCCACCCCAGGTCAGGCCATATACAAGAATCAACCAATGAATCCATAAATAAGTGGAACAACAAATCCATGTTTCTCTCTCTCCCTTCCTCTCTCTAAAATCAGTCAGTCAATAATTTCTTTAAAGTTACCCTGCACACTCAGGTAGCGAGTGTGTAGGCACCCACCTGCCCAGGTTTCTGAGCTGCCGTGCTTCGTCTGCAGGTGCGCTGGCCCAGGTGCAGGTGTTTGGGAAGTGGCACAGCGTGCCAAGGAAGCAGGCGACGTACGGCGACGCTGGGCTGACCTACACGTTTTCAGGCCTCACTCTGTCTCCAAAACCCTGGATCCCCGTTCTGGAGCGAGTCCGGGATCGTGTTTCTTTGGTGACTGGGCAGGCCTTCAACTTTGTGCTGGTTAACAGGTGACGCCCTCCTTGTCTTTTACTTTTGCTGTAGGCCGCTGCGCTGAATTTTATCCATCTCTGCCGCTTCAAAAGGGAGAGTGTGGGATGCCTCCATATTTGATTCCTTTGCACAGCGGGTAACTCCTCCGTGCACGGGGCTGTGGTTGGTGGTGGAGTGGCATGAACCGTCTGTCTCCCTGGAGCTCATGCCGCAGGGGAAGGGAGCGGTGATTCACAGATGAACAGCCGAACGAGATAATTTCAGACGCTGATAAGCGTCTTGCTGATTTGACCAAGAAGGGCCGGCAGGAAGGGGTCTGGGTTCAGGGCAGGCTTTCTCAACAGGATGTTTGGGCCAGATAATTCTGTGGGCGGACTCTCCTGTATATCGTAGGGAGTTGAGAGCAGCATTCCCGGCCTCCACCCACTAGATGCCAGTAGCAACCCTCCCGTCATTGCAACCAAAATGTCCCCAGACATCGCCCAGTCCCAGGGTGGGGCAGAATCCTCTAGGTTGAGAACTCTGGGTTTAGGGGATGGTGGTGAGAGGAGGGTTCACAGAGGCGCTGACTTTTGCACTGATTAACTAAATGGAGAGAGAGCAGGAGCCACACAGCCACTGGGGGGGAGGGGGGGCAGAGGGATCTTGGTGTTTATGGAGTGAAAAATCCCATTGATATTTCCAGAAAGCAGTGAATGAGGGAAAGGGGTCTGGGGTGAGCTCAGAGGTGGGCAAGGGCCAGACTGTGAAAGGAATAAGGATTTTATCTAGGTGTAGGGAGAGACTTCGTTATTAATCCTCACCTGAGGATATTTTTTTCCATTGATTTTTAGAGTGTGGAATGGAGGGAGGGGGGAAAAAGAGAGGGAGAAACATTGATGTGAGAGAGACACTTCAATTGGTTGCCTCCTGCACATGCCTGACCGGACTGGGGAATTGAACCTGTAACCCAGGTATGTGCCCTTGACCGGGAATGGAACCCGCAACCCTTCCGTGCGAGGGCTGACACTCTAAACCAGGGGTCCTCAAACTTTTTAAACAGGGGGCCAGTTCACTGTCCCTCAGACGGTTGGAGGGCCGGACTATAGTTTAAAAAAAAAACTATGAACAAATTCCTATGCACACTGCACATCTCTTATTTTGAAGTAAAAAAACAAAACGGGAACAAATACAATATTTGTATTTGCATGTGGCCCGCGGGCCGTAGTTTGAGGACCCCTGCTCTAAACACTGGCCAGGGCAGGGAGAGACCTTTTCATGAGGAAGGTTTACATATGTGAACCGGGAGAACTAGAAAACATGTTTTGGCTTCTATGGGTGGTTGACTTTTAAAGCATGTGATCAACGAGGACTGGGTAACACAGTGGAAAGGCTCTAGGCGTGGCCCACCGGCAGGCCCAGGTAAGGCCTCGCAGAAACTGGCATGCCGGGAGCGGCTTTTCCCGGTGAGAACATGAGGATGCTCCGTGTTGGCGCGTTTCAGGAGCGAGCTGTGCTGTGAGCTGTGCCTGCTTCCTCACTGTAGGTATAAGGATGGCTGCGACCACATTGGGGAACACCGAGATGACGAAAGAGAACTGGCTCCTGGGAGCCCCATCGCCTCCGTCTCCTTTGGGGCCTGCAGAGACTTCTTCTTCCGGCACAGAGATGCTCGAGGGAGAAGCCCCTCCCGGAGGCTGGAGGTGGTCAGGCTGCCGCTGGCCCACGGGAGTCTACTGATGATGAACCACCCGACCAACTCTCACTGGTATCACAGTCTCCCCGTCCGCAAGAAGGTTCTGGCTCCGCGCGTCAATCTGACCTTTCGTAGAATTCTGCCTACTAGAAAGTAAAAATATTTTCCGGTTAGTACTTCTGTTTTCTGTTTCCTCTCGGACTCGAGGATGGAGCTGACATTGCCTTTACCAACAGGAAAAGAAAAGGCTTAACATTACATAACAATTCAGAAAGAGGATGTTTCTATCACATCAGTACATGATGAAATAGCCCTGGCTCAGTCGGTAGGAGCGTAGTTCCATCCACTGAAAGGTCCCAGGTTCGATTCCTGGCCAGAGCACATGCCTAGATTGCAGTTTCGATCCCCGGCTCCAGCTGGGGGCATGGTCAGGGCAAGTGTAGAAGGCAACCGATCAATGTTTCTCTCTCACATCGATGTTGCTCTCATTCTCCTTTCCCCTCTCTCTAAAAACCAGTGAAAATGTCCTCCGGTGAGGATTTAAAAAAAATAAATTATGAAAGAATACCAGTTGATTTTTTCCTGAAAATGATTCTTTTATTGCTATAATACACAGCAGATACAAAAGGTACCTTTAGCAAGTACATAAATCAGCAGTTATTATGGCATAAACTACTACTTTAACTTAGGTTTTTCCAAAAAGAAGCTGTTTTGTAAATAACTTAAAACTAGAAATAAGATTATTTGGCCGCTACTTAATGCCTGATAATTTACAAAATGAGGAAGTCAGCTTCAAGTCAACTTAAGAGACTCTGCACAGTATCATTTTACAACCTTGGCTCCCACCCAGGCCTCTGACCAACAACCTGCTTACAACGTGTTCAAAGGATCAGCCCTTCCGTGCCCGGCATCTCTCTTAACGGCAGGTTTCAAAGAGGAGCCGTGGCAGAGCAGCAGTTACTCAAAGCTACAGGTTTGCAGTGCAGTTCAAGGTCACACGATTGGGTATCTGTTCCACCAGCCTCGGGTAACACAGGTAGGTCTGCTTGTTTCAACATCAAAGCCAGGGTCTGCCACGGAATCAGGAGGGAGCAGCAGTGAATGGATGGACCCAACGCTTCCAGCTGCTCCCTTCACCCCGCCGGCCATGACCTGGAGAACCTTCACAGTATGTTCTATCCGTGATGAGAGTCTGCGTCCTCAGGATGCGAGCTGGGCCTGGTGGGAACGTGGCCTCTTGAGCTTTTAGCTGACACCCAGGCATCCTCTAGAAGTGTCCGCCTGCTCGCCCCCACCAGAGGAAGTGCAGGTCCTAGACTTAACTCAGGTGGCCTTGTGGGTAGGTCTGATTCCAAATCATCTCTCTGAAGAGTCCATACGAATTTGGTATCCTTTTTCCTTTTTTTTAATACAAAAAAATATCCAGCTAAAACACAGATACTCCCGTGCCATCAAAATGCCTTCGGCCCTGGTCTGTGTTCGTGAGACTCACCTGAAGAGGGAAGAGAATGCTCACCGCAGTCTCTCTGTATTAGGCTGCTGGGAACAAATACATTTAGGATGTGGACCTATAACCGAATGACAATACTAGGTGTCAGCTGTAGTTGTGTTTAAAAAATAACTTGGACATCTTTTTGTGGAAAAGCCTGGCCTTGGACGGTCACTGAATCTAACCCTTCACTTTGTGATGCGGAAACAGGTCCATGGAGACTGCAGCCCCGGGGTCAGTGCCTTTCCTTCCGGATCAGGCTCTCAGATCCAGGCAGGGCTGTCTTCTTACGCAGCCCCGGCCCCACCTGTAAGTCTTACGAGCTCCGCACGAGCAATAAATAAATGGGTGAGAATAACTGTCCGACTGGGTCTCTATGTGAGAAAGGGTCTTCTACAGAGCAGAGGGGTCGCAGGTGAGCCGATGCCGCTCAGTCCTGGCTGTTGAGGTGGGTGTATAACCCACCCAGGCCCATACTGAAGTAAAAGCAACAAGTGAGCCGGTCACTAGCACCGACGCGGTCGTGGACGGGTTCCCCGAGGGGCAGATTTGGCAGATGAGCTTTCACTGGATATAAAGGGTCGGAAGGCTAGAAAAAGATGTACAAAAAGGAAAGGCAGGTGTTCTGTAGGCATCCGTCACCTGTCCTTCAGCCAGCCACTGAGAAACCTGGAAGAGAGCTTTTCAAAAAGTGTTGCTGTGGCTCCTAGAGCAAGTGCGTTTTCCAGAATGGACATGCTACAAAAGCAACCGGAAGTGAAAGGCACTTTTTCTTCTAAATTGTTGCCTTCAATAATTTCACTAACTCTTGTCAACAATTTTCAGATGGGCCTGCTTATTAAAAATAAAAGATCTGTGCTGAGACATCCGAGGACGTGACAAAGTGAACGCCCCTCGGAGAACACCTAGCATATCAGAATATAAAAACGATGTCTCTCGGAGCCTGATTTCTTTTAATCACCTGTATGAGGTGAGCAAAAAGGTGCTCTAGACATACGAGTGCTCTGCTAACACGACTAGGGCGCACTAGCGAGCGGCTCCGGGCGGTCTGGTTTGCGTTGGGGCCACCTGCTCCCCGGGGGAACCTGCTCTCAGAACACACCAGGAGGCGGGGACTCTCGTGGGGCTGCCTGCACACCCGCGGCCTGGCTTCGTCTTCTTCCTGACGGCGTGGACAGCGCCATCAGGCCTCACTCTGGGGCCAGCACAGTCACTCTTCAGACTTGTACTCCCGGCTCTGGTGCATCTTGGAAAGCACGCGCTCGTAGAACAGCAGGTAGGCGCTGGAGGACAGGACCTCCTGCAGGCTGGCCTTGCGGACGGTGTCGTCGGAGATCCACAGCCACTGGTTGCTGGTTGAGAGAGGGTTCTTGGCCGAAGGTGGGGACCGTCGGTAAGTCACGAAGTGTCCGGAGTGCATGTCTCCATGGTGGACGACAACCGCCATCAGCCGGAAGAGGTACGTGGAGGAGCTGACCGGTAGGAACAAATGCCAGTGGTTTACAAAAGCAAAAAGCAAAACAATCCTAGATATTCAACAACAGGGGGCTGCTACAATGGTACATCCGTACAAGTGAATGCTACACAACCATTAAAATACAGACCTATATTTACTGGTACGATGCCCATTCTATGAGCGTCTGTATAAGTGCGCGCGCACACATTACAGAGTGGAAGACATTAAGGATTTAACTGGTGATCTAGGTGGTAGCCCAAGATATTAAAAATTTTCTGCTTTATACTTTTTCTACATACATTCACACATGTATGCACACATACACATGACATATATTTAACTTTTATAATTCTTATATTTATAGTGACTTCCATTTTGGACAGAAATAAACAGGAATGCATAATAATGAAGTTGCACCGATAAATGAAAGACAGCATCTCCACACTCATTCACTTCATGAAGAGCGAATTTTGGAAACGCAGAGAGACAGCAGCCTCCACGGAATGAAGGCTGCCTCTGAAGAGCGGCTCACCTGTAGTCCGGAACCACCGGGAGGGGGAAGGGCATTGGGGCTGGCAGGGTGGGCAACAAAGATGGGGAGCAGGCACCATTCATAAAAATTTGGGTTTTGGGGACCCCTGGCTGATTCAGAACTGCAAGAGAAAAAGGCCCGAGGCAGTTAAAATTAGCAACGGTGTGGGTAAGCAAAACATGGTTTTGATTACTGATTACGCTGAAATGTAACTGCCCAATAATGCTACAAAGAAAATATAAATATTTCTTCCTGTTACTGTAAAGTTTCCTGCCTTTTTGTCCCTGTTTTAATCACCAATAGGAAAAGCACATGGTGCTCCGGGTCCACTGTTCACTTTGACGGTTTTGTAAATCGCTGTCTGCTTAAGGGCCCGGGTCAGAATTAAGCAGTAGCTACGTTACGGGCATTTTGACCTAAACCTGCAGTTTCTCAACCTTGACATGATCGACATGTGGGATGGATAATTCTGTGGTGGGGCTTCCCTGTGCATTGCAGGCTATCTAACATCATCTCTGGCCTCTACCTTCTACATTCCTGTGACACCCCTCTCGGCCAGAAATGCCACCAGCCACGGCCCAATGTCCTCTGGGAGGCAAAATTCTTGTTTCGAACCACTGACCTAAACCTCCTCTCTCCTTTCAGTGTCAGCTTCTAAGGAATACCAACATGTAACAGTGTTCACACATGCTCATGGGAGTAGGTACAATAATTAAGGAGATATTACATCTCGTTTCCTCTCAAGTGTCACATGGGAGGGGCTTTAAGTACAAGGAGTTCACTGTTGGCCTCTTTAACCATGGCCACCACGGGGTGACCGTGAGCACACCTGCACTCCCACCCGGGAAGACGGTCGGGACTTGAGTGGGAGCATGAGGTGGTGGTTCAGGCTTGGAGCGCTTAACATTGGTGGGCTTCCTCATCTCTAACTCTAAAGCTCTCTACAGATGATATCAGATGCCTTTATAACACTGCCCAGCACTGCCTTCTATGCCCGTTCCCTGCTGTTGGCCTGGGGACCAATCATTTCACCTCTTGACGCCTTGATTTTCTCCTCGGTGAGACTGAGGGTGATAATAGTGACCTGCTTCACTGGGACCCCATTCAACGAGGGACCTCAAGTGAGGCCAGTAATAGAATTAGATAATAAATAAGTCATTCAGTAGAGGAGAAGCATCAACCCCAATGAGATGTTCAGTGATTTCTACCCAGGACATTTCTTCCCCACACTTTCTGTATAATTGAGATGACTGTGCTAAGGGGGAAAATAGAAGAAATTCACTGGGCCTGGCTGGTGTGGCTCAGTTGGTTGGGCATCGTCCCCTGCACCGAAAGACCACAGGTTCCAATCTCAGTCAGGGCACATGTCCAGGCTGTGGGCTTGAACCCCAGTGGAGGGCCAGTAGGGACCGGGTAGGGGGTAACCAACCAATGTTTCTCACATTAATGTTTCTCTCTCTCCCTCTCCCTTTCTCTCTCCCCCTAAAAAAATAAATAATCAATAAAAACATTAAAAAAAAGAAAGAAAAAAAGAAGAAGAGCCTGGCTGGCATGGCTCAGTGGTTGAGTGTCGTCAACCTATGAACCAAAAGGTCACATTCAATTCCCAGTCAGGGCACATGCCCAGGTTGCGGGCTCAATCAACAGTGTGGGGCGTGTAGGAGGCAGCCAATCAATGATTCCCTCTCATCATTGATGTTTCTATCCCTCTCTCCCTCTCCCTTCCTCTCTGAAATCAATAAAAATATATTTAAGAAAAAAAATTTTAAAAATTCACTGGAATGATATGTGAACCAATTTATTGCTTAGTCAAAAGACCAGAAAGAAATCTTAAGCTTTCTTTCCTACATTTTTTCAAATGTTGACAGTTTTTAAAACTATACATCTCGCCCTAGCTGGTTTGGCTTAATGGATAGAGCACTGGCCTGTGGACTGAAGGTCCCAGGTTCGATTCTGGTCAAGGGCACATGCCCGGGTTGCGGGCTTGATCCCCAGTGTGGGGACATGCAGGAAGCAGCCGATCAATGATTCTTTCTCATCATTGATGTTTCTACCTCTCTCTCCCTCCCCCTTCCTCTCTGAAATCAATAAAAACAAACAAAACTATACATCTCATTACTATATCATTTTAACCTCTCTTAAGAAATCTTTCCTTTCCGGCCCCAATCTTACTGTTTTCAAGAATTTCAGCAACCACTGGACAAGCCTTCAAGGCAGAAAGGCCCAGAAGCTAGTGGTACCAAACTCCTTTTCTCTGTGCTGTGGGCTCCCGCTGCCTTCGCTCCTTGGGCACGTACCTGATCTGGGGGCTGCCGGCCCGTCCTGCAGGTCCAGCGCAGGCCTTGCCTTCTCCTTCAGTTTAGGACTGTGCTGACCAGGTTTATGTCCAAGGAGGTGGTACTTGTAGATGTCCATCATCAGGAACTCGTTGAACTGCACATGCTCGTGCCGCTTCAGGGGCGTGCCGTGGCTGGACCAGCTCAGCCGCTGCAGGTGGATGCACAGACACTGAGGGAGCTGCAGGCAGGAGAAACCGGGAGTGCCGAGTGTCGGGAGTGGGCCCCCAAGAGGCCTCGAAAGCAGAGCCGACAAGGTGCGTGGTGTGGGCTCACCTTCCCTAGTTTTAGCTGCTTAACGAAAGTGGTCCTCTGGTGTTCCACCTTCTCCCCATTCAACGTCCCTTTGGCTTCAATCTGGAATAAAAGGAACAACATCCATCTGCGGAAATTCTTGAAAGGACGTCTCTGGAGAGCTGCCCATCAGGCTGGTGCTTACACCCGCACTCAACTTGCACTTGACTACTACCTGCTGAACTGAACCCAGCTGCCCAATTATTTGTGGGTTTTCTGTGTTTTATTTCTTAAGTACCAGCGACAGTGGAGGCAGGAGAAATAAAACAAGCTCTGACACTGGCATTTAATCTATTCTGTTGTGTCTTTAAAACTTCTGTTCCACACAGTCCCTCTTAATTCAGTTGCTTAGGGAGGTAGGCAGGTCACATAGGTAAGGCGGGTGTGAAACAAGTGGGAATGGAGGGGATTGTAGCGAATCGGAGAGGGCATGTCCAATCTCAAAACATGGCATCAAATTTCTCCTTTAAATATTATGTGGATACAACAGAACTCATCAGGGAAAGAGATCTGCTCCATGGGCTGCCAGGTGCCCAACCTTAGGTGGAAATGGCAGTGGCTGAAAGGATCCTCGGCGAATAGTCAGAAGAGCTCAGGCCAGCGGTGTGAGAGGCGCGCTACCGGGCACACAGGCTGTGGGGAGATGGCATTCGGGGCTGAGGGCCTACCTTTGTGCAGTTGTCACACACAACATCCCGCACGGATTCTGATGAGATGAAGTGGTGGAGGCAGTGGTCCAGGGTCAGCGGATGACCCTACAGCACGAGAAGAAAACGCTTTATCACAATTCAAAGGGGAGCTACCGACACGGTGAACAGATGGCACCACGAATCCCAGAGCTTTCTTTTTGCTCACGGAGGCAAAAAAGCATCACAGACACAACTGGCTGCCTTCTGAACAAACATGGAGCTCAAGCACCCTAGACTGGCTCCCACGATAGAGTCAAGGGTATGAGGACATAACGCTGCAGACAATTATGGACTCCCACACTCTTTTAGATATTTTTGAATGTGAGATTATTATGTGTGTGCGTGTATATTAAAAAGCCAAAATTTCTGCAGCAAGAGACAAACCGCCCACCTCTTCTCCCCCAAAATCGGGCCATGGTACTACACATTAAAACTGAATGGGTTCAATCAACCACAGGTCTGAGGAACACATGGCACTAGCCCAGCCGTGGGCAAACTACGGCCCGCGGGCCGGATCCGGCCCGTTTGAAATGAATAAAACTGAAAAAAAAAGAGACCGTACCCTTTTATGTAATGATGTTTACTTTGACTTTATATTAGTTCACACAAACACTCCATCCATGCTTTTGTTCCGGCCCTCCGGTCCAGTTTAAGAACCCATTGTGGCCCTCGAGTCAAAAAGTTTGCCCACCCCTGCTCTAGCCTGTTGAGCTACACAAAATGCCTCAAAGCCCTTCAGACTCCAATGTCTCCGAAACAGACCCCAAATGAACCATAGGTCAGTACATACCCAGGTGGCAGCTGGAATACTTAGTGAAAGGCTATCAAAGGTATCGAATCGAACAGGACTCTGAAACAAATATTGCAGAAAATCCAGAAAGGACTCAAGTTCAATTCAAAACTTTATAGATGGGAAAATACATGCTTATTAAAGTGTAATATTTAGAGGTTCAACACTAACATAATGAAACATAATGTACTTACCTAGAAGCACATTCTATTGAAAACGACCTTGTAAACATGCAATACAATAATACTAATCAGCTTGGAAAATCTAAGATGACGTGGCTGACCCAGAAATTTTGGGATTTTCTCCTAAGGAAATAACCATGGACACAACTACCAAGATGCCTAGCACAGCATTATCCATAACAGCAAAATGTGAACTGTTGGAATTTCTACAGAATGATTAAAAAACTCAATCATGTCCATGGAGTGGAGTGGAATACCATATTAAAAATAGAGTAGTATAAGAATGTGTGATTATGTGGAAAGATGTGTGTTTTATTATTAATTGCTAAAATAGGGTAAGAGTTCCTGCATTTGGTGATGGCAGAGTAGCTTGATTAGACGAACTCTCCTTGAGATAACAATTGTAGAATCTGGACCCAAACAAAACAAAACTATATGAATGACTGGAGAGCTACCAAAAGCAGGCAGAAATTGAAGAGAAGTCATGTCTTGGTAAAATAGGAGCTCCATGGGTGAGATTTGCATTGTGTGGCTTTTTGTCTGAAGGTCTCCCTAAAACAATGTACAAATTTGGTGAAAAACATAGATGCATAGATTCAAGAAATTCAGCAAAATCTAAACAAATACAAAGAAAACTATGTTTATGCACTGAATGGGCAAACTACTGAAACCCCTAAAATGAAGAGGAAATCTTGTAAGCAGCCAGAGAAAAAGTGACACTTTCTATACAAAGGGATGAAATGACTGATGCTGACTTTGCATTAGAAAAAATGCACATCAGAAGACAACAATGCCTATAAAGGGATGAATTTTAAATAAACCAAATGAAACCAAAACAACAGCAGCCCCAGATTCTATACCCAGCAAAACTGTTATTTTTTTTAAAAAAGGCAAAACGAAAAACATTTTCAGACAAATTAAATATAAGTGAAATTGTTGCCAATAGACCTGCAAGAAATGTTGAAGGAATCCTTTTAGGGTGAATGGAAAAGCCATCAAATGGACTTGGGTCTATAGAAAGGGCTGAAGAAAGCTGAAAACAGCAAATGTCAAACTGTTTTATTTTTAACTGTCTAAAGCAAAAAGTATGACAGTGTTATGGGATCTGTGATGTATGTAGATGTAAAGATATATGACAAAAATAACACACAAAGGATGTGGGACTAGAACTATATTTTTATAAATTTCCTGTATTTCACATGGAATATAATATTAACTCTAAATGGTTAAAATTGCATGATTTCATCATGACCCCCCCTCCCCAAATTTAAAAAGTACAGCTAAAAGCCAACAGGGAAATTACAATAAAATACTAAAATGTATTCTAAGGAATCTACAACAAAACTTCTGGAATCAATAAATGAGTTTTTACAAGATTGCAAGATAGAGGGTCAATATACAATTGTATTTCCATATACTAGAAAAACATTTTATTTTATTTTTTTTGATAGAAACAAAGGTGATTTTTTTTTATTAGAAAGAAAAAAAAAGCCTTATAGAAAAATATTTTAAAATCCCACTTACAATAGTATCAAAATACAAATAAAATGCAATAAAAAGTAAAAGAGATGAATGGGAAAGTTATAGATAAAAGGTATTTAAGATATAAGAATTGTATGGATCTTTTTTTAATCCTCACCCATTATTGATGTTAGAGACAGAGGAAGGCAGAGGGGAGGAGAGAGAGAAAGAGAAATGGGGAGTAACTGCTAATAGGTCCAGGTTTTTTGGGGGGCGGTTGATAATGAAAATATCCTAAAATTGTTTGAGGTGATAGTTGTACAATTCTCTATTTCTGTATTATGTTGAAAAATTTCCAAGTAAAAATATATTTTAAAACCTCAAAAACAAAAAACAAAACAACAGTCCTAGAATCTGCTGTGTCCACCATCAGTATAGACCCAAACTCAGGACTTGAATTCTTGCAACCCACAGTGGGCCTGTGGCTCTTGGTGCAGAAGATGCCACCTGAAGATCAGTGAACATGTTAGTACTGACCACAGGGGGGCAGTCTGTCCACTAAGGACCCAGGCAATCACAAATGGCATATACCAGTTAGTCCGCACTCTGACCCTTCATGAATCTTAACCTAAAAGAAAACATCGCGAGAAAATATAAAGCACTGGTGTATTTACCTGGTGTTCACAGTGTTTGCAGACCATGTTACTAGTAAGTCTCCCATGAAAAGGATGCTGAGATTTCCAGTGATTGGATGTGGGATGAGGTGCCCCTGCAACACAAAACATCTTTGGATCTGCCACCGCCAGCCCTCTGGTACCAACCTCAAAATTCACCCTCCTTTTTATTTGTTTATTTTTATTTATTATTGTTATTATTATTATTATTTTAATATATTTAATTGATTTCAGAGAGGAAGGGAGATGGAGAGATAGAAACATCAATGATGAGAGAGAATCACTGATTGGCTGCCTCCCTCACGCCCCCTACTGGGGATCGAGCCTGTAACCTGGGCATGTGCTCTGACCAGGAATCAAATCATGACCTCCTGGTTCATAGATCAATGCTCAACCACTGAGCCACGCCGGCCAGGCTACCCTCCTTTTTAGTATGTGGTAGCAATGCTCTGTTTAGAAAGAAATGCCCCCTGAAAATTAAATTAAAAATAGCTTTTCTTATTGATATACATAACAAAGACAAGCCATTTCCTTCACAGGAGAATTTGTACAGGTCCTTAAATGTGGTTTCTGTATAATGGGTACAGCCACATTTTAGAAAGGAATTTGTGGTTAGTGACATCTTTTCATAGACATATGCTTAAAATGTTTGAGATGTCAACAGGATACCATAAGTGAACATTCCACAAAGCAAGATAACCTTCTGAAATACCATCAGAAGCAGCAGATTCTGAAAGACACTCTTTAAAAACAGAATGGGGGTTAGTGGAATAAACACAGTGTGATGTGCTTGTTAGACACACAGGCCCTAGAGTCCGGCTGTCCTGGGCTTACTAGCTATGTCATCATCTCTACAGCCTCAGTTTGCTGACGATGGGGATAGTTACTGTCCCATTATCACCAATCTCAGGGGCGTGCTGTGGCTGGACCAGCTCAGCCGCTGCAGGTGGATGCACAGACACGGAGGGAGCCAGTACTGGTACACAGTACGGGCCCCAAAGATAATCGTGTGGGTTTTTAAAATATATATATTTCTATTGATTTCAGAGAGGAAGGGAGAGGGAGATAGAAACATCAATGATGAGAGAGAATCATTAATCAGCTGCCTCCACATGCCCCCTACTGGGGATCAAGCCCACAACCCAGGCATGATCCCAAAGGTAATCATTCTTATTGCTACTCATGCACAAAATAATTGATGTCTCTTTTTTAATATCTATATAAGTTTAAGTCTTAAGAAAACAACGATTTCCTTCTAAGGAGCACTGTGATCATTTGTAGTCAGCTGGCCAAAGTGGAAATGCTGAGAACATGAGTTTCAGCTTACTAAGTTCCTCACAGGGTCACTTCAGGAAGGTAAAAAGAGCCCGGCTGGTGTGGCTCGGTGGTTGAGCGTCAACCTGCGAACCAGGGGGTCACAGTTTGATTCCCTGTTGGGGTACAAGCCAGGACTGCAGGCTCAATTCACAGTAGGGGGGTGTGCAGGAGGCAGCTGATCAATGATTCTCTCTCACCACTGATGTTTCTATCTCTCTCACCCTCTCCTTTCCTCTCTGAAGTCAATAAAACCCTCACTTGTAGTTGAAATAAGTCCGTTTGGAGGAAACTGAGCAGGCTAAGATGGGAAGGAATAATTCAAGATGTTCACAGAGGGAACCATTTAAAGCTGTCTCCAAAACACAAATTCCTTTGGGAGTACACACAGTTCAAGCTGGATTAGGTGGCACCAGAAAAAAAAATTTAAATGAGCAAACGATTGTCATATCTAGAAAGTACCCATCTTATGTGCTGCAGTTCAACGGGCAATGACTACCTCTTGTGCGGCAGGTGATCTGTGTGGGAGGGACTTCCGGCTGCTGCTGTAAGGGAAAGAGAAACAGACTGAAGACCCCACTGCAACCCCTTTGTCGCCCTCAGCCCACTCCCTAATCTGACAAGTTTCTGTGCTGACTGCACCACGAAACCAACTTCTCATAAAGTTTTCTAAAAGCTGCCTGATCAGCCTCTCTGGTTGGTTACTGTGCCTGTTCCTTCATCCAATGCAATCAAAACACATTTCCTCTCTCCGAATATCACCCCCCTTTACCAGTTAACTTTTATAACGTTTCAGGGAAATGAAGATTCACTTAGCATTCCCAGGGCTCTGTGTTCCCCTGTATATAAAGGGGGGTGAGGAATGCATTTTTCTTTTCCCTTTTTCAAGCAGCACAAACTGCAGCCACGAATCATTCTGAAGTCTTCCAAGTCACTACCTGCAAAGCATGCAGTTTCAGACCCTCTCCCCGCCCCACGCCCACTGCTGACTGTGACTGAATCTGACTTGTGCGTTTAAACTTGTGCAAAGATCATACTTATAGTCCCTACACCTATTAAACGTGCACGAACCGCATTAAACGCATTGGAAATATTCATGGTTTACCTCCAGGGAATGCACATCAAACAAATGTGTGACCCGGGGCTGGCGGTCCCGCTCATCTTCCAATGACGAGGTAATGACGTGGAATAACTCGTGAGCATCCTGCCAAAGGGCACAGCGTCCTTCAGAGAGGCCCGAGGAGGCCAGGGCAGCACCAGGACCACCCCCGTGTGGGCCACTGGGCAGCCCCCTCCAGCTAATGTGGGCGGGACTTGCTTCCCACCTTCTCAGGGCCCGGCTCCTTCAACGGAAACAGTTCCGTCCTGGACATTTTCACAATGAAGACCCTCCCCAGCCGGAGAGCTCACTAGTGGGAAGGAGTCTCTAAATAAACCTGTTTTGAATGTTGTGTTCACCTGCTCTTCAAAGGAAGAGATCTGCCATCTGTACATCCTTAAGACGTCCAACAGGCAGCTTGCATCCAAGACCTCATCATCAGTAACTTCTTGGCAGGATAGAGCTGGAAACAAAAATGGTAACGTACTTATTAAATTCATCAGTGGAAGACAAATATGATTTCACTTATATGTAGAATCTAAAACACAAAGGAATAAACTCAGAGAGAACAAACTGATGGTTGCCAGATGGGAGAGGGGTAGGGAGGTTGGATGGAAAATATAAAAGGATTAAAAGTACAAATTGGCAGTTACAAAACAGTCACAGGGATGTGAAGTACAGCATAGGAAATATAATCAATAATATTATAACAACTATGTGTAGCATCTGGGTTACTAGACTTACCAGGGTAAGTTACAGAAACGTCTGACCACTACGCTGTACACCTGAAATTAATCTATTGTCTTTTTGTTGTTGTTAATCCTCATCCAAGGATATTTTTCCATTGATTTTTAGGGAGAGTGGAAGAGGGAGGGAAAGATGGAGAGAAACATCAATGTGAGAGAAACACACTGGTTGCCTCCTGTATGTGCCCTGACCAGGGCCTGGGCCGGGGAGGAGCCTGCAACCACAGTCCATGCCCTTGACCAGAATCGAACCCAGGACCCTATGGTCTGCTGGCTGACCCTCTATCCACTGAGCCAAACTGGCTAGGGCATATCATATTCTGTATCCTGCTCTTTTAAACTTAATATTATAGCTTATATCCTCTCCCAAATTAGGAAAAACAAGACTTCATAAAGATGATTTGAATGGCTACATACTACTCAAGGATTGCTTAATCATTCTATTGAGGGACACGCATACTCTCTCCTTTCCCCCCTTATAACTAGGAGTTGGAGATCTTTGTGCATACACCAGCAACTCCCTAACTGCGTTCTGTTGACTGTCCTCAGGATGTTAACAGATGTCAATGTGGTAGGTAGGAGGAAGGACAGTTCTGCAGTCAAATGTGGTTTAAAAATGAAGTTAGAGCCCGGCTTGCATGGCTCAGTGGTTGAGCATCGACCTATAAACCGGGAAGTCATGGTTCGATTCCGTCAGGACCATGATGCCTGGGTTGTGGGCTCGATCCCCAGTGTGGGGTGTGCAGGGAGCAGCCCATCAATGATTCTCTCTCATCATTGATGTTTCTTTCTCTTCCTTTCCCTTCCTCTCTGAAATCAACAAAAATATATATTTTTTTAAAAAAATGAAGTTAGATAAGTGACTTCTTAAAATCCCATGTATATCGTGACTCTCCGGGCTCAGGGCCAGAGTCCGGCCATTCCCACACCCTCCCAACCCCACTCAGGCTGGTGTAGATCACAGTCCACATTTCTAACTGTTTCCTTGAGCCAGGCTTCCAGACAAGGCATTGCTAAGGCCAATGGTGCGGAACATTCGGCAAGCCATGACTGTGCAGCTCCAAACCGTCCCCTGGAAGTTCCCTCCCTCCCTCCCAACAGTGTGTAGGAACATGTCATCCAACAGCTGGTCACGACTAGGATTTGTTCCAATCCTTGCTGACAGGAAAAAAAAAACAAAAAAAAACCAACCCAGGGTACCTCACTATTATTTTATGTCAGTTAGGATGCATGTTTGAGTGTCTGTTAGATACACTTTTTATCTATCGAAATACAATTTGTATTATTTTTCTTCCTTCCTAGGCTAACATACTTTAAAAAAACAAAACAAAACCTTTAACGTTTTCAAAACCAGAGTATTCGATAATCAAAATGGTTATGTCACTGGGTTTTCTTCTTCCCTAGAAATCTATTACTCAACTGATAATTTTTAGAATAGCTGGTGATATATTTGATTTTGATTTTAAAGTAGCTGTTTGAATCTACTGGGCTCTTCGTGGTTTTCCCCGTAATGACCTGTACTGAGGCTATTAACCCTTTGTCTGCCACCCGAGCTGCTGCTTTGACAATGCCCACAGTCCCCCTTCGATGCCCAGCCAGATACCTTTCAGCAGGTGCAACAGTGTCAAGGATAAATACTGGTGTGGGGGGGGCTCCTTCTGATCCCCGGTGTACTGCGTGGTGAACTCTTCCAGCCACCGGATGAAGGCGGGGCAGGCAGACAGGCCTTGCAGCAGGGAGTTCATGAAGCAGGTGTTCCCCAAGTTCACAAGGCCAGGCACAAGCCCTAGACGTGGGGCGGGGAAGAGAAGAGCACATCACCTTGGACCCACTCCCTTGTTCTCTCCCATTCGCGACCCAGTTTCTGCACCGTGGCCTTGAATCTGAACATGAGAAAGTTCTCATCCATGGAGATCCGCAGCCAGGCATTCTGTCCAGGCTGAGCCCTGTCCGAGCACTGCTCCTTCAGGAGACGGCAGCGACAGAAGGACAGGTCCCTGTCCGTCTGTGTTACTTCTGAAACCCACCACAGCGTCCGGTACAGTTCGGTTAACACTGGATGTACAAAACCTCATAGTAAAACCTCTCTTTCCCTCCCTCATCCTCTCTCTCCTTTGATAAAAAAGCAATGTTTCTCAGCACAGAAAACAATTGTTCTGTTGTTGCTCCTGGGACAATGACTGTGTTCTTCTAATCAGTGGGAAAGACACTATAGCAATTCCGATCAGTCTTTCTGCAAAGAGACCAACAAAATCTGGCACATTTCCCTCTGCTGCTGACATTTTTAAAAAAACAACAACTTTTTATTATGAAAGTTCTCAAACATGCCCAAGAGAAGAGAGGATATATAACGAATTCTAATAACCATCCTCAGATTTTAACAAAGATCAACATTTTGCTACACCTATTTGCCCCCCTCGAAGCTGACTTTTAATCAGCAGAAGTAGAGCAACATTTACAACAGGGCACATTTTTACAAATAAGGAAATAGATGTTTGTGTTAATGAAGAAACTTGAAGCATGTAGTAGTGACTACCAGCTAGTCAGTGAAACCCCAAATGCGTCATATAATTAGTCAGTTCTAATACTAAAAAACATAATTGCCATATTGATGAGAACACTAGCAACGCCGCCACTTTTACTGCAGGGTATAAAATCTGGAGCATGTAAATACTATTTTGATCTCAGCTACTGGTGATACTAGGGACTCTCTCTTTCAACTACCAACATTTTCTAATATCACAACTGGTATGATGCAAAAAAAAAAAAAAATTAACTTCTGCTTAAAAGAAAGTACTATTCAAAAACTGGAGATACAAGAGAACCAAAAATGCCCTCCCCTTTTTGTACTGTTTTGGGGTAATAAGGGTTTGGGTCAAGCCTATAGACCATGGTGCCAAGTCTAAGTCTTACCTTTTCTACGCTTCTTTCTTTCTGTGATGGGACCCCAAATAACATATATTCCTGCTGCAAGAGCAGCGGCGAGTCCACCTATAACACCCCAGTTCTTCATGACTTTATACCTAAGAGAGAAAATCAGTTTACTGTCTTCCCTTATCACAAACACATTCTGTGTGTATACAGATATATGAAGAAATAACATTCCGTCAAAATAATCCACTGGCTCCTGGCCGGTGTGGCTCAGTGGTTGAGCATCAACCTAAGAACCAGGAGGTCATGGTTGGATTCTCCGTCAGGGCACATGCCCCGGCTGCAGGCTCCATCTCCAGTAGGGGGCGTGCAGGAGGCAGCCGATCTATGATTCTCTCTCATCATTGACGTTTCTATCTCTTTCTCTCCTCCCTCTCCCTTCCTCTCTGAAATCAATAATAATAATAAAAAATAATAACCCACTGACCCACCAAATACGTAATTTTCAAATTAAAGTAACATATAGCAGAACATTATGTCTTGAACACCAGCACATTTAGACATGAGGATTTAGAACCTAAGTCAGAGCACCACCTGCCAACAGCCCCATCTCACTGAGAGGAGAAGCCAGGGTTTTCCTGCTCTGCCCTCACTCCCCCGCACACTGCCCGTCACACCACCTCTCCCTAAGCTCTCCCCCCACACCCCTGCGTGGCTCCCTCCTTCACGTCCCCTCCACGTCTAACTATGAGACGCTGCACTCCTGGTCCCTCTTACCCAGTTTGACTTTTTCTTTTCACCTTCTAATAGAAAATTCACTTATGCACTGTTTATTGTCTGTCTCTGTAAAATGGAATGCAAAGTCCCTGAGGGCAGGGCCCTTTGTCTGTTTAGTCACTGACACATCCTGAGTGCCTAGATCAGGGGTCCTCAAACTTTTTAAACAGGGGGCCAGTTCACTGTCCCTCAGACCGTTGGAGGGCCGGACTATAGTTTAAAAAAAAACTATGAACAAATTCCTATGCACACTGCACATCTCTTATTTTGAAGTGAAAAAACAAAACGGGAACAACTACAATATTTGTATTTGCATGTGGCCCGCGGGCCGTAGTTTGAGGACCCCTGGCCTAGATCATTCTTGGCATGTAGAAGGTTCTCAATGATAGCCACTGAATGGTTGTGTGTTGGCGAAAACATAGAAACAGGGTCATTTAGAGTACTAATGGAGAGGGGGCACACAATAGTAAATAAGATGTTAAGTATTTATGAAAGATTCTTCATTTTAGGTTTGTCTTGGGCACTGAAGTTATTCTTTTACTGCACATGTAGAAATTTCACCAGCAATTTAAGACTGTTTTTATACAAAGTTATGCATTTCCACAGAATAAAGCAAACCATATATGTATATACATATATGGGCAATATACACTTTGTGTGTGTGTATATATATGTATATATATATTAGATATGTGTGTATGTATATACATGTGTATAATATATTCTTATTTCAATATCTGAATCATGTAAATGTTGTTTTGATCTCAGCTACTGGTGATCCTAGGAATTCTATCTTACAACTACCTACATTTTCCTACTGTTATAACTGATACGATGCAAAACTGATCACTGAGTTTCAAAATAAATATTTGTCTTCCCACGCAGAGTCCGTGGTGCAGAGAACTAGGTTAAGCAAGTGGAGTCACATTAATCTGGTCCAACTCTGGCTCTGCCACTCCCTTCGGCATCATTTCACCTTCTAAGCTTCCCCTTCCCAATCCGTAAGATGGGGACCCTCATGAGCCCTACCGACCTCACAGGCTTCTGGTGAGGAAAAAAACAGGCGCGAATGCGCAGGGAACACAGTAAGGGTACATGTCGCCTGCTAGGAGAATGATTATAACCTCCGTTTATTTATGAAAGCCATTCTTAAAGTTTCTTAAGGCACCGCTGTGCTGGCTCTTACACAATAGGAATGTTCACAAAGGGCCTGGGAAGATGAAAAAGGACCGGCGCTGAAATGGTAAAGCACAAACACACGGGCTGCCAAACCCCCTTCTCACACACTAACATTTCCGAGTGCCTCCTCTACGTCGGGCACCGTGATCATCTCAGCTCGTCCCCAAAACAAGCCCGCGGAGCTGGGTTCCAGGATCACCTCCTTCTTTCTAGATGAGGAGACTCAGAGCTGTAGCCAACTTGGCCAAAGAGGGTGAGACCGTGCGGATCTGAACTTGGGCCTGACAGGCTGCCAACCCTGTGCTTGGCACCACAGGGCTCCCGAGGGAAACGGAAGGGCCGCAGCGTGTGGAAGGGTGGGACAGAGAACTTGCCCATGTCCTGGGCAGGGAGGGCAGGGAGGGCAGGGAGGGCAGGGAGGGCAGGGACAAAACAACTCGGGAAATGCCATTGCTCTGCAAAAAGACAGCAGCACGAGGAGAGTACGGGCCCTGGGAGTGAAAAGCTCGGGCTTCTCCCCCCAGGTCAGCTGCAGGGCCATAGGCAAGGCGACTGAAGACACGTTTCCCATCTAGGGGGGTGGAGGGGGGGGGGCACCGCAGAGCCGGCGATGGCTCCCAGCCTGCGATTGTAAGCTCTTTGGAGCTGCTCTGGTTCCAGAGGCAGGAAGCTGACCTGAACAACAGGTCACAGTCATTCGGGGACAGGACTGGGGGTGCAGGGCTCGGCTCTGAAGCCTGGAGCCCGTGGAGGGTGGCTCAGAGGAGGGAAACGGGGGGTCTGACAATGGGGGACGATACTGGGGCGAGGGGGGGGCCTGGCAGGACCTTAGCAGGACTAGGGGGCTGGTTTAGGGACCCCCTTGCAAAACAATGAGTTCCTAATAAGATTGGGGACCCAGACCGAATAGGCGATCCCGTGCGTAACCGAGACGGGGACTGACGGGAATGGGGGAGGGGGCGGGGGTCGCGCTAGCCGGGCCCCCCGCATTTTGCAGGATTGGAACCATGCGGGGCTGAAGCGCTTGACAAGGCTGGGGAGCCCTGGCGGGCCAGGGCCTGACATGGCTGGGAACCCATAAGGATTGGGGGGATCCTGAAAGGATTAGGGGGACCTGGAAGGCCTGAGAGGCACCGAGAGGCCGAGGGGCACTGAGAGAATCTGAAGCCTTGCCAAGCCCACGGTTTCTAGAAGTTCTGGGGACAGTGACAGGCCTGGAGGAGGCGCCGGCATGCTGGGGTGGGGCACTGATGAAACCTGGGGGCGCTAGTAGGACTGCGGGGTGCAGACAGAATTGGCGTTGCCGAGGCCCCGGAGGCCCGCCGCCCCTCCCGCCTCGGGGCCTGGGCCTGCAACCCCGCAGGACGCAGAAGCCTCTAGAATGCTCGCTCCGGCCTGGGGACCCCGACGAGGACGTGAAAAGGCCGCCGGAGGCCCGAGCTGGGGACTCTGGACCCGGCCGCTCCGGCCGCCCCGCCCCCCAAAGCTCACCTGACGGCCGCCCCGGTCCGCAGGAAGCGCTGGAGGGCCCTGTCGGCCGCGCTCATCGCCTCCTGGGCCCGGGAGCTCAGCATCGCGGCCGCGCGGAAGGCCCGCCGCCCCCGCCGGCCCCGCCGCTCCCGCCGCTGACGGACAGAGGTCTCCCAGGGCTCCTGGGGCGGCGGAACCCGCGGTTAAAGTCCCAGCTCTTCAGGGGAAGGGATACCGAAGGACCGGCTCCCGAGAGGACCGGAAACATCCGCCCCCGGAGAGGAAAAGTCGACGGACCACATCCTGTTCCCCCCCCCCCCCCCCCCGGTCCCCCCTTGGTAGCAATGGGCCCTGGCGTCGGTTACTAAGGAAGCCCTTCGGCCGGAGAACGCTTTGTTTTCAGGTTTTGCCAGGGCTCCGTTCATGAACACAGATGCCCCTCTTCCCAGGAGGGAGCCTGTGTCATTTTAATGCTTTTTGGGGTGAAGAGGGCGGCCCCTCCCGAAAGCGGAATCAGGCCTCGCTCGGACTGCAGGTCGTTATTGTGGTCCAGAGTTAAGGTCGCGGAGGAAGGGCCTTGAATGATCGATCACGTGGCCTGCCTCTGATGGCAGCAATGGAGAAACCGAGGCCTTTAATCATAGCCACCGGACTTGCTTTTTACTTAGGTGCATTGCTGAGCATGTCACATGCACTATTCACTCACATGCCGTCTTCACACCAACCTTAACATGGTCTGCGTTTTACATCCCAGGAAACCTGAGAGCTTTAGAGAAGTGATGTCTTTTGACACAGCTTGTAATCGGTGGAAACAAAGATCGGCCGTCAAGAATAGCGCTGTTCAATAGAAATATAGTGCAGGCCACGTTTTAAATTTTCTAGTAGCTACATTCGTTAAAAAAACAACAGATGAACAGTTCTTTTACTTGACCCAATATGTCCAAAATATTGCCAATTCTACGTAAAAATTTTTAGAGATATTTTACATTTGTGTGTGTGTGTTAAAGTACATTTCAATTTGGACCAGCCGCTCAATAGCCACACGAGGCCAGTGGCTACCATATTGGACAGCACAACCTTCCAACGCATTCGAGCCAGAGAAAATTTGCCCCTCTATTAATCACTTTCCCCAACTCCAAAGCAAACAACTGCAACAGTTTTAGTAAAGAAATCAATGCAGTGATTCTCTAAGTTTTTGGTCTGATTATCCCTTGGTATGCTTATAAATTATTAGAGCTTTTGTTTATGTGGGTTATATCTATATTTATAGCATTAGAAATTAAAATTAAGAAATAACGGGTTTTTTTTTAAAGTGAAATACAATATATGATAAAATTCACCTAGTTTTAGTGTATAGTTCTATGAAGTTTTGGCAAATGCAGTCATGTAACTATTACCACAATCACCATATAGAATCACCACCACCACCCCAAATTATCCCTGTCCCATTGTAGTCAACTCCTCCAGGGACTCAGTTTTCCTGAGTCCCTGGAAAACACTTATCAAGACTGAGAAAAAAATTTAAGCCCAAGAGTATCAAAGCACATATTCCATTAGACATCAGAACCATGACCTCATCACATTTTATATAGCTTCTGGAAAATTCCAGGGCACAACCATGCATGAATGAGAGTGGGGAAGGCAAATAATATCTGTTATTTATGAAAATAGTTTTTACTTCAATAACCACCTGAAGGGGTCCCAAGGAGGGGCTCTGCAAATATACTTGCAGAACCTCTACTTTAAATGGTTTTTGAAAAATTGATTTTTAGAGAGAGAAGAAGGGAAAGGAATAGAGCTATGGAAACATTGATGAGAGAGACATTTCATCGATCAGCTGCCTCCTGCATGCCCCCTTCTAGGGATTAAGCCCGCCACCCAGGCGTGTGTGCCCTTGACCAGGAATCAAACTGTTGACCTCTTGTTTCCTGGGTTGATGCTCAACCACTGAGTCACACCTCCAGGTGAGAACCCCTCCTTGAACTTCTTGAGTGAATACCGTGCCATCCCATCCACAGATCAACTTAGAACTCTACATGGCAGACTAGTTTCAATAACATAGAGTATCCACAGCCAATCAACTCTCAAGTATTTTTGAGCACTTTGCATGCCTTGTCTGGATTGAATTCTTGCAACAGTCACATGAGTAATAACAGTATATCACATTCATGAAGTTGGTATCTCCTCCAGTCTGGCCCTCACTGCTCCTCTAACCAGTAGGGGTATGGCTGTCCTTGACGAACAGATGTTCTTATTATTAAGGATATATTACTCATTATGGCAATAATGCTGCAGCCAGGAGCCAGCAGGGCCTTCTAACATCTATCAGATGCTAGATCAAGGGTTTGCAGCACCGAGAGCGAGCACACCGTCACTATTTAGAGTCTTCGAGCTCTTCCAGCTGCTGGGATCATTCTGCAGACAAATGGTTTATTCAGGACCCTCAGCTCCAGAGGATTAACAACCAAAAGCAGCATTTTCCCAGCTGCCCCCACGTGTACTCAGTCGGACCTCTCCCTTTCACACCATGGAGTAGGGCCCTTGGAACACAATTTTTGTATCTATGTTTAGAGACCCATCATCTCCTTTCCATAGATATATTGGTGTTCTCTTTTTTTAAATTTAAAACTCAAATCTGATTCAAAAGTCTCCTCCCTGACCCCAGGGGAGTGAGGGTCTGAGGGAGAGAGAAGGATAGCTCTGTATACCTTTTTCACGCCCTCTTCCGGCTTCCTGTGTGTCAGAAGGAAGAGCTCAGAAATTGTGATCAAGGTGTGACACAAAGTCACAAGAAAGATCTAGAATCCAATTAAGTATCTTTTTAATATGTTTTAATATATTTTTACTGATTTCAGAGAGGAAGGGAGAGGGAGAGAGAAACATCAATGATGAGAGATAATCATCGATCAGCTGCCTCCTGCAAGCCCACACTGGGACTGAGTTTGCAACCCAGGCATAGGCCCTGACTGGGAATGGAACCGGTGACCCTCCTGGTTCATGGGTCGACGCACAACTCCTGAGCCACACTGGCTAGGCATCTTTTTAATATTTTTTAAAAATTATCATTGTTCTATATTTTCCTCCAGATAGGTAGGAATCCCAATAGTTGGGATCTGGATGAAGTATGGTAGCAATCATCTCAGGTAGAAACTGTAGTTTAACTCTAACCCCGCTGTTTGGTTTCTGTACTTATTTTCTTGCTAAACTAATAGAAAAGTTATTTTAATTTTCTGAATTATATAAATCACCCCATTGGATTAAATGCCCTATTGATTGTAATGTGAATATCCCATTGGTTGTGGTCATACTGGTCTTAGAAAGCACATTTTGCTTTACCTGGGAAGGATAGCACAACTATCCCAAGGTCAGAGGGCTCCAGTTAATGTGTCCCTGTTGATTCAGTGTTCCGGAGACCCAAAAACTGTAATTTAGATAACATACTTAAGTAAACTGCTTCTGCTTCTGTAAACTGCTTTTTGTAAACCAGGTTCCTCATTCCAGACCCCAGGGCTCTAGATAATGGGTTTCTGTCAATTCAGTGATCCTGAGACCCAAAACTATAATTTAGATAACATGCTTAAGTAAACTGCTTCTGCTCCTGTAAACTGCTTTTTGTAAACCAGGTTCCTTATTCCAGACCCCAGGGCTCTAGATAATGTGTTTCTGTCAATTCAGTGATCCAGACCCAAAACTATAATTTAGATAACATGCTGCTTCTGCTTCTGTAAACTGCTTTTTGCAAACCAGGTTCCTCATTCCAAGCCTTGGGATGTAATCAATACCTTTGTGATCTTTGCCTATAAATCTGGTGTTGGGGCTGGGGCGGGCACTATGAGATCTGGGAGAGCGAAATGCCCCCTCCTGGTCCCAGGTTTGCAATAAATGTGACCCTTTAATTGGACTTCTTGAGGTGTCCTTGTGTGATTCGCGGGGTACATTACAACATGGAGAGCTTCCAGGGTAGCAAAGACATCCACGTCAGGAGGGTGACACCCCAACTCCACGGGGGCAGAAGCTCCTGCACACGCAGGACCCTCCTAGATCTCACCCTATGCATGGCTGTTCATCTGTGTCCTTTATCATCTCCTTTAATTAACTGGTACAAGTAATTAACTGGTAAATTACATTAAGTTAATTAAAGGAGATGATAAAGGATACAGATGCTTCCCTGTAGTGTTTCCCTAAGTACTTCCCTGCGTTTTAGGGAAGTTTCCCTGAACAACTCTAGCAAATTCATCAAACTGGAGGAGAAAATCATGGGAACCTCCAATGTGTAGCCAAGTCAGACAGAAGCTGTGGGTGACCTGAGGACCTAGGACTGGACATTGGCATCTGAAGTGGGGCGGGAGCTGTCCTGTGAAACTGAGCCCTTGGTCTATTGGACATGACATTATCTCCAGGTAAATAGTATCAGAATTGACTTAAATTGTAGAGCACCCAGCCTGGCCAGTGTGGCTCAGTGGTTGAGTGTCGACCTATGACCCAAGAGATCATGGTTCGATTCCCCATCAGGGCACATGTCTGGGTTGCAGGCTTGATCCCCAGTAGGGGGCATGCAGGAGGCAGTCGGTCGATGTTTCTCTCTCCCTCTCCTTTCCTCTCTGAAATCAATAAAAATATAAATATATATTTTTTAAAAAATTGTAGGACACCCAGCTGGTGTCACAGAGACTTGCTGGTGTAGGGTAAACCACACACGTCTGGTGTCAGAAGCGTTGCTGCACGATGCTCCAACCAACTGACCCACCCACCGGGCCAGGATGCCTTGACATTTTCAAACAGGGCTTAATCTCCTAACCAAGCCTCCCCTTTCTGCTGGCTCCTGCGGTAAGTCAGGAGGTTCTTACACTTCCCAGCACAAAGCCAGGGACCGGGGAGTGACTCCAGGTGGCAGTGCCATCCCACCAGCGCGGCTAGCAGAGCAGAGACCTACCACCAAAGTCTGAGTTTTCCCTTTTGGTCTTTTATCCAGTGTCAGTTCTCAAAAAAAACACAACAACAACAACAAAAACACGACAAATCTCTGTATGAATTTAAATCCATAGGCTTCCCTTTTAAAATTAAGTGCCATTTTCATAACTACTAGAATATTGTTTTGATACAAAATAGGGTTTAAAACTCAGGTGACTGGAGAACCGCTTGAACCTAGCACATGTTTTTTATATTCAGTATTTCAGGCTAAGGGGCAACTAGTCAGGCTCTATTCCAGCCTCTATTTAAAAATTTTTTAAATCTTCATCTGAGTATATGTTTTTTTAAAATATATTTTTATTGATTTCAGAAAGAGTGAAGGAGAGGGAGAGATGGAAACATCAATGATGAGAGAGAATCATTGACCAGCTGCCTCCTGCATGCCCCCCACTGGGGATCAAGCCCACAATCCGGGTATGTGCCTGTGACCAGACTAGAACCTGGGACCGTTCAGTCCGCAGGCCAACGTTCTATCCACTGAGCCAAACTGGCTAGGGCTGAGGGTATGTTTTTTATTGAAGAGGGAAGGGGGCAAGAGGGAGAGAGAGAGAGAGAGAGAGAGAGAGAGAGAGAGAGAGAGAGAGAGAGAGACTGGTTGCTTCCTGTACATGCCCAACAGGGGATTGAACCGCAGCTGAGGTATGTGCCCTGACCAGGAATCGAACCCACAACATTTTCGGTGTACAGGATGATGCTCCAAACAACTGGGCAACCTGGCTGGGGCGCCAGCCTCTATTTTTAAGATGTTCGCTTTATAAAAAAAGAATATGAGGGGGGAAATGATGGTGCTTTATGCTGCCGTGAAATAAAACCCATCTGGCTTTTGGCATGCCCTCATTTCCCGGACAGATGTATAATGCGGTTAGCTGGAGGCAACTGCCTTTATGATATTCCAATCTGCCCAAGGATCTCTCAAAGATCAGAGGTATAAAAATGCGAGCCATGTTTGTCTTGGCTGATAGTATCATCCAGATGTAACTTTAGAACAGGGATTCTCAATTCTCACCAGCATCAGCATCACCTGGGACCCTCTTACAAATGCAAACACAGGCCTCTCCCAGATCTGCTGAATTAGAAACTCGGAATGGGGCTCGGCTACCTGTGTGTTAACGAGCCCGTTGGGGGATGCTGACCCATACTCAGAAGTAAGAAACCATTGCTTTAGAAAAAGACCCCCACATTTCTAAGAAAGACGAGAAAACATTATATTTTTTTATTGAAAACATTATATTTTATAAGTTAATCAACATGTTATTTAGTAATTTACTTCTCTAAGACATTTTTTTCAATGCCTGTTATGTACTAAGTATTCTCTGTTTAAATGTTGGAAAAATTGGAAACAAATTTAAAAAGTACTTTTTAATAAAAAGGGACAGCTTTATTGAGATATCATTCACATGCCATATAGACAGGGCTGTAGAAATCAGGAAATAATGCTTGTTGGGTAAATGAATGAGCGGTATTTGGCCTTCTCACACTTGCCTTACTTTTTTTTTTTCTTCCTTGATTCATTTCACTAGACCTTCAGCTCCGTGATGACAATGGCACGTCTAACATGTTCTCTCTCATGTGCCCAGTGCCTATTATAGTAGGTGCTCAATAAACAGTTCTTTAATGCATGGACAAATTTAAATTTTTTTTTTTCATATTCTGCATTTGTTAGAGCAGCCTGCGTTTCAAGAATATTATACCCATAACGTTAATGAATCCCTATAGATAAGCATTTAGAGAGATGCCGTTCACCAAAGGGCGCTCATGGGGACCTCGACAGCCATGTCACAGGCGGGCGTGCCCTATGGGCACCCCAGTAAAACCCCACCAGCCACAGAGAGCCAGTCAATTCTTCTAACCAGAAGGGCTCTCCCCGCCCCCTCTCCCCGCACAGCTTGCTCTGCCCTCCGCCCCCTCCTCTCCGCCCACTCTCGCCGCGGTCTCCTGGCGGCGGGGCTTTGTCTCGTGGGCTGGCTCCCCCGGCGGCTGCCTCCCCCGAACAGCTGCCGCCAGAGGGAGGAAGCGGCGTGGGAGCTGTCCGGCACCCCCGGTGCTGAAACCCCGACCGCTCGTCATCCAGCACCACCATGTAAGGGCCATGAGAAGGGCTCGTCCTGGCGCAGCGCGGACATGGAGGAGGACTTATTCCAGCTCAGGCAGCTGCCGTGAGTACCAGGGGGGCGAGTGAGAGGGAGGCCGGCTCTCCTTGCAAATATGAAACCCTGCAGGGGGGGGGGGGGATCGCTGCGTGGCTTCTTGAATTTAAAGGGAACCGTTTCAGAGGAGAGAATTAGGCCTGGAGGAGAAAAGCCATTTTCCTACCCCAGGAGCCCAGCCTCTGTATCTGACTCAGTTCGATTTTTATTTCATTTTTTTTCCAGACCCGTCAGAATCTTATGGGGCATCCCACAGGCTGTTCTGCTTCCCCCTTTTAATTGCTCTCCATCCTAAAGGGATTTTGAGGTCTGTGTTTTCAGAAAGCATTCGCCGCTGTTTTGCAATATGGGCTGAATTTACGAGTCCATGCAATGACATGGGCTCTTCCCAGCCCTTCTCCCGTGCTGTGAAATTCCTAATTTTTCTGCAGGGGCTTCTGGAGGGGGGGGGGGGGTAATGACTGATGTTGGAAACTGGTGTCTGAAAAGCCAAGATGCCTTCCCAGAGGGGAGGCCAGGAGGCGTGTGAATGAGAGGGCTGTGCACCCTGGCTGAAACCTCTTGCCTCCTTCTGAATGGAAGGTTTTTGTAACAGCTAGAGTGAGACTCACTGTCAACAGCTTTCCTTGGGAACATCAGCAACACACTGCTTAGCGGATGGGCATTTTTAAAGCGATACCAAATTTGTTCTGAGACCTTTGAGGAAATACAGCCAAGCAAAGGACAGGACAGGGGCCTCGAAGGGGGGCTTAGGGAGGTCTCCTACCGCAAGCCCACGGTGATTTCATAAGCAAATCCCAAGAGTCTGAGATGGGCATTAAAAAGCACGCTAAGGCGGGACTGCTGTTTTAATCTTTAGAAGCGCTAGCCATTCGGATGGTAGCAGTAGACACCATTAGGATTTGTGGGGAAGGATACGATATTGTTCGTATGTGTGTATATTCTTGACTTGGAACATTTTTTTTTTCTCTCGCTAAGCCACTGAGGCATTCTCCCAAGTGACTTTTAGTGTGACTGACACAGCTCTCTGAGGCTCCAAGTCCTGAAGGATATTGCAATATTTACTTCTCAATCAGCGTGAAATTAATCTTCATTTCCAATGTTTAATTAACTCAAATGTTACTTTTAGGCTTTCATTAATTGATCCACAAATAGCATAGCTTATGTAACACAGCATTCTTTCACAAATGCTGAAGGATGCTGTGATCATATCCAAAGGTCGATGTCTGAATCCATAACAATGCACCTATCTGAGCGCAAATCTCTCAAGGAAAACACACCACTTCCATGGAAAATAAGTCTCATGTTCAAAGCCAACCTATTATCCCCAGGTGAAAAAAATAATGTAGAGACTGAAATATGAAATTTGGTCCTCACAGTAACAATACGATTCATATTGGAGCTGCCGCTTTCCTGGGATAAATTTTCAAATAATGTCAGAGCATGTGAACCTGGCGAGTTACTCAAGGATTCATGTACATTTAATTTACTGGTATACAAGCCTGACACTATCATGACAAGTCCTTCCTTCATGAAAAAAGGTAAAATAATAGGAGGGTTTTACTTCTTTAAATTTAAAAAATAATTCATTTTATGTCAATAGATAAGATAAAGTACTATATCATCTATATATAGGGCAAGTTCAAAAAGAAGCACAAGAATTAAAAGTAAGTCTCTCTCTGCCCAAATCCCAGTTTTATGTTTCTTGATTCTGATATTTTATGCATATATATGTGTATGTGCGTGTGTGTGTGTGCGTGTGTGTGTGTATATATATGTGTATATATTTATATATATATACACATACATATATATTATCTAATATATATAATATCTATTAGAGACCAAATTGTGTACTGGTTAAGAGTATTGGCTATTGAGTAAGGGCCTTGGGTTCCTATCCTGACTCTGCCACTTCCCGGTTATGTGACTTTGAGCACGTGACTTAACCTTTCTGATTCTGAGTTTCCCTGGCCATAAAATGGGGGTCACAATTGTACTTGGTTCATGGGGTTATTGTGAAGCCAAAGTGAGACAATGTGTGCTACATACCTGACAGACACACAACATCCAACACATATTAACTATTATTATTACATCTGAAAGCTCACTGGTAAAAGCAGCATATATAGACTTCTTATGTTGGACTTCCAAAAATTGTCCTCTGAAAAACCCAAATTACATTTGAAAGGAGCCAAAATTAGCCCTGAAGTGTGTTGGCCTCGGTTTATTTAAAATAAACGAAGTAAAAGGAGCAGCCACGTGACTCTGAGTAGGGCACAAATCACAACTGAGATGGATTTAAGCCACACCCTGTGTATGTTACCCACAGACTGCAGGTAGCACATTTCCTGAGGGCAACATGGTTTAAAGAATCAGAGTGCCTTCTAGAGGGTTGGCAAGAGTGGGGTTTGGAACGGGCTCGGTCCCCCGGGAGGCTAAGTGTTAATGGATAATAAGCCGCTAAGTAGTTTACGGGTCAGGGGAGGGGGAAGGGGACGGGGGTGCCTAAGAAAACAGTCCTTCCTTGTACTTGGGCCTCCTTCCCATAGCTCCAGGAGGGCTCATGTGAGACCACGGACAACCTGTGCTTTTCACCTGCTGTGCACTCAGGCTCAACGCCGTGTTCCAGGACATGCCGGAGGCTGAGGTTTTGTATCTAGTTCTGCCTTATTGTGGGACCTTGTGCAGGTAGACTTTTCTGGGTCTCTCCTTTCTAGGATGATTTCTTGAAAGCAAGTTTTGCAGACTACATTGATTGATGGATGGATGGGTTGGTTCATTTATTCATTTATCCAATTTACTTGGGCGCCATCCTTGATACAAGAGACTCTACAACTAAATAAGAGACGCTTGTAACCTAGAGCTGCAATATATAACACAGTAATCACTAGCTCCATGTGGCTATTTAAATTTAAACATAGCCCTAGCCATTTTGGCTCAGTGGATAGAGTGTCAGCCTGCTGACTGAAGGGTCCCAGGTTCGATTCCGGTCAAGGGCATGTACCTTGGTTGCAGGCTTCGCCCCGGCCTGGGTCCTGGTCAGGGCTCGTGCTGGAGGCAACCAATGGATGTGTTTCTCTCACATCAATGTTTCTCTCTCTTTCCCTCTCTCTTCCACTTTCTCTAAAAATCAATGGAAAAATATCCTTAGATGAGGATTTAAACAAAATAATTAAAAAATGTAAACACATAAATCATGTCAGTATGTGAAATAACTTTAATAATATAATGCATATTATAAATATAACTTATAAATAAAATATGTGAAATTTGAAAAATCAGTCCCTTGGTAGCACTTAACCAAGGAGAAATGGTTCACTGTCACCCACTACAGGCAAAAAGTAGGGAGAGCACAGGGAGCCTCAAGGTTAACCCACCAAAGCCTTTTACAACCTCACGTTCAAAGCCGCTCAGACCTCATCATTTCATACACATGGTAGCTAACTTCACTCTAAGGCAGTGGTTCTCAACCTTGGCTGCGCATTAGAATCACCTGGGAATCTTTTTAAAATCCTGATTTCTGGGCCTCATCCTCCGGAAATTCTCTTTCTTTGTTACTAATGTTGTGGCCCCACCCCATAACAGCAGTTCTGGATGATGGTTGTTCTGTATTTTAGTTGTAATTTTGATGTGGTTGTGGGAGGCGGCCTATGCTGCCATCTTGGTTCCTTCTCTTTTACTCTTTAATACAGGGTTGTATTAAATCTCAACCTTGACTCTATTCGCATTTTTAGGCCAGATAAGACTTAGTTGTGAGGGGCTGTTCTATGCATTATAGGATGTTTAGCAGCATCCCTGGCCTCCACCCACAAGATGTCACAACCACCATTCCCCCTGAGTTGGGACAATCAAAACTGTCTCCAGTCATTAGTAATATCTCCTGGGAGCCTAAATCACCCCCACTGAGAGCCACTGTTCTCAAGGGTCCTAGTTTAGACAAACTATTCTGCCCTTGACCAGAACTGAACCCAGGACCCTGCAGTCTGCAGGCCGATGCTCTATCTACGTCTCTTCACACAAGACTTTAAGTGGCACCGTGAGATCATCACAAGGAGAATTAAGCTTTCCTTCAGTCTGGTAGCTTCATGAACTTAAGGGATAGAAGTCCAGAAACTCAGATGGAAAGAGAAAAAAAAAAACCTTTCTTGTCTAAAATACCCTAATCGAGTCTCAGACCCTAACTTAAGGTATGAGGTGAATGAATTTCATGACGGTACAAACAAGATCTTGACTGTTGACAGCTAGTTCCTCAAGCTCATCTCTCCTTCAAACAGCAAAATTATGTAAAATAAATGTTCCCAACTATTTTGGTGAATTATATGCTATCTATACCCCACAAATGCCAGGGTGTTGTGAGCCAGCCTGCTTTGAAGCCCTCATATATTTAACATATGTCACTGCTATTTTCTTTCATATTTCTTTCTCTCTCTCTCTCTCTCAGGAAGTCTTGGCTCGTGTATTCGATACATACTTTTAGAAACCCGATCCATTCAAAATGAGGCCCGGCTTTCCAAATCTAATTTAATGTCAAAGGTCCCCTGTTATGTCTGCCTCAAGGCAAGTGTTCATAAATAAATAACGTGTTCATAAATACAGGTGCCCTGGCTTCTTGTGTTTAGCCAGAGGAGGACTGTGAGCAGATCCTGGCCTAAAACTGCAGGGAGCTAAGCCACTTTCTCAAGGTCACTTTCCTCAAAGGTTTGTGTACTCCGTGTTCAAGGCAGAAAGGCGGCCTGAGGGGAGCCGGGTGGGAGGCAAGCTCATACTGACTCCTGGCCTGCAACTGCCCGTTCACCAGGCTCAGTGACACTTCACGACGGTCCTGCATGCCCGTCCTCGTTCCCATTTCACAGACGTAACATGCTCAGCAGACGCTGCCCCATCAGCAAGAGCTCTGTGAAGAGTCGAGATGGTTCCGTATATTGATGATTAATTACAGATGCCCGGGTTCAAAAATGCAACCGTGACAGAAGGGTCCGAAACAAAAGTAAAGACTATTCCCTTTCCCTCGCAAGGAAATCCTCGTTTCCGTCCTGTCCTTCCCAGAAGCAACCGGTCTTCGGCGCTACGCCTCCTTCCAGACTGTCTCGGCTGTAGGAGCTTCGATAATCTACAGCAGCGCTTCTCAGACGTGGCCCTGCACGCATTGCCTGGGAACCTGGTTAAAATGCAGATGCTGACTTAGTAGGCCTGCGTCAGGGCTCCGGCCTGCAGTTCTAATGATCCCCTAGGGCAGTGGTCGGCAAACCGCGGCTCTCGAGCCACATGCGGCTCTTTGGCCCCTTGAGTGTGGCTCTTCCACAAAATACCACGTTTTTAGCAAAGGCCAGCTTAGGAGCACCCTAATTAAGTTAATAACAAGGTACCTACCTATATAGTTTAAGTTTAAACAATGTGGCTCTCAAAAGGAATTTCAATCGTCGTACTGTTGATATTTGGCTCTGTTGACTAATGAGTTTGCCAACCGCTGCCCTAGGGGACACTGGGCCTCTGGTTGGCGACCACACTCAAGTCTTCATGGCAAGGACCTAGATCACAGGGTCATACTCTAGCATATTTAATAATGAGCCCAACAGTTTCATCCTGCTGGCTCTTACAGATCAACTTGTGTGTATGCGTATGTATGTGTGTTTATTGTGATACACTATGCATTACATAAACTTGACCATTTTGATCATGGTAAATGTATAGTTAGTGGCATTAAGTAGATTCACATTGTGTAACCATCACCACTGCCGATTCTCCAGAATTTTTTTTATCTTCCCCAACGGAAACTCTATACCCACTAAACACTAACTTCCCCATCCTCCCTCCCTCCTGCACCTACTTTTTATCTCTGTGAATTTGACTCTTTCTTGCCCCCTCATAGAGGTGCACAATATTTGTCCTGGTGTGTAGGCTTATTTCACTTAGTGTAACGTCTTCGAAGTTCATCCGTGTTGTAGAACGCGTCAGAATTCCCTGCCTTTTTAGGCCGCACTGTGTTCATCCATCCGCTGACGGACACATGGATTGTGCTTGTCTTTGGCTACTGTGACACAGAGCAGCTTACAAAGGGTTTTGAAGACATTTTCTTACGTGGCTGCGCCATCATCTCTGTCTTTCCTCCTCTCCCAATGATGGTTTCTGGGTTTGTTCATACTTGTCGCATTGAGAGGATAATTATCACATGCGAAGCTGCACACAGCCTGTGAGCTTCAGAGGAGAACAGCTCCAGCAGAGAGGCTGGGAGTGGGGACTCCGGGAGGGCAGGTGGCATTGCCACAGCCTGGCTTACACACCCACTGTGTGACCTTGGACGCGCTCCCAGCCCTTCTGTGCTCGAGCGTCCTCATCCGGAACATGGGGATAGTAAAAGTGAAGGTTAAATAAGATAATCGATGGGAAGTGCACACCCTGGGCCTGGCACGCGGCTAGCTAAGAATCCACCGCGGGCCGTTATGTGGGCGGTGAATCGTCGCCCGCTTGGATCTACCCGGACAATGAACTGCCTGCACCGCCATTCTAGGTGGGCACACGGAGCATGTTACCTTTTGAAAGATGTCACAGGTCACCTTCCAGAAAGGTTGCAGTGGTTGCTGTCAGTCACAGACAGAAGGAAGGACCCCCCCGGCGGCCCTCGAGGAGAGGATGCGATCAAAGCCGTAGTCAAGGAAGATTTTCGGGCTATGTAGCCATGTCCTTCTCGGATGCTATCCTCAGAGTCGAGGGTGACTCACTGACCTTTCCTTCGTCCCTGAAAACGAAGTGAGAATGTGCATAAATATTCATGTCCTTCCTTTGCCTAATACGTACCGATGTGTTCGTCTTGTACAGATAGGTGCCTTGGGGGACTGTTTATGCTTTTATTTTGGGGTTGCTTCTTGGGGACAGAGAATCCCTTCCTGGAACCCATTTCACACCACCCCTTACCCCGTGGGTTGCAGAGTTGAAATATCCCGTTGACAGGGACCACACTGACCAGATCTAGCCATACCATACCCTTAGAGCAGTGGTCGGCAAACTCATTAGTCAACAGAGCCAAATATCAACAGTACAATGATTGAAATTTCTTTTGAGAGCCGAATTTTTTAAACTTAAACTATTTAGGTAGGTACATTGTTATTAACTTAATTAGGGTACTCCTAAGGCTTAGGAAGAGCCACACTCAAGGGGCCAAAGAACCTCATGTGGCTCGCGAGCCGCAGTTTGCCGACCACGGCCTTAGAGAGAGAGGAGCCCCAGATGGCCAGATAGCCTACTGTTTTAAGAGACATCAGAAGTCTTGCTTTTCATGTGAATTCTTTCAATTAAAAAAAAAATGTAACATCCACTTAAAAAAAAATCCCATGTAGGCAACTTCTTGTGGGCATGATGTAACCTTCAGGTGACCACGTTGTTATCTCTGCTACAGAGAGATGAGTCTCAATTCTGAAACACCCAAGCTCCCAAACTATTAAAGTCCAGAATAAAGATCTCCCCAGTCCCATAGCCTACCATGTGACTGGAGCCCCATGGGAGCTGTGCGGTGCCCAACCTGTACAACCGTATGTGGCAGCCCTGATGCAGGACTTTGGAAGTTGTCAGCCTCTACAGGCCAACTCAATAGAAATGGCAACCTCCTACCCATCCACTCCCCTGACCATGAATAAAAGCCGTTCACCTGTCTTGGGCACAAGAACTGTGCAGCAAGGCTGTTGAGGGGGAGTCCTAGCCTTCATGACCAGCTCTGCTCTCCCCTCTAGGGTGGTGAAATTTCGTCGCACGGGCGAGAGTGCAAGGTCAGAGGACGACGCGGCTTCAGGAGAGCATGAGGTCCAGATCGAAGGGGTCCGCACGGGCCTACAGGCGGTCGAACTAGACGATGGGGCAGCTGTGCCCAAGGAGTTTGCCAATCCCACCGACGGTGAGGGGGCCCTGCTTTCGGGGCATCAGCCCAGGCCACAGTCAGGGGCTCTGAGGGGCCTGGGTTGCCTCCCCAGGTGGCACTCTCAGGGGGATCTCGTGAAGAGGCAAGTAGGAGGGCCCAGAGGGCACAGGGGTGATACTGAAAGTGTGAGCTGAACTTACATGGCTTACTTCAGCAGGAAAGGTTACATCACAATCCCTGCCACCAGCATCACTGCATAACACTTAGCTGAGGACAGCACAACAATGATGATGATGATGATGATGATGATGATGATGATGATGATGATGATAGTGGCTATGATGATGTGATGATGGTGATGACGATAGTGGTGGTGGTGATAGTGATAGTGATGATGGTGATGATGATGATGATGATGATGGTGATAGTGTACTGGTGATGTGGTGATGATGATGGTGGTGATGATGATGGTGATGATTATGATAGTGGTGGTGAAAGTGGTAATGATGAAAGTGGTGATGGTGATGATAATAGTGATGATGTTGGTGGTGATGGTGATGATGATGAAGGTGGTGGTGGTGATGGTGTCAGTGGTGATGGTGATGACAATAGTAGTGATGGGAACAGCTGACATTAGCTGCGGATTCACTCTGTGCCAGGCACTGTTTGAGGCACTTTATTCAAATTACCTATTTAATTACAACATTTCTAATTAGAACTATTACGATAATCTTCCCCTTCTTAGCAGAAGAGGAAACTGAAGCACAGAAAAGTTAAATATCTTGCATTAGTCACACAGCTAGAAATTAGCCCCACTGGATTTACACCCAGATGATCTGACCTCGGAATCCACTCCTATCCAGGACCTTGTGCTGCCTCTGGGTAGAGCTGGGCAAACCCAGGACCTGAGGGGGTGCTGTGGGCCCTGGTCTCCCCACATCACAGAACATCCCATGCACTCCTGAGAGGCCCCAGATTCCCAACAGGAGACAGGATGATTGACTTGACCCCAAGGCCTGTTGTTGGCAGAGCTAAGGGGGCCAGGACCGGGGAGGGGGAGGCAGTGGTTGGGAGCAGAGGCTGGTCTGAGCTCAACTCCCACATCTACAGTGTGCCAGCTGAGTGACAGGGGAATGTCCATGTCCTCCTCTGTACATGAGGCTAAGACTGGGCCTTAACGGACAGTTGTGACAGGGACGAAACGAGAGAATGCACATCCAGCTCCTAGCGCAGTGCCTGGCACATGGTGAACACTCGAGAGTGCGCCCTTATGTCATCATTACTCTTCATATTATTGATGATGTCATAGGACTCGCTCTGCTGTCTCCTCAATATTTTTTTTTTAATATATGTCATTGATTTTTTACAGAGAGGAAGGGAGAGGGATAGAGAGCCAGAAACATGGATGAGAGAGAAACATCGATCAGCTGCCCCCTGCACACTCCCCACCGGGTATGTGCCCGCAACCAAGGTACAATGCCCTTGACCGGAATCGAACCTGGGACCCTTGAGTCTGCAGGCCGATGCTCTATCCACTGAGCCAAACTGGTTAGGGCTCTCCTCAATATTTTTGCTGAGGGAAAAAACACAGAACCTGCTGGTGTGACAAACATCAGCTCACACTTCTGGAGAACATTATGGCTGACCTTAGAGGCCCATGATTGAAATTCCCAAAAGATGTAAACTGCCAGCAGGGACTGCTGAGATCCTGAGAGGCAGCCCACAGAAGGGCCACCAGCAGGATCCTCTAATATTTTTATTGTTTAATTAACTTAAAAACTTTTAAATAATACTTTATTCATTTTTAGAAAGAGAGGAAGGGAAAGAAGAGAGAGAGAGAGAGAGAGAGAGAGAGAGAGAGAGACACCCCCAGGGCCAGGGATCAAACCTGAAACCCAGGTACATGCCCTTGACCGGGAATGGAACCCACAACCCTCAGTGCTAGGGCCGACGCTCTAACCACGGAGCCACACTGGCCAGGGCAGTTTTCCCTTTTGTAAACCATGTTGCAGTGGGTTTTGCAGCAAGGTATCTGTTCACACTTGCCGGAATGTTTTTCCAAGATAAATTCTAGAAGCGGCATGTGCTGCATTTAAAGAGCTTGGCTGTGGACACCCCTGGGACACCCCGACACTCGGACAACTGCAAGATGCCCTGACTCCGTCCTCCCCTCCCCCTCCCTCCTTTCCAGATACTTTCATGGTGGAAGATGCGGTGGAAGCCATTGGGTTTGGAAAATTCCAATGGAAGCTGTCTGTGCTCACCGGCTTGGCTTGGGCAAGTATTTCTGGGGGGCAGGGACCTCCCGCTCAGTCTCCAAGAAACCCTAACTTCTGCTGCTCCACTGCGTTTCCCTGATCTACGAGGAAGGACCCAGCTCTTTCCACAGAGAGCCTCGGGGTGAATCAGTCAGGGTCATGATGAGTGAGCCTGGTGGCCAGTGCTTGCGGGTAATGCTGGCAACTGCCCTCAGGAGTGGGCGCTTCTGGCTAATTAAATGGCTCTCCGTCCCTGGGGGCTCAGGCTACGCGGAGACTGTGATGTCATCCGCGGAGCTCCCCCTAGAAAAGCAGGCACAGAGAAGAGTGAGCCCTTTGCTCACGTCTCTTGTTAAAATCCCCTCGCCCACCTATTGCAAATAACGCATCTCGACCATTAATACAACCGAAATTGATTTTGGGGAATGGTGCAAGAGGGCGACCGGTTTAAATAGTTCCCAAAATAGATGTTTAATTTCCCCACTGATTTGAAAGGCCACCCGTATCGCCCATCACCTTCCCACGCCCACATGGGTCTGCTTCCGGACTCTCATTTCTGCCCCATGGTTCCGTCTACCTCGTCCCATAAAGGATGTTTCATTACTGGCGCTTCCTAGTATGTGTTAATATATTAAAAGGTCAGACGAGAGAATTCTACAGGAACAAGGACCTTGAAACCAAAGACAAAGAAGTCTTTAGTTGAACTAAAGAGAAAAGATTCTTGTCTATCTCTGTAAAAAAAAAAAAAAAATTCTCAAATTTTTGAAATGCGATGTTTTCCCACTTCATTCAGGGAATGCCTTTATTTTTTTAAGTACTGAAACACACACATACACACAAAAAGAATGTTGAATGGTTAGTTGTCAATTCCCGCATGTACCACACCGCTTTAACTACTAGAGATTGTGGTGTGTTTGATGTGTGGTAGGGCGCTCAGCAGGCAATGGAAGAGGGGTTCTTGCACGCTCTCTCGGGGGTCCCTGAGTGAGGGGTCAGCTGTCCAGGCTCTCACCAGGGGCAGGGGGGGGAATCCCTGAACCAGAGGTCAGCTCTCCAGGCTCTCATGGGGGAGGAGGGGTCCCTGAGCCAGGGGTCAGCCTCCCGGGCACCAGGCAGCGTCCTGGCTCCTGACACCTGCTTGCTCCCTGCAGATGGCCGACGCCATGGAAATGATGATCCTGAGCATCCTCGCGCCCCAGCTGCACTGCGAGTGGCGGCTCCCCAGCTGGCAGGTGGCCTTGCTGACCTCGGTAGGCGGCAGCAGCAGCTCTCCTGCTGGGTCCAGTTCCGGTCCCCTGGGGTGGTCTGTGGGGGGGATCCCCCTCCCCCTGCTGCTGCCAGCTGCTCAGCAGAAAAGAATGAAACTCTCTGCATGGAAACACCATGACCTCAGCTCCCTTTACTCCCCATTGGTTGGCAGCCACTTCTACTGCACCCAGGGGTCCAAGTCCTGGGGTCCCCAGACATCATTTGCTGGGAAGTTGCAGGCTACTTGGGCATATCACGGAGACCTTATACACCTCATTCATCCAAAAAGGGGGTGCCAAAACCTCCCCCAGGGGGGTGATTTGAAGATTTTATTTTTTAATTTTTTAAGTAAGTGTTTATTGATTTTAGAGAGAAAGATAGATGCATCGATGAGAGAGAAACATCAATATCGATTGGCTGCCTCCTGCACACCCCCTGCTGGGAATCGAGCCCAAAACCCAGGCATGTGCCCCGACTGGGAATTGAACCGTGACCTCCTGGTTCATAGGTCGATGCTCAGTCACTGAGCCATGCCAGCCGGGCCTGAGCAGGTTTCTTAACCCTTCTGAGCCTCAGGCTCCCCTTCTATAACATGGATATGATGAGTCCAACCTCATGAGCTCTGTTCAAGGGTTAACAATGTAACAGTGACTTTGCCCGAGCACAGTCAGTGCTCCGTGAATGCTTTCTCTTCTAATGGGTTACAGCTCCCATCCCAACCTCCCGCCTCCTGTTTTCATACTCTCCACACTCTGTCTTGCAACCTTTGATATTTTCTCAGCAACAGGACAAGAAATCAATAATACTTGCAGCCATACTGCCTGAGTCCGGCCGGGGCTGCCCCACTTACAGATGTGGGACCCCGGCCACGTGACCTCCCCTCTCTGAGTCTCAGCTTCCTCATCTGTAAAATGGGGCCAATAACAGCACCCACGCCCTCGGATGGCTGTGAGGTTTCGCCACTAGCATGGAGCGCACAGAATCGTGTTCGCCCCTTAGCCGGATCTCCGCAAAGGCTGGTTCATTGTTATCGCGAGGGCGTGACGTCGCAGGTTCCATCTGTCGTGCCCTTTCTCTGCGATCAGTGTTCCGTGTCACCGTCTAACAGAAACCTTCTTTCCACCCACAGGTGGTCTTTATCGGCATGATGTCCAGCTCCACCCTCTGGGGAAACATCTCAGACCAGTACGGCAGGAAAACAGTAAGGCCATCTCTCCTAAGCGCCTGTCCCCTAGCCTCAGTGGTCGGCAAGCTGCGGCTCGCGAGCCACATGCGGCTCTTTGGCCCCTTCAGTGTGGCTCTTCCACAAAATACCACGTGCGGGCGCGCACGTACAGTGCGATTGAAACTTCGTGGCCCATGTGCAGAAGTCGGTATTTTGTGGAAGAGCCACACTGAAGGGGCCAAAGAGCCGCATGTGGCTCGCGAGCTGCGGTTTGCTGACCACGGGCCTAGGTTATCTCCGTGGTGACGGCGACAAGAGCAACACTTAAGCTGCTTGAGCACGTGGGGGGCCTAGTTAGGAGTCTTGCTGACGTGCTATGAGAAGACATTGCGCTGGGGCCACTGTGGATCTTGAAATCACACATTCCCGGGGTCGCCCAAGCATGTGCATGGCAAGACCCTTTGGGTTCCAAGGAGGAAAGTCTCCATTGAGCTAGCTTACGCCCAAAGAAAGGAATTAAGTCTTTGTGCGGAGGCACCAACTTCATAGTCATGGGCTTAGGGGTGCATCAGTGTTGTTGTATTATTATCCCAATAGATCCAGGGCTTCCTTCTTGAATAATTCCTGTCCTACCTGTTCTCTTAGGTACCCAATACCTTTATTTGTATCAGTTGTTGTTGTGTGTGTAGTTTAATGACATGAATTTTTGGGAGGGGAAAGAAACTTGCCCTAAGGCAGTGGTTCTCAACCTTCCTAATGCCGCGACCCTGTAACACAGTTCCTCATGTTGTGGTGACCCCCAACCATAAAATCATTTTCGCTGCTCCTTCATAACTGTAATTTTGCTACTGTTATGACTCATCATGTAAATATCTGATATGCAGGATGTATTTTCATTATTACAAATTGAACATAATTAAAGCATAGTGATTCATCACAAAAACAATATGTCATTATAGATGTGTTTTCCGATGGTCTTAGGCGACCCCTGTGAAAGGGTCGTTCGACCCCCAAAGGGGTTGAGAACTGTTGCCCTAAGGAAATATCTGCAAAAGTATATACAGTGACAATAAAACAGTGTTATTAAGTTCTAGCTGCTCACCGTTGCCCAGTGCTTTCTTGGTTAAAAAGAGAGATTGGTAGGTGGTCCAAAAGGTGTTAAAGACACCCTGGCACCACACGGATGCTTCCTTTGGCCATAACCAGAAGAATGACTATTAAAATGAAAAAGAAATCACTTCCTTGCAAGGTGATTCGCGGTTATTTGAAATATTGTCTCTATTAGTTAAAGTCATGTTCCCAAAGACCTGAAATCAACTGGTAGACCTCCAAATTTCCTCTCTAGTCCTTTTCATTTAGTTTAAGGTTTAAAAATATATATATATATATATATATATATATATATATATATATATATATATATATATTTAATTGATTTTAGAGAGGAAGGGAGAGGGAAAGAGAGAGACATCAATGATGAGAGAAAATCATTGATTGGCTGCCTCAGGGATTGAGCCCACAACCTGGGCATGTGCCCTGACCAGGAATTGAACCTTGACCTCCTGGTTCACAGTTTGATGCTCAACCACTAAGCAACACTGGCCTGGAGGACAAGTCTTCCTGGGTCTCATGCACGATGGGACATCTTACACCTCTGGGCCCTGGCTATCCATGCCAATCATTGGGGCAACTAAGAAAGCCCCACAATTTTGCCACATACCTCCTAGAGGTGGGCAGCACCCACACAGAGAATCCTTGGTTTATGGGTCCCCCTTGAACAGGACCCTATGGGTGAGTTTAAATATGTGGGGGCCCTGAGACCTGGCGGTGCTGAGCAGCCCTGTGACTTGGTGTCTCCCATCTGTGCAGGGGCTGAAGATCAGCGTGCTCTGGACTCTGTACTACGGGATCCTCAGTGCTTTCGCGCCCGTGTACAGCTGGATCCTGGTGCTCCGGGGCCTGGTGGGCTTTGGGATCGGAGGGGTCCCCCAGTCGTAAGTAAATGCCCAGCTCTGGCCTGGCAGCCAGGCAGCCAGTCACCTGTGTCAGGGTCTCGAGGTCTCACAGCTAGTAAACAGCAGAGCTGAGATTTAAACATCACTTGATCCTCCAAACATCCTATCTTAACTGTATCCTATAACTCTTTTGTCTATGAGGAAAGCACATAAAAACCACAAACAAAATTACAGAAGAAATATTTAACCACCCAAGAGAGCCACTGGCCTCCCAGCTCTGTCGCTTCCGCCATTTACATAAAAATAATCATCTTAATCAGGCAATGTTCTTATCTAGTTATAAAAATGGCTCCCCTCAGTTCATTATTTGGAAACATTTAGTTGAAGATATTTTTATGTAATTAAATGTGACGAAGAGTTTCCATTCATTTAGAATAGCTTTACCCAATTGCACCACCTCACAAAACCAAATGAGTAGGATTTTGCTGTGTAGTTTTTAAGAGCCCAACAATGAGAAGTCCTTATAATGTACTCTAAATTTTTAGTATGAATGCAAATTATAGCATAAGAATGTTATAATTAAAATTTTTTCTTTCCATTTTATTGATATATAACCGACATACAGCAGTTTAAGGAATACGGCCTACTGACTTGACTTACATATCTTGCAAAATGATTACCTCAATAAGTTTAGATAACATCCTTCATCTTCTATACAGATTATATGATTAACAAGGAGCCAGATCATCTCTCTGCTCTGATCTGTGCCTTTCTATGTCCCTCCTCTTCCTTTTTCTTTCTTTCCTTTATTTCTTCCCTCAAAGTAGGTGTTCACATCAGTTCTTGGTGAGAGCAACAGTATTAGCATTAATAGTGATGATGATGATGATGATGATGATATTAATTGAGTGTTAACCAAGTGCAAGGCCTGTGCCAGGTGCTCTCCTCACACTATCTCATCTTGTCCATTGAACAATCCTATCATCCCCACTTTACAGATGAGGAAACTGAGGCTCAGAGATCCTAAGTGACTTGTGGGGTCAGGTGGTTCTTAAGTGGGGCGTGGAAGTTACTTTTGCTTTGTAACAAACAATCCCAACACTTATGGCTTAAAATAATGGTTTGTTTAACTCGTGATTCTGCAGTTCATCAGACTGGTTGTTCTGGCCTCAATAGGGCTTACTTATGTGTCTTCGGTCACCTGGTGAATTGAATGGGGGCTGGTTAGTTTAGAATGGCCACAGCTGACTCCTCTGCGTTCCACCAGCCTCTCGTCCTCCAGCCAGCTAGCCCAGGCACCTGGTCACATGGTACCTGGGCAGGGGTCCAAGAGCAAGCAGAAGCCACAGAGCCTCTTGAGGCCCAAGCTTGGGACTGGCACAGCATCCCTTCTGCAACATCCTATTGATCAAAAAGCAAGTCACAGAGCCCAGACGGAAGGGATGAGGATGTAGACTCGGGATGGAGTGCGCTGCCAAGTCTCATTGCGAGGGAGCACAGAGGCAGGGAGGGGAAGTTGTACGGCAGCGTTTGCAAACCATCTCCTGGTTCCAATCCAGGTTGCCCAACGCCAAAGCTCTTACACTTGAACAAATATTGGGAAAGGGTTCTGAGCTTACGGAGTCAGAGGTCCTGCCCATGGGGCCCGAGTACTGATTTGGGGAGGATTCTGGGAACGTAGAATGGGTGGTTCTGAGCAGGGGGTATTCTTTTTTTATTATTTTAAATTTTTCTAAGTTGATTTCAGAGGAAGAGAGAGAGGGAGGGGGAGAGCAACATGGATTTATTGTTCCACTCATTTATGCATTTATTAGTTGACTCTTGTATACGCCCTGACGGGGGACCCCACTGGCAACTTTGGCGTATCGGGATGATACTCTGACCAGCTGAGCCACTGGCCAGGTGCTGTCCTTTTAATGAAGGCAGGAAAGAGGAATCACATTTAGGATACTAATAATTCCACTTTCTGTCCATGAAGGAGCATTAGAAGAGACTTTAATTCAAGCAAGGGAGGTCAATGTCACTTTCTTTCTATCACTACAGACCATACATTTTCGTTTTAGAAAAAAATTTCAGTGGGAGTAAGCATCCTCCCCACCCCCAAATGATCATCGCCTGTAACTGAACCCACAAACTCACACACAAAAGAATGCGCGATACAGGTGGGCACCTGGGTACATCACTCCTTCTCTCCAGTAGAGGGTGCTGTGTGCTTCAGCAGAAATGCCACTTTCCCAAGAGGCTGGATGGAAACCTTGGTTCACTGGCGCCCGACTTGTGTTTTCGCTGCTCTTAAGAAATGCATGCGCACCCCAGGGAGCTGCCCACCGGTCTACCTCGCCATCTGCCCCAGAAGGTTCTTCAGATTGGTGTCGACAATAAGCTCGCTCACAAACCTGTCCTTGGCACGGCTTTTTCTTCCAAAGATTGAGTGGAGTGGAGTGGAGAGCACAGGTCATTTCTTTCTAAGCCTGGGATCCAAATGGCAAGTCTCCGTGGCCGACGCGCCGCAGTAAACGCAATGACTTGCAGCAAGGGTTTATTTACGCCAGGATCAGCTGCTTCTTGGCATGGCTAATTTTGTTGCTCATTCTTTTATTTTTCGGTGTCATTGTAATCATAATCACCACACATTGGATGAAGATCAAACAGCTCGTTTTCATTGTAAACCACTATGAATCATGGCCAAGTGTGGGGCGCAACAATCCCTGGAAAAGACGTTTCTGGTGGCCTAGGTTGCAAAAAACAGGAAATGACAAACATCTACATGTAGACCAACAGGGTTGTGGCTGTTAGAAAATAATGCTGTAGATCTATGTATATGAATATGGAAAGATTCCCAAGCTGCCTTATGAGAAGCAGATCCTGACACAGATTCAGGAACAAGAACAGTTGAGCCTTGAACAGTGAGGGGGGAGGTTAGGGACTCTACCACTCTGCAGCAGAAAATTCTAATATAACTTTTGACTGCCCGCTGGCCTAGTAAAGGGATTCCAGGACATCTGGAGGGGCCCTGAGCACCATCTGCCTCGAAAGGGTTCGTGGAAATTAGCTTCCCTCTACCCCCACCTCCCTTATGAGGAGCCAGGAGAGGAACATGAGGCCACCAAGTAGCTCGGGTGCCTGGCTTAGGTGGGAGATGAGGGGAAAGAGAAGGTCTCCTTTTCCTACAACATGGAAGGCAGCATGGTCTAGACGTTTCCTTCTCCTCCGGCCTGTCCAGTGGCTGAGGAAGGGAAAGGGGAGGCGGTGGATGGAGGAGGCTGCTGGTGCAGTTAAGGCGTTGGTTACATTGAGCACACAAGTAAATTGACTGACCAGATACATAAATATATTGAGGATAGTGAGGCCCAGATTCCTCAGTGTTGGAGAAGGGATTTACAAACATGGAAACTGGAAGGTTAGAAAGAACCCTAACGTTCTGGTTGGACTGGAATTGAAAGTATCAGTATGAGCTCATTGTTGTTGCTTTTTAAATACCTGTACATGGATATAGATATAAATATATGGTGTGTATATGGGGAGAGAGAGGAACGGACAGAGATAGATAGATAGATCTCTTAGCTGTGTTCACTGAGAGGGCCTAGAACAGTGGTTCTCAACCTTCCTAATGCTGCGACCCTTTAATCCAGTTCCTCATGTTGTGGTGACCCCCAATTTTATTGTTACAAATTGAACATAAGTAAAGCATAGTGATTAATCACAAAAACAATATGTAATTATGTATGTTTTCCGATGGTCTTAGGCGACCTCTGTGAAAGGGTCGTTCGACCCCCAAAGGGGTCGCGACCCACAGGTTGAGAACCGCTGGCCTAGAAGCAGTGACACCCCAGTAGCAATGAGCACACTGAGCACCCAGACCTTGGTTTCTAAATACCATCATCTGCCAAAAGGAACCAGGGCTTCTTAGAAAAATGGCTGACACCAGGGCTCAGGCAAGGACGTCTTGTCATGCCAATAAGTAAGAAAGAGCTCAAGTAATGAGGGAGGCAGCAAAAAGACATAGGATTTAGCTTAAAAGGGCTTGCACTGTGCAGATCTAGGACAGTCTGAGCATCAAATTAATAATGGCAGAAATGGGTTACAATCCATTGAATAAAACAGAAATCCACAAATCCTCATTGATTCAATGAATAGGTAGGTAGGTAGACAGAAAGAGATAAAGGGGAGCAGGGAAACCTTTTCCTTATAGTAGAATGTCAGCCAATAAATGTAGACAGAATAATGGAAATAAAAATACCCTTTGTGACCATCATCGTGGCGATTTATTCAGGCAGAAATAATCAATAGACGGGATGCTTAAGCTGGAGGGTAGAAGGTCTAAGGGTAACAGGATTTAGGGTCATCTCTGAATGTTCCCTCCCAGAGGACTTACTCATCACAAATGGAAAATAATAACCGTAGGGTGGAGAAATCTGTCAGACACCAACTTGATCCGGGGATGACGCTTAATATCACCAGTGATAAGATGGGTGGACATCACGTCCCCCGACATCAGGCACTGGGAAGGGTTTGGCATTATTTCTGTGACTGTCTGGCCAGGTCACAAGGAGACATCAGCTAGACCCAGAATGCAGGGCGCCCTACAGACTGAAAGGCCTGTTCTCTTCCAGATTATTTGGGACTTGAGTGACAGGGAGAACCTGAGGAACAATCCTAGAATGCAGTTGTCCATCACCCCACCACCCGGTGTCCCCCTGGGTTGTGGAGAGGGCTCCATGAAAGCAATGATCACATGTGAGAATCATTCGGGGAGCTAGTTAAAAATGCAGATGCCAGGCCCCACCCCTTGGAGTCTTGTTTCTGAAGGTCTGGGGAGGGACCTGGGGGTATACCTCTAAAGTCATCACCCCAGGAAATTCTGATGTAAGTGGTCCATGGACCACACTCAGGCGGATGTTGGCCTAGAGCTTCAGAAAGCTGTAGTAGCAATCTTCCTACTCAGTCCTGGCCTTCACCCCCTTTCTGTCTCTTTGCTTCCCCAGGGTGACGCTGTATGCTGAGTTCCTTCCCATGAAAGCCAGAGCCAAGTGTATTTTGCTGATCGAGGTAAGGAGGGTGGCTGGACTTGTGGAGACTTCTCAGTCTCTGGCATGAGGCTCTCAGGTGTCTTGAGCCGCAGGACAAGGAAAAGTGAGTTTAAGAAAAATATAAAAGCCCTAACTGGTTTGACTCAGTGGGTATAGCATCAGTCCTCAGACTGAAGGGTCATGGGTTCAATTCCGGTCAAGGGCACATATCTCAGTTGCAGGCTTGGTCCTCGGCCCTAGTCGGGGCACATGCAGGAGGTAACCAATCGATGTGTCTCTGTCACATTGATCTCTCGATCTCTCTCTCTCATTTCTTCTCCCTTCTATTCTCTCTAAAATCAATGGAAAAATATCCTCAGGTGAGGATTAACAAACAAAAAAAGAAAAACATAACAGACTCAGTATGCAAAGACTTAAGTGGATCAGCTATGTTGATTTCAACATGGCTGTCTTGAAAGTTCTTCAATTGATGAGAGAGAGAGAGAGAGAGAGAGAGAGAGAGAGAGAGAGAGAGAGAGAGAGAGAGAGATTGAGTGTTTGGCCAGGACTGTTGGATGGGAGCTGTAACCTTCACCTGAGGGATGCAGCCAGCGCATCACTACCCTGCAGAGAGGGAGCCAGAGGGATGAACACCCAATCTCTCCTTCCTCCCTCCCTCCCATCCCTGTGGGAAGCCACAGGACAGGGAGCCTGTGGATCCAAGGTGAACAAGGACAGAGAGTGACTTGGAGAAGCAAACAGAGGAGATGCAGTCCCACAGGGAAGAGGCAATTCTTTTTAAAAAATATATATTTTACTAGAGGCCCGGTGCACAAAAATTTGTGCACTCGGGGGGGAGGGGGGTCCCTCAGCCTGGCCTGTGCCCTCTCGCAGTCTGGGACCCCTCGGGAGATAACGACCTGCTGGCTTAGGCCTGCTCCCGGGTGGCAGAGGGCAGGCCCAATCCCTAGGTGCAGCCCCTGGTCGGGTTCAGAGCAGGGCTGATTGGGGAGTTGGGGCGCCACCCCCTGTCACACTCAAGGCAGGGTCGATGGGGAGGTTGTGGAGCAACCCCCGTCACACACAGAGCAGGGCCCATCAGGGGGGTTGGGGCTCTATACCCTGTCACGCACAGAGCAGGGACCATCAGGGGGTTGGGGTGCTGCCCTCTATCACCCACAGAGCAGGGTGGATCAGGGGGTTGGGGCGCCACCACTCTCACACTCAGGGCAGGGCCGATGGGGAGGTTATGGCTCTACCCCGTCACACACAGAGCAGGGCCTGTGGGGGGGGGGAGCTCCCCCCTATCAGGCACAGAGCAGGGTGGATAGGGAGGTTGTGGCCCCGCCCCCTGTCACACACAGAGCCGCAGGGCGATCAGGGGGTTTGGGCGCTGCCCCCTGTCACGCTGATCCCGGTGCCGGGAGGCATATTACCCTTTTACTATATAGGGTAGAGGCCTGGTGCATGGGTGGGGCCGGCTGGTTTTCCCTGAAGGGTGTCCTGGATCAGGGTGGGGGTCCCCACTGGGGTGCCTGGCCAGTCTGGGTGAGGGGCTGAGGGCTGTTTTCAGGCTGGGGGTGACTGAACTCCCAACCGCTCCTTTTTTCCTTTTTTTTTTTCTTTTTTTATTCTGGGCCAGCTTTAGCTTGAGGCTTGGCTCCAGCTCTTAGGCCTCCGGCTGAAAGTAGGTTTCTGGCCTTTGCTTACAATGTTGCCAATCTGCTGGCTGAAGTCCGGCAGTATTTGTTACAATGTTTCTTAAACTGCCAGCTCAGAGGCAGCGGCAGGCAGGCGGGGACGTTGGTTTCCTCCGTCACTGAGGCAACCAAGCCTCATGTTAGTTTCAAGCTGCCTGGCTGCGGCCGCCATCTTGGCTGACATTTAATTTGCATATCTCGCTGATTAGCCAATGAAAAGGGTATCGGTCGTACGCCAATTACCATGTTTCTCTTTTATTAGATAGGATTGATTTTTTACAGAGAGGAAGGGAGAGGGATAGAGAGTTAGAAACATCGAAGAGAGAGAAAAATGGATCAGCTGCTTCCCGCACACACTCCCCACTGGGCATGTGCCCACAACCAAGGTACATGCCCTTGACCGGAATCGAACCCGGGACCCCTGAGTCTGCAGGCCGGCGCTCTATCCACTGAGCCAAACGGGTCAGGGCAAGAGGCAATTCTGATAAAGGACACTGGAGCACCGCTGGGCAGGGGAGATGGATGTCAATGGACAAAAACCAAGGTGTTCACTTACCAAGCTCGCAGAATATGGGTCATATTGATCTCCTTAAACAGAGCTGCCACAGCGCACGCTCCAGTGGGTGCCACGCAAACATTCTACACTGTGGCTGGACAAGGCGGTGGCTCCGGCCCAGCCACATAAGCCACAGGAACGGCGATGGCCATTCTGACCTTGCTGACCCCGAGGACCCCGTACCCACGTGGGTTATCTTGTCGGCAGTGACCCTGAGATCGCCCACTGCGTTGACCAATGCTGCCCCTGCCGCTGACCTCCGTTCTTCTGTCCAGGTGTTCTGGGCCATCGGCACCGTGTTCGAGGTCGCCCTGGCTGTGTTTGTGATGCCCAGCCTGGGCTGGCGTTGGCTGCTGCTCCTCTCGGCTGTCCCGCTCCTCATCTTTGCTGTCCTGTGTTTTGTAGGTACCCTTTAAGAGATCTCAGCCTTTGCTATGGCCCTTCTGCTGGTCACTGTATTTTGATAGGGAGGGTGTGTAAGAGAGCACCAAAGCTACCTTTTTCGATTATTTTTTAAAATCAGGACATGAGACAAAGGTACGGGGCCTAGGGTAGGCTCGGTGTGGAGTACTGGGTTCCCTCCAGACAAATACTGCTGGGATGCTCTTTAGGGAGATAGCGGGGGATGGAGGAGGGGTACCCGGGTCCCACCACTGCAAGATGTACCCTTAAGGTGACTGTATTAGAACAGTTGGGACTCTTAAGTTGTAAGTGACAGAAACCCAGCTCAAACCGGGTCCAGAAGCTCAAATGATCTCCCCATGTCCACTCAGCTCTGCATAAACTACACAACGTCTCCCCCCACACACAACCCCCCAGTGAGATCATGCCCTTTATCCATTTTATGGATGAGGAGATGGAGGCACAGAATGGTCGGATCATTGCTCAAGGTTACACAGCCAACATACTCAATGGCAGAGCCAGGCTTGGAAGCCAGTCCTCTGGTTCCAGGGCCCCCCACTTAAGGTCTCTACCCACAGGTGCGTGTGAGGCTGGCACCCAGTGTTCTGTTCCCCCCTAACCTGCCACGCGTGGCTCTCCTGTCCCTACAGTGGCTGCCGGAGAGTGCAAGGTATGATGTGCTGTCGGGGAACCAGGAAAAGGCCATCGCCACCCTAAAGAGGATCGCGACAGAAAATGGAGCCCCCATGCCGCTGGGGAAACTCATCATTTCCAGACAGGTCAGTCCCTGGTCCGCCGATTCTGTGGCTTGCGTGTCCCTGCTTGGCAAGGATGCACCTGTGCATGGGTGGGGCCTGCGTGTGTGTGATGGCAGGCGTCCATGGAGTGGGTGGGGGTGCGGGGGGCAGATCCTGCAAGGTGAACCTGGCAGCTTCAATCAGTGTGTTTTCAGTGCCAAGCCCTGAAAAGTGCCACCTGGAGAGTTTATCCAGCGATTAGAGAAATGTAACGAGGTGCCCACTAATGGATCCCGTAACTACTCCTGCTTCGGTTTCACCTTTCAGCGCCCATTACGTCTGATTAGCAAATGTGATTGATCGCCAAAGGCTGGACAATAAAACCACATTGGAAAGTGCCGTGATAGGCTTAGGTCCAGGGCGCCAAACTGCACTTGGACGGCGCCCTTAATGGATGGTGCCTCGCTCGGATGGCAACACCATCAGGGAATCCACCCCAGTGAGAGTGTATGGGCACCTCCCACACGCATGCGCACGGAGCGCGCGGGGGGGGGGGGGGGAGGAGGGGGGTGCGAGGTGCGAGGTGGGGGGAAAAGGTAGTTAGATTAAAGGCTGGGGTTCCTGCCCTCAGACCCTATAAGGAAATTGTCTTTCAAAATAAAATTATATTTCTGATTGTTTTTTTATATTGTGCAAAAAGAACTGGATGAAATTTCCCCACTTTGAGGGGAGGGGTTTTGCATGGTCTGCCGGTACACAGGCCAGAGGACACACCCAAATCCACTTCCAGAAACAGGATGGTCCAGGCAGGTCCAAGGAGGTGGTGAATTCTGAGACAAGCAAAAAGAGGAGAGAAGGACAGACCGATTTTCCAAAAGCAGATTTTCCTGAATTAACTTGCTAATGTACCCACTTACGCAAAATGTGTCTTGAGGATTATTCTTTTTTAATATATTTAGTAAATAGGAATATATTTTCTCTATGTACCTATTCATACATTTATTCATCAATATAGTCTGCCTAATATTCCTAAATATAGTCAATAAATGCATTCTCAAAGATATCTGATAAGCATATTTAATGAATTCTGTCTTTTCCTTGAAGCATATATTACCAAAATATTTTTATTCATGAAGGCAATTCTCAGAGACTAAACCACCTGTGGCCTGTAATTCCCCCCCCCCCCACTTTCACTTTTAGCATGTTTAAGTAAGTAAGCATTTCTCAAACTGCTACTAAGAAAAAGAATGTTCATTAAATATATTGAAGAAGAATATAATCAGTCATAGAATATATTTTTAAAAAGAGAATATGTAGGGCAAAGGTTTGATGCGTTAGCAAATTATATGACATAGGCAACTGGGCCATTTAGCTAATCTGTCTCTTGGCAAATGGCTTTCGGTGATGGATTGGCACATTAATTTTTGTCACCTTGGAGGCGAGACGTGATACGGTTGGACACCCCTTGGGCTGGTTTGCCGCTCCCTGGGGCCATGGAATTACCTAAGAGGTGTCAGGGGGCCCAAGCCCAAGGGGTCTGCTTCCAGCTCCGGGATTCCAGGTTCGGGTGGGGCTTCAGAATGTGTCCATCCTTCGGAGGGAAGCCTGTGGACATTGCTGGGTCCTGGAGGGGCCGAAATGGCTTCAATGGGCTGGAGATTTGAGTCCTGGGTTCTTGGAGCCCGAGTGTCCAGCCCACGAGAAACCTCCCTCCCAGCCACGGGTGTCCACCAGTCTCTGGCCACCAGCCAGTACCCACGCACCTGCATGTTTTTGTCTTGAAACAGGAAGACCGAGGCAAAATAAGGGACCTTTTCACACCCCATTTTAGATGGACAACCTTGCTGCTGTGGTTTATATGGTAAGAGCCATTTGTTGACATTTTGATCCCCTTCGTCTGTGCCCTGTTTTGGGGGGTGGGGGGGGTGGGTTTGTTTGAACACAAAGCACAGAGAACTTTTTTGATCTCGGGGAACGTTTGCAAAATTCAGTGGTTGGAGCATCACTTTCCTGACCTCTGTCTCACCCAGATAGCGCCTGTACTATTATTTTCCCAGTTGTTTTCTTTCATTTGACTCACTTTTTACTCAGATAAATGCATTTGAAAAGGAAACTTTATATGTCTTCTTTAAAGGAAAAAAAAACCACACACACACTTTAATTTCAGGCCATAGATAGAAGGCGCCCTTAAAGATAAATACAGTGGAAAGTTGCCAGGTTGACGGTTTGCCAAGGTCTGAGTGGCTGTATTTAAGAGATAGAGAAACAGACAGAGAGGGGAGGTGCTAAGGACGCACTAACATAAGCAACTCATCACTTGAGACAGAGATACAATCAAAAGAATTGAAAGGAAATTTACAAGGGATTTCCCCCCCCCCCCCCACAATGAGATTTCATGTTGATGCTGTGTCAGTTCCCCGCTCCACTCATATTGCCTTGGGTACCACCAGTGGCACAGGGCCCGTAGTTTGGGAAGCATCGATTTGGTTGCCAGGGGCATTCTTAGAACTTTCAGTCCTGGTCATATTCTATTTTTCTTAATAACCGGGGTGGGGGTGGGGCTTTTAACTCCACAACCAGTCAAATTTCAGCTACTCTTCCAACTCTCTTTGCAGCCAGCCGAGCACACAACATCAACAGTGCAGGCGCTGGGCCTGGGTCAGGCTTTGTGTCCTGTTTCAACCAGTGCTCACCTTTCCTATTCACCTTTGATCAGAGTCTAGAACAGCCGTGGGCAAACTACGGCCCACGGGCCGGATCCGGCCCGTTTGAAATGAATAAAACTAAAAAAAAAAAAAAAAGACCGTACCCTTTTATGTAATGACTAGGGGCCCGGTGCACGAAATTCGTGCACTGGATGTGTGTGTGTGTGTGTGTGTGTGGGGGGGGAGAAGTGTTCCTCAGCCCAGCCTGCCCCCTCACACATACTGGGAGCCCTCAGGCGTTGACCCCCATCACCCTCCAATCGCAGGATCGGCCCCTTGCCCAGGCCTGACGCCTCTGACAGAGGTGTCAGGCTTGGACAGGGGACCCCCATCTCCCCCTGATCACTGGCTCTGGCCCCCGCCCAGGCCTGAGGCCTCTGGCTCAGGAATCATGCCTGGGCAGGGGACCCCCATCTCCCTCTGATCGCTTGCTCCACCCCCCGCCCAAGCCTGACGCCTCTGACCCAGGCTTCAGGCCTGGGCAAGGGGACCATCATATCCCCCCAATCCCCAGCTCCGCCCTCCACCCAGGCCTGATGCCTCGGCCAGAGGAGTTGACCCTCATCACCCTCCGATCACCAATCACCAGATCGGCCCCTTGACCAGGCCTGAGGCCTCCAGCAGAGGTGTCAGGCCTGGGCAGGGGACCCCCAGCTCCCCGCGGTTGCAGGCTCCGCCCCTGCCCAGGCCTAACGCCCCTGGCCTAGGCGTCCGGCCCGGGCAGCGGGGACCCGCAGCTGCAGCGGCCCCGCGATCGTGGGCTTCGCTTTAGGCCCAGGCAAGGGACCCCTAGCTCCCGGGACTGCCAGCTTTGACCGTGCCCAGCTCCCATCGCTGGCTCCACCCCTACTTCCTGCTATCACTGGCCAGGGCGGCAAAGGCGCCTGATTCTCCGATCATGCCCCCCAGCTCTTAGCTCCCCCCTGGGTTTCTGATCACTGTCAGTGGCAGGGGGCTTCTTCCTGCTTTCCCTTTCGCCTCCCTGCATTGTGCCTACATATGCAAATTAACCGCCATCTTGTTGGCAGTTAACTGCCAATCTTAGTTGGCAGTTAATTTGCATATAGCCCTGATTAGCCAATGAAAAGGGTATCGTCGTACACCAATTACCATTTTTCTCTTTTATTAGATAGGATGTTTACTTTGAATTTATATTAGTTCACACAAACACTCCATCCATGCTTTTGTTCCGGCCCTCCGGTCCAGTTTAAGAACCCATTGTGGCCCTCGAGTCAAAAAGTTTGCCCACCCCTGGTCTAGAAGATCTGGGCTGTGGTGTCCAAGGCGCTGTACAGAGACCTAGACAGTCCTGTCGTTATAGAAGTGACAGGACAGCAGACTCTTTAAAAATATATACAAAAAAGTACATAGGAACAGGGGTGGGGAGGTCAGTGAAAGTGGTTAATTGTAGGGAGGAGCAGGGGGAAACTTTGACAATGTATAGAACGGGGCTCCATTTACAGAGTTCCATACACAGAACTCTGCCCCCGCCTTCCTGAGAGAGGAAACAGCTCACCAAGCACTCACGAAGCACCTGCTGGGTGCCAGTCTGTCGGATTTTTAAAGGTGTCTGGAGGGGTGCAGAGTTGAGGGCACCTGTCTCTGAGAGCACGTAATCCCGTTGAGTCGACACTGGGTGAACACGGAAGCAATGAAGTAGAGGCTAACTTTAGCGCGCTGGAGAAATCACTAAATTTGCCAGCACATATTGTAGCCCAAGGAAGTGAATCAGTGGCGTCTGGTTGTGACGGGGTTCCCACATACTGTACTGGGTGAGAGTGTTCGGTCCTCCAGACTTGAGGATCCGGGTTCCTGGGACAGTCGGGAATGAGTGAACTGCCTCATTCTGACCTGAGGGTCTAGTGAAGTCTGCAGACTCCACCCCTGTCCTGGGTACACAGCAGTTGTTTAATAAATGGCTGGTGCATTGATTTAGCTCTCAGGAATTCGGGGGGGGGGGGTACAGAGAGCTGGAGCCCAGTTCTGTATGTTCTGTACATTAGTAAAACTTCCGCCCCCTCCTCCCCTCTCCAAGTGGACCGGACCAGACCAACTCAACCCAGAAGCCCTGACAGGTGTCAACGCTGTGCTTTCTTCTAAACGTTGGTCCCCCCCACCCTCCCCCTATTGCCGGTTGAGTGAACAGCCTCGGGGGTGGCATGTCTGTGGTAGAATCCAGCTCTTGATCTTTCAAAGGACACAGATTGAATCCCCTTTATCACATCACTGTGGTTTGCACCCGCCATCTTCCCGCTCCAAGGGCCCCAGGAAAGGCCCCAAGGCCCATGTCTTTACCGCTCCTGCTTCTCTCCTGGCAGGTTTTCCAATGCGTTTTCTTACTACGGATTAGTCCTGCTCACCACGGAGCTCTTCCAGGCGGGAGACGTCTGCAGCAGTGAGTATGGCAGCCCGTTCACCCGTTACCACGCCTGCTCCCAGCACACGCCACACACACACTCCCACCCCAGGTTCTGCCCTCACAGGGCCTGGCCTTGCACAGATCCCACAGACTTTACCCCACAAACTCCAGGGAGAAAGTGTGTGCAAAATCTGAGCCTAGAAGATCTGGGCTGTGATTTCCATGGCGCTGTACAGAGACCTAGACCAGTGATGGCGAACCTTGTGAGCTCGGCGTGTCAGCATTTTGAAAAACCCTAACTTAACTCTGGTGCCGTGTCACATATAGACATTTTTTGATATTTGCAACCATAGTAAAACAAAGACTTATATTTTTGATATTTATTTGATATATTTAAATGCCATTTAACAAAGAAAAATCAACCAGAAAAATGAGTTCGCGCGTCACCTCTGACACGCGTGTCACAGGTTCGCCATCACTGACCTAGATAGTCCTGTTGTTATAGAAGTTACACGACAGCAGTCACTCTTTTTAAAAAAAAAAAAAATTTTTTTTTATTTATTTCAGAGAGGAAGAGCAAGGGAGAGAGAGACAGAAACATCAATGATGAGAGAGAATCATGGATTGGCTGCTTCCTGCAGGCCCCCACAGGGGGTCAAGCCCACAACTCGGGCACGTGTCCTGACTGGGAATGGAGCCGTGACCTCCTGGTTCATAGGTTGACGCTCAACTCCTGAGCCACGCTGGCCGGGCAAGAGTCATATCTTACCGAGCTCCATGAAGTACGGCACTGAGTTTAACCGCTAGGACTCTGCACATTAAGTCTGAGAACCAGGTTGGGGCTCAATCCTGGCCACACAACAGAATCGCTTGGGGGAGCTTTTCAACAATTCCAGCGCCAGTTAAACAATGCCCAGCCCAATTTCATCGGCATCCCTGGGGTGGAGCCGGGGCACCCGTGTTATAAAAGCTCCCCAGGTGATTCTGTTGTGTAGCTGGACGTGGGAACCACCGGACAAAAGAAACGAATAAAAAGCAAAGTCTAGATGCCAGTGCCTGGGCTTTCAAATGGTTCTGTCCTTGAGATAATATTAACTTCCTAGCACTGAACCCAGGATGGGGGATAAAGGGGTCAGGTTCTCGCATGTCTGCAGGATTTGCCCACTTATCTTTTTCTGTGTTAAGCCGCTTTCATCGTAGCTAATGGTTTGGTTTGTTGGGTTAAGGATTTCGTGAGATGGCAGAGTCACATCTCACTGGGGGGGTGTGCGCGTCTAAATGAACTGCTCCGAGGAAGCAGCTCCGTTGTAGGTTTGGAGTTTGGGACCGATGGAGCGTAACTGCATGCCCCTCACAGTGAACCTGCTTCAGCCAAGCAGAGGGCCCGGTGGAAGGTTACAAAGCAGGGGTTGGCAGCTCTGTCTATGAAGTGCCAGACAGTGAACGCTGTAGGCGTGGTGAGCCGGGTGGCTCGAACACTAGCCGTGAAGCAGCTACGGGCAATGTGTAACGACAGGCATGGCTTGTGGGCCGAGAAAACCTTGTTTGTGAGCACAGATTTGAATTTCAGGTCATTTTTATGCCACGAAGTGTTCTTCTTCTTCTTCTTCTCCTTTTTTTAAAAACATATTTTTATTGATTTCAGAAAGGATGTGAGAGAAAGAGAGATAGAAAAATCAGGGATGAGCATCACTGATTGGCTGCCACTTCTATGCCCTCTACTGGGGATCAAGTCCACAACCCGGGCACGTGCCCTGATCTGGAATCGAACTGTGATCTCCTGGTCACTGAGCCATGCCGGCCGGCCGGCCTCTGCATTTAGTTTTTAAAAGTTAATAATTTTAAAAATGTAAAAACTACTCTTACCCCGTGGACCAAGTAGAAACAGGCAGGAGATCAGATTCGGCCCCCAGCTGGTCATCCCCAACCCCATTAAAAAGCTCTCTCTTATCTCTCTTATATCTGGTGGGAAAGTAATTCTGTGGAACAAGTTCACAGCCAGAAACCAGGGAGTCCGAGTGCTAGCTCCAAGTAGCTGTGGGACCCTGGGCAAGTCAGTCACTCAGTATTTTCTTCGTACCTGCTGGGTATGGTCCAAGTGTTATGACATATCAGTGAACACAAAAGACAAATCTCCTGGCCTGTGAGCTTGCATTTTGGTGTAGAGAGAGGAAAAAGAGAGAAAGAGAGAATAGTGAAATAAGGAAGAAAATTATATAGTGTGCTGGGAAGTGATCGGTGTGTTACAGGAAAAACTTTAAAGAAGTATCTGAGCACATTCTTATGCACACCTTGCTTTCATTCTCTTGACCATCTTGTCCAGTGATTTTATTGGCCCCAATTTTTTTTTAAAATATATGTTATTGATTTTTTACAGAGAGGAAGGGAGAGGGATAGTCAGAAACATCAATGAGAGAGAAACATCGATCAGCTGCCTCCTGCACACCTCCCACTGGGGATGTGCCCGCAACCAAGGTACATGCCCTTGACCAGAATCGAACCCGGGACCTTTGAGCCCTCAGGCCGACGCTCTATCCGCTGAGCCAAACCAGTCAGGGCATTAGCCCCAATTTTTAAAAATATTTTTTATTGAATGCAGAGTGGAAGGGAGAGGGAGAGAGAGAGATAGAAACATCAATGATAAGAGAGAATCATTGATCCGCTGTCTCCTGCACGCCCCACACTGGGGATAGAGCGCATGTGCTCTGACCGGGAATCAAACCTGTGACCTGTTGGTCCATAGGTCAATGCTCAATCACTTGAGCCATGCCAGCCGGGCTGTCCCAGTTTTCTGAGGAAACGGATACTCAGAGAGATGAAGTTCTAGAATGCTGGTTGGGATTCAAACCTGAGGCTGTCTGACTCCTGAGCCTGGCTGGGTTCTTTTCACGGCACGCCAGCCAAATCATACTCTGCAGAGAAGGAGGTCTGGGGAGCAGGAGAGTGTGGCTCAAGGCTCTGCACATGGCTCATCCTCTCCCTCTGCTGCCCACCTCCCAGTTTCCAGCAGTAAGAAGGCAGTAGAGGCCAAGTGCAGCCTGGCCTGCGAGTACCTGAGTGAGGAGGACTACATGGACCTGCTGTGGACCACCCTGTCCGAGTTCCCAGGTGAGGGACGCGTGGGAAGTGGGGCCAGGCAAGGAAGCCTGAGAAGGTGGCAGCTGTCCAGTGCCACAGTCTTTTTTTTTTCTCCTCTCTCTCTTTTGGCAAAGCTGATGATAGTTTTATGGTTAATTAGCCCAATTAGTCCAATTATTATGATGCATTTCAGTTGGATTCCCAGGTAGTGCCACGTTCCTGGTGCCACCTGGAAGCAAATCCCATTTCCGGGGGAGCTGGGGATTGTTTTTTCCACCCTGAGCTACACATCGTCAAGAACTGTGAAGGGGCTGAGATTTCACTCCACGTGAAGGCTAACGAGTTGAAGCTGCCCAGTTTCATGCATGCTGGCAGGAGACACGAAACTCCTGGGTCAGAGACAAATGGCTCCTGAGCACAGCAAACAGCACGAGTAGCATATTAATGTCAGGTCTCCCTGCCCCAAGTCCCAGGGGGATGATGAAGAAGGGGCCAGGGAGATACTACAGTGCTGTGGATCTGCCCACAGCTGAGGAATTCGGGAATCTATATCTATGTATATAAAAGCCTAGCAACCTAACGACTGGTCGACCAGTCGCTATGAGGCATTGACCACCAGGGGACAGACGCTCAATGCATAGGATCGGGCTCCCTGCTGTCTGGATCGGGCCTGCAGGGATCGGGCTGAAACCGGCTATCCAACATCCCTCAAAGAGTCTGGGATTGCAAAAGGGCACAGGCCAGGCCAAGGGACCCTACCAGTGCACAAATTTGTGCACCGGACCTCTAGTCTTTTATAATAGGCTGCCAGCAACCTGCCCAGCCTGTGTCCCAGAGAGCAAGACATCACCTTTATTTTATCGAACAGTAAACAAACATGCCCTTCACTCTAGAAGGAGACTATATCTTTATCTTTCAAGGCTGTTTCTATACAAACAGCCTTGAAATGATAGCCTGGAACAAAAGGGCAGCTAGTACTTCTCTCTGCTCACAAGATGTAGAGGAATATGAGAATTGTCTGCCAACACCAGTCACACTGGAAGGGGCCAGTGGGATGTCAAGAAATCCAAACCTACCCATAAAGCAATGGAGATCTATCTCTTTCCTTCAGAAGGAATAGCAATGATTATAATGATAGTAATACGTCATATTTATTGAGCGCTTACTGTATTTCAGGCACGGTGCTAAATGTTTCACAGATAAGTTCTCATTAAATCATTAAATCTAATTTAATCTCATTTAACTATACAATCTGAAGTTGTATAGTTATTCCCTTTTTAAAAAATATTTTTATGGATGTTTATTTTTTTATAGCATTTTGATGTTTTTATTGATTTGAGAGAGAGAGAGCGAGGAAGGGAGAGAGAAACATACATGTGAGAGAGAGGAAACATCAATCAGTTGCCTCCTGCATGCACCGCAACTGGGGAATCCAATCCACTACCTGGATATGTGCCCTGACCAGGAATTGAGCCCACCACCTTTTGATGTTTGGGACAACGCTCCAACCAACTGAGCCACACCAGCTAGGGCTAGTTCTTCCCTTTTTACAGCTGGAGGCAGTGAGACTGGAGAGGTGTCGCAGAAACTGATCCTGCAACTTGCTGCTGCCAGGATCTGCATCTCTGTGCCCCAGGGCTGTCTCAGGAGGAATGGAAAGCCGAAAAGCAAGCAAAGTGGCCAGAAGTGCCAGGGAATTAACGCCGGGGAACAGCCTTCAGCCAATGACTGAAAGCTCATGTGGGGCAGGATCTGCTCTCACACTCACTCACTCGGTTGTTGGCAGGATTCAGTTCCTCCAGGGTTGTGGGGCTGAGGGCCTCAAGTTCCTCATTGGCTGTTGGCCAGAGGTCACCTTCAGTTCCTTTCCAGGTGGCCAACAAGGCAAGCACATGGAGAGAGAGAATGCCCCCACCCCCACCACCACAAAGTCATAGCCTTTATTAAAAAACTAGAGGACTGGTGCACAAATTTGTGCACGGGTGAAGTCCCTCGACCTGGCCAGTGATTGGGGCCGATCAAGGCCGGCTCGGGGGAGGGACCACGGGAGGTTGGCTGTGGGAGTGCACTGACCACCAGGGGGCAGCTCCTGCATTAAGCGTCTGCCCCCTGGTGGTCAGTGCACATCATAGCTACCGGCCAGTTGGTCAGTTGTCTGGTAGTAATGGTTGCTTAGGCTTTTATATATATAGATATATTGTTTTATTGATTTCAGAGAGGAAGGGAGAGGGAGAAAGAGATAGAAACATCAATTGATGAGAATCATTGATCGGCTGCCTCCTACATGCCCTACACTGGGGATCGAGCCTGCAACCCAGGCGTGTGTCCTGACTGGGAATCGAACCGTGACCTCCTGGTTCATAGGTTGATGCTCAACCACTGAGCCGTGCTGGCCGGGCCATCACAGCCTTTTTATAACCTCATTTCAGAAGTGACATTCCATCACGTGCTGTATTCTGGTCATTAGAAGTGAGACACTAGGTTGGCCCCCTCTCAAGGGCATTGCACAGGGCGTGACTGCCAGGAGGTGAGGGTCCCTGGGAGCCAGGTCAGGAGCTGCCCGCCATGGTGCCCTGCTCCCTTCCAGGTGTCCTGGTGACTCTGTGGATCATTGACCGCCTGGGCCGCAAGAAGACCATGGCGCTGTGCTTCGTCGTGTTCTCTCTGTGCAGCCTCCTGCTGTTCATCTGTGTCGGCAGGTGGGTGGTGACACCAGCTCCCTCTGGCCAGCAGGCTGATGTCTCAGGTCCTGGGCAGTGGCTCTTTGGGCCTGTGACCCGCTGGGGGTCATCAGAGGGATTCCCTCCAGCCCCTCCCTAGTGCTGAGGCCTGAAAACTGACCAAAAGATAGGGCTCAAAGTTGGGCCCCCTGGTGAGGGTTTGGTCCAGGTTCTCCTCCAATACCATCACATTTAGACCTTTGATATTATCTCCCAATAAAATCATGCATATAGCTGTTGGGTTTATATATGGGTTTAAGATGTTCATTGGTCCCGTGGAAATATTTTAAATTGGCCCTGTATTATAATCCCTTTTCGGCTCAAAATGTGGAAGTGGCCTGTGCCTCTTTTGATCTGTGAGAAGCCCCAGGCACAGCCTGGTGAGGAATCTGGGGAAGGTCTGAAGATACAGCTTAGAGCAGTGGTTCACAACCTTCTGGCCCTTTAAATACAGTTCCTCATGTTGTGACCCAATCATAAAATGATTTTCGTGGCTACTTCATCACTGTCATGTTGCTACTGTGATGAATCGTCATGTAAATATCTGATATGCAGGGTGGTCTTAGGCGACCCCTGTGAAAGGGTCGTTCCATCCCCAAAGGGGTCGCTACCCACAGGTTGAGAACCGCTGGCTTACAGCATGCAATGCTGATATTCTGGGATGTTTATGGGAACAATAGAACAGAAGGTTGGGATCAGGATTCTCCTAAAATTACTGAACAGAAGTTGACTTTCCTTGGCTCAGTTGGTTCCTGGCTCAATACCTGCCGTACCGGGTCCTTTCTGGTCTTCTGATTATTTATATCACTTCTCCCCAACCTGGGCGCACAGATGTTTCTATCTCTCAGCCTGGTGCTTTGGAGAATGAGAAGCCTTTAAAAAGCAGGCCTTAGGGAGGGCACTGGGATGTGAGTGCCCGCGTGCCTGCATCAATTATGTTGGGTGGCGGTGGGCTTTGCCCATTTCTGGGGTGTAAATTCTGCCTATCTGGGCAGATAGGACTTTGCTGAAACAAGCTGACAGAAAAAAATACCTGCTCGACTTTTTTTTGTTTTTTTGTTTTTCCTCCTCCTAGAACGATGCTCACTCTGTTACTCTTCGTTGCAAGAGCGTTTATTTCTGGAGGCTTCCAAGCGGCCTATGTTTACACACCTGAGGTAGGAGGGGTGTCTGGGAGCAGCTGGGCAGTGAGGAGGGTATGTAAATATGACCACATCTGAGGGGTGGAGGCCAGGGGTGCTGTTAAACATCCTACAGGGCACAGGACCGCCCCCTCCCGCCCCCATGGAGACTGGGCACGTGGCCACTCCTGGGGATGAACTGAGACGCCCTGTAAGCATCTCAGTCTCTCTCTGTATGAAATGCCTTTAACGTCCATGACCAGTGAGTGCTTCAAGGTCAACTGGTGGAAAGTGACAGGTAGGACAGTCCCTGGATCCTGAGCGGAGTTCCTGGCGGAGTCTTTGGCGACCACCAAGGGGGCAGGAGGGCCTCCTTGCTAGGTTCCCACCCACAGCTCAGCCTCTCGCGTTCTTTCTCAGTTGAATTTCCTATGTCCTTTGGGGTAAAAGTCATTACCCCAGGATCCCACCCCTTAGTGGGGTCACCAACACCTGAGGGATTCGCCCCAACTTGAGGCCCACCGTTGGGGGTCAGTGCCATCATTCCTGAGCTGGGGCGGCAGGAGGGACCTGCATTTTCTCAAGGCCACATCTGGTGGCTGTGTTTCAGGTCTACCCCACGGCGACGCGAGCGCTGGGCCTGGGCACCTGCAGTGGCATGGCAAGAGTGGGTGCTCTCATCACTCCGTTCATTGCTCAGGTAGGTGTCCCCCCAAGTACAGAGGGGGTGGGTGTGCCAAAAGCCAGCGCGTGGCAGGCAGTTACAATATGCTGAGCCTTCTGTGGGGCCCTCCGTGTGTATTATTGTATTTCATCCTAACAACCCGTCTTATGAGGAAAGAAATACGGCTTGCAGATGGGAAAACTCAAGCTCAGAAGGGTCAAGGGACTTGCCCAAGGTCACACAGCTGGGAAGTAGGGAAGCTGGGGATCAAACCCAGGTCTTTCCCACGCAGAAGACCTCTGGGGTATCATATGATTTGGCTAAAAATAATTTGGATGGGAACAAGTTGGCCAGCATGATTTGTGGGAAACGAATGTCCCTGCCCCTGGCTTCTGAGTTGGATCGTTAGATGTAATTGTAGAATTTTGCAACCCGATGTGTATCTTGAAGCATTTCAACCTATTTTTAGGGATTTTTTAAAAAAATATTTTTTTATTGATTTCAGAGAGGAAGGAGAGAGGGAAAAAGAGAGATAGAAACATCAATGATGAGAGAGAATCATTGATCAGCTGCCTCCTGCACACCCCACACTGGGGATCGAGGCGAGATCCTTCAGTCCGCAGGCCGACGCTCTATCCACTGAGCCAAACCGGCTAGGGATCTTATTTTGAAATATCTTTACTTTTTACATACCTAATTTATTTTCCCCCTCTTTTTGTCACTTTTTAAAATTGAGACAAAAGTTTGTTATCACACAAAAAGGAGCCATTTTAAACCAACAATTCAGTGCTATTGAGCACATTCCTAATGTTGTGCAACCATCACCCGTAGTTAGTTCCAAAACATTTTTATCACCCCAAAAACTCTGTACCCATGAAGCAGTCCCTCCCCACCCCCCTCTCCCTGCAGCCCCTGGCAACCACCACACTGCGTTCTGTCTCTGTGGACTTATCTATTCTGGGTATTTCATGCACCCGGAATTCCAACACGGGCTTGAGCCAAGCAGTTCGGTTCTGCGCTGCTGTGTTTGGCCATTGTATGTCGCTGCTAACTAATACTGGTTGAGAGCCTGCCATGCGCCTGCCCGGTGCCAAGTGCTGCTACGGTATCTTCTCATTAGGAGGCGGACACTGCCCTTGTGCCCATTTGCCAAATGGAGGAAATGAGGTGCAGCTCTGCTGTGATTTTCCCGGTGCCATTGAGCTAGGGAGTCAGCAGAGGTGCTGCTGCAGGAGAGAGGGTTCATAGAAGGAATACAGATGCTTGGGCCTGCTGGGGTCTGGGTTCAAATCCCAAGCCCATCCTTCGTATCTCTATGAACCTGGGTATGATACTTAACCCTCTCTGAGCCTCAGTTTTTCCATCTGTAAAATGGGGACAAGGAACCTTACCTCATGGAGCTGTTGTGAGGATTAAATGGGCCAATGAACACAGTGCTTACAAGAGGGCCTGGCATTATCAGTATCGTCTGAATGGTTGGTGGTCATTCAGAAAGGATGCTCTCACGGACACACATCTTCCCCCCTTCCCCCCCAGGTGATGTTGGAATCCTCCGTGTACCTGTCTCTGGCGGTTTACAGTGGCTGCTGCCTCCTGGCTGCACTGGCCTCCTGCTTTTTGCCCATCGAGACCAAGGGCCGCGGGCTGCAGGAATCCAGCCACCGGGAGTGGGGCCAGGAGATGGTGGGCCGAGGGACGCACGGCACAGGCGTCACCAGGTCGAACTCGGGCTCTCAGGAGTAGTGACCTCTGGGGGGCTGAGCTGGTCTTTGAGGCCGTGGAGCGCGGGGAGCTGGTGGAGCCCGTCTGGGGCGCCGACCGTCACTGCCGACACCAAGAACTCACCCAAGAGCACAACCTGGACCCCGGTGGCTCCTGTTCGCTGAGACCCACCCTCAGATGGGGAGGCATTCGCTCCGGGGGGAGGTTCTGGATGTGTGGGGGGAGGCTTGTTAATCACCTGTGGATCTGCATGGGAAAACTGCCACACCGGTGACCCTGGTAGCCAGCCAGACACCATCCAGAGTTAGCCGGCCACACCCGTGGTGAGCAACAACCCAAAGGTCTCCATAGACACAGTCCAGGCCCCGGCCCCGGGAGCCCTGCCGCCCACCAACCAGACCTGGTCAGTAGGTTTCTCCTACACCCCAGGCCCCCGGCTTTCTTCTTTGAAATCGCAGGTGACTCGGGTGTGGCCTGCGCAGCTTTTTCTTGGGTTGGAGAAACGCTCCCTCCGAAAGGGGCCTCTCGGTTTGCCTCCCCAGGCAGGGCCTGACCCGTGGAGTCTCTGGCAGACAGACGTGCATTTGACCTTGAGCCACGTGCCCCCCCTGGCCCCCTCGGGAGTTGCTGTCCCTGGTTCCAGGGGATCCCAGTGTGTCCATGGGGACAGCTGGGCTTGCAGCAGACGACAACCCCAGAAAGCTGTTACCCCAGACACTGGGGGCTGGGCCCACAGGGAGGCGAGAACCGAGCCCAAAGCCAAACAGGGCCCTCCCGTTCGGAAGCAGCAGAGGCCCCGTCGGCGCTTCTTTTCTGGCCCCTTCCTCGGTCAGGCGGATTGGGGACTCTCGGGGGAAGAGGACAGTTCACTCAGGTCTCAGCGCTTTGGACTTGGAGCTTGGGTGGACGGAGAAAAACAGATGATGCTACACCAACCGCCCCCTCCCCTTGGGGCCCAGGGCCAGGAGTCCTTCCCCCTGGTTTCTCTGCCGCCCTTGCTCTCAAGGGTTGGCTTGGTCTCTACACAGAGGTAGCTCTTGGGGTTCCAGCAATGGACCCACGGCAGGGGTGCCATGAGCTGGGGAGGACCCGGGGGGACCCGGATGTGTGAAACGTGTACATTTTCAAAGGAAGAGGAGGAAGGTCGTTTGGGTTCGGGGTTGGCCTTGGAAGGGAGGACTGACACCCACCTCCTGGATTTGGGTTACAGGAGCCTCCTGCCCACCAGGAAGGCAGGGAACCTAGGAAAGGAGGGAGGAAGCTGCTGGGTCCCAACAAAGGCCAGAGAAGCTTGACCCTCTGCTTGGAGATATCTGCTCGAAGTCAACCTTGCGAGGAAGCCAAATGTGAACGTTCATCTCTTATTAAAACACGTTGGCCCTGGCCGGTTTGGCTCAGTGGATAGAGTGTCAGCCTGTGGACTGAAGGGTCCTGGGTTCGATTCCGGTCAAGGACACGTACCTCGGTTGCAGGCTTGATCCCCGGCCCTTGGTTGGGGGGCGCATGCAGGAGGCAACCAGTCGATGTCTCTCTCTCTCTCTCTCTCTCTCTCTCTCTCTCTCTCTGTCTCTCCCCCTCCCTTCCCCCGCTCTCTCTGTAGATCAATGGAAAAATATCCTCGGCTGAGGATTAAAAACAAAACAAAAACACGCTGGTGATGGACATCGCAAGGGACGAAGTTTGTCTGTTTGTCATAATGTCCTAGTGACCGTTCACCCTAATGGCCTGGCCCACTCTGTCCAGCCAGGGTCATCTCAACGTTTCCCTATGCTCTGATAGGATTGTCTTTCCCATAAGGGGGAAACGTCGTACAGTTGGCTGCCAACATCGTGACTTTGGGCCTGTGGGAGGCAACACTTCCTCCGAACGGTGTGGAGGCCACAGTGGGCATCTTCTTCGGGCTCACGTCCTAGGTCGACTACAAACAATCCAGTGTCCCTGGAATAGGGGCCCAGGCAATCCATCGGGGAGGAGGCAACTTGGCAGATCTTCTGCTCCCTGGCACAGGGGGGGTGGGGTGTGTGTGTGTGCCCTTGAACCCCGAGTGGCTATAGCTCTAATTACTTCTGGTCTGCTGAGCTCTCCTGGGTAACGCAGAACCTTCACTTGTCCTTTTTGCCTTCCAGCTGGCCAGACACTGCCGGATGAGCATGTCCACTCCCTGTACCCTCACATAACCCGGAGGGGTGGGGGACTGGGGGCAGGGGGGAGTACTTGGTGGGCAGAAACGTTCTCCAGGGGCTGGAGTAGAGAGGCCTGCGATTGAGAGCTTTCTCTTCTCGAGAAAATGCAAGTGAAAAAATTCTTTGCCTTCTAGATCGCTTGCCCTTTCCAAAAAATAAAAAATAAAAATCAATATTACTGAAGGACACACGAGCTGCCACAAAAGTTGCCCACGCCTCTCGCTGAGGACGTTTGCATCTAATTTTGAACTATCCGAAAGCTCCTGTTTCCGTGAATGGAAATGTCATCCATTCGTCTGCGTTAGGAAAGATTTCAGAAAATGGCAAAGGACGTTCAGTGTAGCTGGGGTTGCGTAATTTCTTCCCCTTCCTTCAAATATTCTCGAAACACATCAACACCCCTGGCGGTGTTGGCAACGGCATGGAAGACTCTCGTAGGGATGGACTTTGACGTGAATACGGCCGGTCTTTATTTTTAAGTAAATATGAAGCACCAGAGAGCTTTGAAGGATGAGATGAAGAGTCTCCCTCAGTTACTACTAACAGGCATCAAAGGACTGGCGACCTTGAGCTGCAAGCAGCAGTTAAACCAGTCAGTGGTAGCTTCAACCATTGAAATAGTCATTGCTCATTCAACAGCAAGCCCAGAGTCAGGCAGTTCTAGGAAAGGCCCAGCAGCTCAACCGTGTTATCAAAGACCCAACTCCTTTTTGCCGTTCTTCCCTGCTCTCGTCTGCATGTTGGCCGTCGGAAACCTCATGGTCACAGGGGGACTCCCACAGGGCCGGGCATCGTATTTATTAGCATTTTTACAGGAGGAGTAGAACGGGGAAGGAGCAGTCACTGAAGGTTTTCCTTCAAATGGGTCTGTTCCTTTATCAGACCTTCAGTAGGTTTACCGTTGCTTTGCATTGATCAGACCTGGGCCCATGCCCATTCCAGCATGAATTCTTCCCTAGGGCTGGGGGGGCGGGGGGGGGGGGCGGGGGCGGGGGGGGGAGATCTACTTCCCACAGGAGCCTTTTGAAACAGAATTGGGATTCTGTTAGCATGGAAGAAGGAAGATGGAGCGGGGGGATTGGGGTTGGAGGAGTTCCCATCAGGCTGTTTTAATGGCAAGGACTGGCGATTGGACTCAGGTGAATTCATATGAAGAAGTACAGGAAGAGAGAAGGACTGCACAGCGCAAGGAGACAGGCCCCCAGAAAAGGGGCGGCCACTACTCAGTTGTAGCTGATTTTTTTTTTTTTTTTTTTTTTTTTGCATGATGGGATCTCCCAATTTTCAAGACAGGAATCTGGATTTTTATGTCAAATCTCCAAATTTTAGTAGGTCGGGTCAAACATTTTTCAATGATGTGTGGGCCCGATGAAATTCACTGCAGGCCAGGTTTGGTGAAGGGGCCGCCGTTTGCAGCCTCTGGTAGTGAGTGCTTCCTTGTGGCTGCTGCCTGTGCCGACCCTGCATATGGCTTCCACTCACCGCGGCTCGGCTCTGCAAACATACCGGACTCGGCTGTTCAGTGTCCCACTTCCAAATCCTCAGGGGAGGAAGCCGATTGGTCCGGTTTAGTGTTTGCTATAGTCCTGGCCCAATTAAGATGGGTTGGGAAGACTGGGTCAAGAGGTGGCTCAAACATGGTGGCTTTGGCCTGCTCTGTCCGCACGCTGGCACAATGACCGGTATTTCTGGGACCCAGGCAGACACATATGTAACCTCTCCAGTCTGTTCATGGTCACTGCTGTGGATCGTGTGATGGCATGTGGTCGGCATGCATGGCGTCTCCACCATGCATCAAGCATGATGTTCAACACTGAGAAGGCAAAGAAAGAATAAGACCTGGTCCTTACCTTCAAGCATTCAGGGTGCAGTGGGCGGGGGGGGCGGGTACAGGCCTAACAGGTCACTGTGATGCAGTGTGATATGGGCGCGAATGGAGGGATGCGGGGTGTTGTGGGAGGAACACAAGATGCCAATCATGAAACTCTAGAAGATTCCGAGGCCCCTTCTGCCAGGTGTGAGCCGCGGGTGGCGCTTTCCTGTATTCTGATTCTTTGACATTTGAACATACCTCACCTAGAATCCTTCCCGGTTAGTCAAGAATATTTGCTGAGGAACTACTTCAAATGCCCCAACTCCCACCATGCCAGAGAACAAAGCGCTTTCTAGAGTCATCAGTAAGAGAACAATTCCGCTCACAATAGCATCAAAAAGAACAAAACTCTTGGGAATACACTTAACAAAAGGAGTGCAAGATTTTTACAAAGTACCAAGCATCGCTGGAAGAAGTGGCAGGTCTAAATAAATGGAGAGGCATGCCAGACTCATGGCTCAGCAGACTTAAAATTGTTAAGATGTCAATCAATACTCCCCCAAATTGATCTATAAGTTCAACACAATCCCTATCAAAATCCCAGCTGGCGTTCCCTGCAGAAATTGGCATGTTGGTTGTAAAATTTATATGGAAACGCAAAAGACCCAGAAATGCAAAAAAAAACCCAAAAACCATCTGGTGAAACAATTCAGGAAGAAACAGTAATGGCATGGACATAGCATGGTGTGGGCCAGTCGAGACCTCTTCTCAGCACACAGGGTGCCACTGGTCCCAGATGCATGAAGACTTCTAGGCTCCAGTCTTTTTAAAAAAAACAAACAACAAAACCAGACAGATGAAAATTCAACTCAAGAGACTGAGGCAGATGATTAGGGATGAAGATGCTAAGGTGGCTTCTCGGCTCATGTAAGGCTTTCAGAAACATCTGGAAGCCTGTTTGCCATCTCAGGGGATACCAGCCAGAAGGTAGAGAGGTGCTGAGCAAACAAGGAGTGAGCTTGGTGAGTTCATTCTCTGTGAAGGGGTTCCGTGGGGGATGATCCTTCCCGTGGCCCCTTCTCCAGGATTCCATGGTGTCCCTGGGGCCACTCGGTGGGCCGCTGATGCCATTTGGGATCCTGGATGTGAAACAGGCATCATATGTTGGTAATTTCATGCCTCATCTCTTCTGCCTCCTCTGTATTCCAGTTCGACATATAACTTCCTGTGAAATCTGTGACAGCACGCCCTCCGGTTCATTCTGTGGCATTAGGGCTGGGCAAAAGGTTTCCGTAGCCAGGCTAGGTTTAGGAAGACAACATCAGGTAGGTGTCTTCGCTGCAGGACTTTTCAGAACCTTTAATATGTTCATGCAACTTGTCCTCGAGTTACTTAACCTCAACTACCTCATTTCCTTGCTTGCCTCTTTGATTTTCTGAGATTTCCTTCCTTCTGAGGACTCGTGGAGTAAGCTTTAGTAATGCCAGGCCCAGAGAGAGAGGTCAAAGCGTGCCCAGATGGGGCTGGACTCACCTCCAGGAATTGACCTTATGATTCCCTCTCACCTCACGCTTCTTGTCCACAGGAGCCAGGGGTGGGGGGCGGGGGTAAGTGATGACTTACGCAGCGGTTCTCAACCTTCTGGCCCTTTAAATACAGTTCCTCATGTTGTGACCCAACCATAAAATTATTTTCGTTGCTACTTCATCACTGTCATGTTGCTACTGTGATGAATCGTCATATAAATATATGGTATGCAGGATGGTCTTAGGCGACCCCTGTGAAAGGGTCGTTCGACCGCCAAAGGGGTCACGACCCACAGGTTGAGAACCGCTGACTTAGAGAGAAGCACATTGATTAGTTAGTTGGCCGAGGAAAGCGGGAAGTCCTGGGGGGGGGGGGGGGGACGGTGGTCATTGGCATCTTCAGAGGTGAGATGGTGGCATCCTGAGCAACTTCCTTTCTTCCAAGACCTCGCCGAAGAGCTTGGCCGCCTCCAGGGCACAGCCCCAGTGGATGGTGAGCCCGTAGCCTCCATGGCCATAGTTGTGGATGACCTGGGAGAGGAAGAGAGGAGGTGGCCTGGTCTGCCCTGAGAGATTCAGGAACTTTCTGAAGAGTCCTGGACAAAGCCAGAGGACACAGAAACTCTTCTCAGCACCCTGGCGGGAGGGTGGGGTCTCTGGGAGCAGCAGTAAGGGGATTGTTTGGGGAACTGGAGGTTGACACCCTAGACTCCTCTTCTACTTAGGAGATGAACCTGCTTTATACACTCAGCACAGGAAATGCAGAATCATCTAAAACTTGAAGTCAGAGGTTTTCACACACACACACACACACACACACACACACACACACACACACACACACACACAATGGTTTGATGTTCTCTAAATCACCTTCCTCGTTCCCACCCTGCTCCGGATTGCTGAACCTCCTGTGTGAATAGACGACTCTTCTACCCACATCGGGAGGAAAGAAAACCAGGGGCCCCCTAAGAGTGGGGTCTGGGTAACGTGCTTATTCATCCTGGAGACAGAGGCATGACCTTGGGGCCCTTTTCAAAGCTAAAACCGTTAGCTGGGAATTAAAAGCTCCATGCGTGACTCTCCCGATTGTACACACATTCCCAGGATAAGAAATGACGGTGACCTCGATGGGAAGATTGCTTTCCTGATGGGAACCCAACCCCCACCCACTCAGGCCAGGGCCTTCAGCCCAGGACAGCACCTCCCGTCATTTCAATAAGCCCAGTTCCTACCCTAGGAGAGAGGACATGGGAGGGGACCCCAGAGAGACAATGGAGCAGCCACAAATGGACACGTGGGAAATGGGGCTGGAGTCACATTCAGATCACATCCCAAGCCTGTCCCTCACCAGTGGTCTGATGTAGGGAGCGACTCCACCTCTTGGAGCCCCTGTTTGCTCATCTGAAGCTCAGGGAGGACAGTGCCCACCCCAAAAGAGCTGGAGGGGAGATTCCCTAAGGTCGTTCGTGTCATGGGCACAAAGCAGATGTTCACTAAGGTGCCCATTTCCTTCTGCTTGACCACAGGTCCCAGCAAACCAAGGCACTGCCCTCTATGTAACCTTGAGTGGGCCCTTCACCATCATGGAGCCTCATTTGTAGAGGAGGGGACATGAGCCAGCCCTGCCAAGGGCCCTCTTAGGAGTGAGGAGGGCATTGTTTTCCATGCCAGGAAAGTGTACCTCTGTGTTTGAAGACCCGAAGCAAAGCTGTTCTCTTTCTAGCCGAATCTGGGGGCGTACTGGCCGGAAGCCAGTCAGTTCAGCAACAATTTTGGCATCCTGGAAAGAAAAGTGTTAGTAATTCATCTCCGGGTTATTTTTTTCCTGCTGCCGTTTTTAGGGGATAGAGAGTTCACTTTTGGAACCTCGGTATCATTACCACCACCTTGAACACCATCACTGTCTGTTTTATTCATCCCCACTGCCATCATCACCACCTTTGTCAGCCACCAACATCATTACTATCACTCATTGCCACCACTTCTATCAGCCTCTCCATCTTTATCAACCACCAGTCACCACCATGATATTGTCAACAGTCACCACCTCATCACCATCCTTATTACCATCCTCGGCATTTTCATCACCATCGATACCAGCCACTACCTCCACCTGCTCGTCACACCCTCATCACCATCAGTGTTGTCATTGCCACTAACAGGCACATGAGAAAACTGAAATTTCTGCAACAAATATGTTTTGAAGGTGTCACCTGAACAGAGAGTGAGTCTCAGTCATGGTCATATATGTTTCATCAGCCCATAGCAGGACGTCCCTGGGCATTATCAAATTCGGGTGTATTCCACAGGCCCGTGCCGGAATTAATTCGCCCCATTATCCCGTGGTGGAATCTTCCCCTTCCACATGTCCTCACGATCAAGCTGCCCGGAGCCTGGTCTAGGGACCGGATACCTCTCCCCCTTACCTTCAGTGTGGGCTCCAGTCTGCAGCAGCCTTCCCAGATGGTGTTGTGGTCTTCACTATTGTTCACCTCGCTCCAGTTCCCCAGCTGGAAGATGCCTCCAAGAGTCACTGCCTGGATCCTACATAAAAGTAAGGAGGGTCAAGGATGAAGGGAAACGAAGCCTTTGAGATGAGTGGGGGTCATCACCATGCTAACCCTTACCACCATTTCTACCTAACTCACTGCTACCATCAACATCTCTGCTCCCAATACCACCAACACCACGGCCATTGCCATTGTCATCACCATGCTAACCCTTACCACCATCTCTACCTAACTCACTGCTACCTTCAACATCCCTGCTCCCAATACCACTAACACCACGGCCATTGCCATTGTCATCACCATGCTAACCCTTACCACCATTTCTACCTAACTCACTGCTACCTTCAACATCCCTGCTCCCAATACCACCAACACCACGGCCATTGCCATTGTCATCACCATGCTAACCCTTACCACCATCTCTACCTAACTCACTGCTACCTTCAACATCCCTGCTCCCAATACCACCAACACCACGGCCATTGCCATTGTCATATCCATCAACAACACCATCTGCACTACTTTCTTCCTTGTTACCATTGAGATGTCATCACCACCATCCCCAGTCACCATTTCCACCACCATCATTAGCCATGGATACTGTCATTTCCTGCTCACCATCGACATCGCCATTGAGACAGTCAGCACAGCCACAGAGCTAACATGGCCTCTGAGACTGTCATCTCTGCCACTCTGTTACCATTATCATTGCTACTGACATCTCCATGAGCACTGTCTACCTCCCCCCCTCCCAGGCACCACCAGCATTGACACTGATCTCCTCATCAATGGCAATACTACCTTTACTGCCACTATTTCACTATCAACATGGTGGTCATCGCATCAAGACCACCACCATATTCATTAACACCATCACCTCTGTCATTAATATCACCATCAGCTCCAATCACCACTCCCACCACCCTTCCTGCTGTTCCCATTCACACCACGTCTAGTGTCACTGCCATCACGTCTTTGTCTCCAGCATCACCTTTGTCTCTAGCATCACTCTCATTCGAAAGCATGTTCAAGCCTGGCCGGCAGGGCATGGCTCAGTGTTGGTGGAAAACCACTGTTGGTATTTCTATCTCTGTTGGCCTCTCCCAAGCATTTAATGACTCAACCACACTTAAAAAAAAAAACATTTGAAGAAAAAAGCTGAAGGACTAAGCAAGGGGCCTGAGGCAGGCAGAAGGAGTTTGAGGGCATAAAGATGGCCCCTTGCTGCCTACGATGCCAGCTTTTTACCCTGGGATGATGTACGGGGACTTGTAGATGCCTCTGTCTAGGTCATGGGTGATGATGAAGTGCTTCATCCAAGGGGCATCCACCTGTTGATAGAGGACGGAGAAGTCTCCTCAGGGGAGATGGATCAGCGGGCCCCCTGCCCTGCTCCCCTCCAAGACCACATGCTCTGATAAGAGTGGACAATTCCCAGGAGCCCCTGCCGCCGTCTGCACCTGGCTGCCTGCACTTGCAGGAAGAGCACCCTGACTGAGAGCCAACCTGCCCCCTGAAGCATCGCATGTTTTCACCCATGTACCCACAGAAAAGCCCAGCACGTGTGTGCAAACACACACACATGCATACACACGCCATTCCTACACACCTACGAATGCACACGTGTACGTTCACAAACAGGCACGCCTCACGCACATGTACACGTACACAGTGAGAGGTGGTGTGGACTGATGCTTATACCCAGGCTCTTACTCCAGGCTGCCTGGGTTCTAATCCCAGTCCCACCGCTTACTACTGCGTGAACTTGTGCATGTTCCTTAATTCCTCTGCCTCGGTTTCCCCATCCGTGAGACGGCGATGGTGATATGATAGACCCATCTCAAAGGGTTGTGGTGAGTATTCAGCGATGGACACAACGAAGTCCTCTTTTTGTTATAATGATAGGCATGCTCGCACACATATGCAGCTCCCATATATACACAAGCATATACTAGAATATAGACACGCGTGCTGTGCTATTAAGAAGAACATTTGGGAGGGTCGTGTTGCGTTGGTCTCTCTTGCTTCTTCGACAGGCAATTCCTCTGGCAGATGTCCCTGACCCATCCTCTGTCCTTGGAGATGAAATCAGCAGGCAGCTACCATCTTCCTAGCAACAAAAGCCGGAGGTCTCATCGCTCACCTCCACACTCACCTTAATGATCTGCCCCCGGCCTGGCTGCAGCAGCGGGTCCGGCTGCAGCGCCCCGGCCCACACGCCGGTGCAGTTGATAATCACATCGGCGCCTCCTCTTGCCACCTGGCAGCAACCAACAGGGCAGGTAGGGTGGAAGGGGGTAAGGATCCTGGTACTCCTGCCCCCTCTCCTACCCTCCTTTCACCGTAAAGCTCTCAGCTCCCTGTGGCACAACAGGGCAGAGACTCAAGGGAGGAATTCCTGGGCCTGCCCCTAATGTCTGCTCTGCCCTTGACCTGCCGTGTGGCCTCAGAAATGTCCCGTCACCTCCTCTAGGCTCAGCTGCCTTAGCAATAACATGGGGCTGGTAATGCACATTCGCAAGCCACTGTGAGGATCCAGTGTGGCTCTGGGTGTAAACGTGCTTAGAAAGGAGTACCATGGAAAAGGGGGGACCTTTCTGGAACCTTCCAGAAGTCAGAAAGCAAGCGGAGCTGGTTCTCTTCCTCTTTCTGACTCCCTTTCCTTTCGTTCTCTTGCCTTCTCCTCTGCCGAGACACCTGCAGAAGGCACGTTGGCACCCCTAGTGCTGGGCATGGGTGGGATACTCGGTAGGTCCAGGATGTAGCCTGATAGGCACCCAGACTCCCAGCCCCGCCCCCGTGAGGCCCCTCAGAGGTCAGTCCTGGGGCATACACATCGCAGGGCACTGTTACTGTTCATGAGCTAGCGTTTGCTACACTGGACTGTCATCTCTTTGGGAATGAGGGCTGCGTCTGAGTCAGCTGTATTTCCCAAGGGCCCGTCAAGGCTGGGCGCAGAGCGATGCTTCCTATAGAATGCTAGTAGCTGCGGGGACTGAGCGTCTTCCATGAGCCAAGCACTACCCTAGCTGCCGGGACTGAGTGGAGTCCTAGAACAAAGCTCCTGGGCAAGGCCAGCGCCTGACGGTAGCTGCTCCTGTCATGATGACTGGTGGTGGTGTCACTCCGGCGGTGAGTCAGCTGGGGCCCGTGACTTTGCAGAAGCATCAACCCAGAGGTCGGTAGGAGGCAATCCAAGTGTCTGGAACTTGGGGGTGGGGAGCAGCTGATACTGGGCTTTCATATAGATCAGCCCTTCATGGCCGCCATGGTGCCCCTGTCCCTTCACTTCTGCCACCAATATCAAGGCAAAATGCCCGAGTCCTTCTGGGATTGACAGACGTTTGGAGTCTGGGATGGGCCTCAAAGGGATCCTGGAAGACTGAGGAGGGGGCCCTCAACTCAGCAACAGGAAGCAATCGTCCTCCCCCCCTCCTCTCTCCCACGCCCAGCCCCTGCCAGCCCTGCAGCTCACCTCCTCGAAAGACTCCACCTTCTGCTGGAAGAACCTCACTCCCCGCTCGGTTAACCTGGGATGATCAGACACATGGAAAAGCTCATTACTCAACCCTCTCCCCTACCTATCCACAAGGACAGCATGGGGACACGTCCCAAAGACCCTCCATCCCATGGGGTGCTCCTGGAGCAAACGGCTGTACAGCCAAACCGGTTTATGAGCACCTTGGTGCCCCAGGGGGCCATGAGATGTCCCTTGGGAAACCTGAGACGGTCCAAGCTCCTCATCGGGCAGATGGAGATGGGAGAAGGGCCTTGCTGAAGGTCATACTGTGAGTCAGTGACGGGGCTGGGGCTCACGCTAAATGCAGGGGGGAGGGGGGACAGGGTTGGACCAATGCCACCCCTTTGTCAGAAGCAGAGCATGAGGAGGGAGGGGGGCTAGGGACACTCACCCCTCCCTCTAAGTGTCCCAGCTGAAAAATATTGTCACTATTAGAAATATAGTAGAAACATCAAAAGAACAAAAAACAACAACAAAACTATATAAAGGCTGAAGCGTAACCTCAGGACTATTTTATCTACATGGTTTCCTCAAGGTAGAAAAACTTGGAGCATTTGTTCCAGGAAGAGCCTAGACGGGAGTCGTTAAGTGTCCCAAGGTTAGAAGAAATAACCGGGTTTTAGCGCAATAGTTCGTAAACCTGGCTGATCATTAGAATCACCCAGGGGATTTCCTAAAATACAAATTTCTGAGCCCCACCCCAGAGGTTTTAATTCAGTAGATATGAAGCAGGGTCCTGAAAGCTACGTTTTAAAAAACTTCCCAGGTCACTTGATAAAAGCCACCATCTATTCCATATTTTTAAAATTCATAATGAAATAGTAATAGGTGGGAAATATATGGAATCTTTCTTAATGTGAAGGCATGTGACTATAAATACAAATGTATCTCTCAAGCTAATGTTTGCTAATGTAGAACACTTCAAGATTCGTATCAACATCAAGAACAAGACAGGGACATCTACTATCACCTGTATTATTTAACATTGTTCTGGAGGTACTGGCCATAGCAGTTAGACAAGAAAAAAGAAAAAAAGATGAGGTATAAAAATAAAAGGCAACGCATGTTTTGTAGATGATGTAAATAGACCTGGAAAACTTAAGAGAATCCATTTAAAGCTACTACACAAATGTTATGGATTTTAGTAAGGTTGATAATAGGCATCCCATGTAAAGAGTTGCCCACGTGGTTCTGTTGCACAGCCAGACAGAACCACTGCACAGTGGTTAACTCAAACCACATCTAAAGGTTAACGTTTGGGGTTGGTCGATACAAAGATGAATACCATGAACAACCATCTACTACAACCCTGGTCCCTGGAAGTGCTTTCCTGAAGCTAAAGTTGAACATCTCACCTTTCAGTCAGCCACTGCAGATACCTCCTCCCCTCCAGAGTCAGGCTTGTGTTGAACCAGCCATAGCTAGAGTCACAGCAGGCAAAGGTGGGAACAAAGGTTCAGAATCAGAAGGCTATCCAGTGGAGATGGGAGCAGTGTTGGGTGGTTGTATTTTTTTGGAGGGGTGGTGGAGGGAGGTGGTGGTGGTGTGGGCCCAAGGCTCGAGACAGGACCACTGTTGGGAGGAGTTCAAGTGGAAGTGGTTTATAGCTCAATGCAAGGAAATTTGTTCTGTCAGACAAAGCCATCCCTGACTTGGGGATGTGCAAGTGGAGACTGGATGTGCATTTGGAGAGGGGATTCAAGCATTGGGTGGGTGAGGAGAGGACCGGAAAGACACTGGGCTGTAGGGAAAAGAACAGAGGAGTTTGGTGTCACACAGACTGGATTGGAATCCCATTTTGGTCACTTGGCTGTGTGACCTTCGGAAGTCACCTAGCCTCTTTAAAGGGGTACGGAACTTCTGGCCTTGAGATCTGTGGTTCCATAACCCCCACTTCCTTAGCCCAAGGCCCAGTTTGGGTGGGTTTCTTCTCTGAAGGAGCTGAACAGAGCACCAGGAGACCAAGGTAGGAGGGGCTCTAGGCGTAGGATGGGACAGAACTTTGGTGACTCCGTCTTCTGCTGCCTTCTGGACGGGTCTGTCTGAATTGTCGGGCCTCATTCCCTTTGCCCATGACAGTAACCTTACCTGTAATCGGGGAACATGTCCAGCTCCCTGGGTGTCAGCTTCCGAAATCCCAGAACTATGTCCTTCCAGGAAGGGTCCTGCAGAAGAAGGAGAGGAGGTGACACAGGGATGGGTGCAAGTCAAGAGTAACTATAACAAAAATTTTTATATAATGTTCATTGTGTGTAAGGCTCTGTTCCAAGCATTTTACTTATACCACTCCATTTAATCTTCCCAACAACCCATTGAGGTAGATCCTATTACTATCCCCATTTAATAGATGGGCCCATTGAGGCTTAGAGAGTTTAAGTGACTTGTCTAAGATCACACAATTAATAAATGGTGGAGCTGGGATCTGAACCCACACAGTTTGTCTTCAGAGTCCAAATTCTTAACCATTATGCTATACTAAGGGTAAGAGTAAGACTTGGGGTGAGTGATAGGGTAAGGGTTGGGAATATGGGAGACAAAAGGGGAGGCAGTGAAAGTCCCCAAAGAGTGAGAGTGGGGTCAGACAACATAAATGGAAATTTCAGTCTCACTCCTGAACACCTTGGATTCTCTGAGACTCAGTTTTCTGGTCTGTATCATGGAGTTAATAGTCACTCTCGGTCCCATGGAAGGTAATGGATAACGTGGCTAATGCTCTTAGCACAGGGTTAAATGTTGACTAAACCTTGGCTTGGGGTTGTGGGCACCCAGCCGAATCACCCTCTCCAAGCAACCTGAGAACATCCCCCATGTGGTCACAGACTGTCTGGGTTCAAATCCCAGCTCTGCCACTTTAAAACTTTGTGAGCTCAAGTAAGGTACGCCATTTCATCTGCAAAAGGAAGATAATAATAACACTCAATTATTGTGAGAGCGAATTGAGTCACTATTTGTAAAGTAGTTAGGACAGGGCCTGGCACACAGTAGGGGCTTTAGAAGTGTGCACCATGATGAGTGTCTTAGTCCATCTTGATGAAAAGCCCGGGGACCACCTGCAGGGTCACAGGACGTATTTTGGCCTCAGCACCAAGTGCCCCCCACTACAGAACGTGACTCTGGTCTGTGATCAAGGCTCTGCCCCACAGTCAAGGGCTCCTCACTCACCGGAACAGCTTCATGGAAGAGGTTGTAGCCCGAGATCGGGGCCAGGCCCATGTTTGCAGCATTGGGGGAATGGATGTGGCTCAGGAGGTAGTCGAAGGTCTGCCGGTTCCAGTGCCTGGAAGGGTCCACCAGAGTCTCATCACGTCATGCCCTGAGCTAGATAAGACCGCTCTGAGGGTCAGCTTGCCCAGGGCTGTGGTCAGGCTGGTGGGGAGGTGTCCAAATCCAGAAATCCATCATGGTACACTCCTGCAGCCCCCCACGTGCCTAGGGGTCTCCCTCTTCCCCAAGCTTTCCAATATGTCCCCATCAATAGAAAAGAGAAGAGGGAAATAGAGCATGCTCCCTCACAACCATTTGGAACCTACCTCCAACTTAGGATCACGTAGTTGCCAAGTTTAAATGAAGGCTGTGACCTGCTCCGGAGACTGTGAGCCACACGGTTCAAGCTCTCTCTAGGCTCCACCCCACTGTGAACACCAGCTGGCACTCCCAAATGCTTCCTCTTCTCCCTGGGTTCACAGCTCAACTACATTTCCCCGACTCCTTTGCAGCTAGGCGTGACCATGTGACTGCCTTCTAGCCAAAAGACCCCAGAAACTGTGCACACGTAGTCCTCATGCTATGCTCCTTGTGCAGGGTGCTGGCCCATGTGAAGGGCAACGTTGGAAGCCACGGAGGAGAATGACAGAGCCACGAGCTGGAAAGGAGCCCGATCCCTGAGCTGTCACCCACTGATCAGGAACATTGGTTTGGAATTTGTGGGGAGAATAAAACGTCTGTTTGAGCTGATATTCATCTGAGGCTTCCTTTGTGGAATCAGCTGGGGGTTTCAAAACTAACATCATGACCTTTGCAACTTCTTCGCTAAACTTGAGCATTGATCGACTCACTTAGAGGTATTCCTGATTTGCTGACTCATCTGGCATCGACAGCCTCCTGGTTTAGGGGCGGGATGGAGACAAAGCCTCCATCGGTCTGGCACATGTCCCCTCCATCACTGCCGAGACCAAGTGCAGCGTCTGTCTAGCACCTAGAAGGAGCTTCATGTTTATTATTTTCTTCACATCATGCCAGGCCATAGCCTCCACAATGGTCTTGTCATTGGTGACAGGGACCCTGAGAGGGGGCAGCCCCCTCCAGAGACTCAGCTCCTCTGATCGCCCGGCCACCCTCTGGGACCCTCACTCACGCCTCCTGCTGGTTGCCGGGGTCGGAGAGGTAGGGCTGCCACAGGCCAGCAGCCACGTCGGTGTTGGTGAGCGGGGTGAAGCGGTCTGCGTAGATCTTCAAGTCCAGCGACTGCAGGACCGAGTGGTAGCGCTCGTGGATGCAGAGGGCGGTGGACAGCCCAATGACGCCCGCTCCGATCACCACCACGCGCATTGTGCCAGCCTGCAGGACCATCACCATCACCATCACCATCACCACCATCACCATCACCACTATCACCACCATCACCACCCCCCACTGAAGGCTTAGAGCAGTGGTTCTCAACCTTCTGGCCCTTTACATACAGTTCCTCATGTTGTGACCCAACCATAAAATTATTTTCGTTGCTACGTCATAACTGTAATGTTGCTACTGTGATGAATCGTCATGTAAATATCTGACATGCAGGATGGTCTTAGGCGACCCCTGTGAAAGGGTCGTTCGACCGCCAAAGGGGTCGCGACCCACAGGCTGAGAACCGCTGGCTTAGAGAGTGGCGGATACCGCCAGACCCTTTTAACACTCAGTCCTCACCATGACCTTGACAAAGGGAGAAACAGACATGGAGAGGCAAAGCCCAAGGTCACACAGCGGTAAGTGATACCACTTCCCATGGGAAGCCTCCCCGAACGCACTGTATCCATCTGGGAACATTAAAAGGGCCTAACCCCGGTGCGTGTGGCTCAGTGGCTGAGCATCAACCCATGAAACAGGAAGGCAAGATTTGATACCCAGTCTGGGCACATGCCCAGGTTGCGGGCTCAATCCCCAGTGTGGGGCGTGCAGGAGGCAGTTGATCAATGATTTTCATCATTGATGTTTCTATCCGTCTCTCCCTCTCCCTTCCTCTCTCCGAAATCAATAAAAACATATTTAGAAGGGCGTAGGCAGAGTTCCTAGCCAGCTCTAAGCTGGGGAGTCAAATGGTTAGAACTATGGGCTCTGGCTTCAAATCTCAATCTCAGTTCTGCTGCCTACTGGCCATTGGCCTTGGGCAAACCGCAAGACACTTCCCAAGTCTCAATTTCCTCTTCTGGAAAATGGGGAAATAAACTCATGCCTCAGAGAGTCGATGGAAGATTTACCAAGATGGCACATGCAAAACGTTTAACCCAGTGTCTAGTACAAAAGAAGCGACTGACTGACATTCGCGGAGCACCTACTGTGTGCCGGCCTCAGCACTAAACGTTTCCCATGCTTGATTTCATGTAAGACTCCCAATAGTCTTATTAAAGTAGGGACTAGTGATATTGGCTCCACTTTCCACATGAGGAAACTGAGGCCCCGAGAGATTAAAGTCACTTCCCCGAGGTCACAGAGCCAGGAAGGGGTGCTGCTGGGATTTCATTTCAAGTAAACTCACACGCACTTTTTGCACACCTACTGTGTGCCGTGCCGGGCTGGCAGCTAGTGGATGCAGCTGTAAGCAAATCAGCTGCATCAGCTGCAAAGGCTGGCCTCAGAACTCAGGTCCTCCAGCGCACCCCCTCACGGCCGGCCTTGGGGTGCTGGGCTGCCTGGGTCCTCAGAATTTTAGAAGGCCTAGCAGCTTTTGACCTTGAAGCTGGTTGGGCCTGCACAGCAGGGAAATATTCTACTGGCTCCTGCTGAGGCAGAACAAGGGGACGTTTGTGCCCGAAAGGGCCAAATTCAACTTTCCCTCCTCTTTACTCACAACTCTCCTCCCACAGACCTTGGCTCCGCGCCTGTGGCCCTGAACGGCAGGACATTCTCAGTATGGCCTAGTTTTGTAAAGGAGGAAACGGCTCCAGGCCACAAAAACCGTACTCTGTTAGGATTTCAGCAGCCAAGTTGAAGATAAAAAACGCCAAAACAAAAGAATCGCATCGTTGCTCTGGGCGATGCTTCTTCCAGTTGCCAACCTGGGCTTGGTTGGGGGGAGGGGCGGGGGACAGTAGGCAGACCCTCTCAGGCACCCCCAGCCTCCTCCTGCAATTTCCTCATCAATAAAATAGGAGGAACCTGGTCTCATGGGCTTGTCCTAAGGATTAAATGAGCAGCATGGCAACAGTTCCTGGTACAGTGCCTGGCACGAGCAGGCCCTCAATACATGGCAGCCTCCTTCTGTCCCCCAGCACTTTGGAAATGACAAAGGAAAGAACATTGGGTGTGGAGGAGGGGAGAGGAAGAAGGGAGAGTCAGACCTGGCTTCACTTCCGCCTTGCTGTGTGACGTTGGCTAAGTGACTTCCCCTCTCTGGGCCTTCTGACTGTCTTTGCATAACCTCCATAGAGTTGAGCACTTTTGTACATCAACAATAGGAAGGCAGGCATGGAGGGCTTTTCTGTATTGTCCAAATTCCCCACAATGAATCCCTGAGGCGGCACGGCATGGGGAAGCGGCAGTCACAGCCCAGGCCGTGGGTCAGACACACCCAGGTTCACAGCTGGCTCTGGCGCGGACGAACGGTGTGACCCCGGACAAGTCACGTAACCTGACCGAGCGAGGGTGGCCGACCTCCCGAAGTCCCAGGACTGAGGGCGTCCCCAGGACGTGGGGGCCGAGTGCTAACACCAGGAGAGTCCCGTGACAAACCGGGATGCGTGGTTGCTCATCGTAACAGCCTCCGCTTCCTCTTCCATAAACTTTTGAGGGTTCACAAAGCGCCCTGCCGGTTGTCTCCCCACCAGATTATCAGCTCCAGGAGAGCAGGGACTTTCGTCCACTGCTCTGTCCCCATGGCCTCGAAGAGTACCTGGCCCGTAGCAAGGACTCATGAATGAATGAATAGATGAATGAATGGAGTTCTTAGAGGATCAAAAGAGAAAATACAGTGGGGCCTTGACTTACGAGTGTCCCGACTAACGAGTTTTTCGAGATACGAGCCGTCTCTCGGCCGATTTTTTGCTTTGAGTTGCGAGCTAAAATTCGGGTCACGAGCCAGCTTCAGATACCCCACCGCTAGTGGGCGCAGCGAACGTCGCAGTGAACGCCACAACAGCAGCCCAGCATCACGTGTCTCACTCGCTCACTTTTTGATTTGACATGCGAGTAATTTGAGTGACGAGCTCCGTCACGGAACGAATTAAATTCGTAAGTCAAGGCCCCCACTGTATTTGTAAAGCGCTGGGCAGTTCATAAATTAAACCGGTGATTATTGTTGTCCCTGGTTCGCAGCTGAGGCAGCTGAGGCCGGGAGAGAGCAAGGTTATTAGAAGTCACAGCAAGAGTTGGAGGAAGGCGGGGGTTGGGGGGGAGGCGGGGGGGGGAGCCCAGTTCTGCTTTTTCTAGGGCCCAAGTTTTTCTCATTCTCATGTCACCTAGAAAACCAGTGAGTAATTGAGGGGGGAAAGGAGCTGCTTATATAATAGAATTGTGTGAGATGAGAGAAGAGAGTGTCTGAAAACCCTTAAGAGGTTTCTAGGCGGGCGAGTGGGGGGGTGGGGGGGGAAAAAGGCTTCGAACAGAAGCAGAGCAGGCACATGGCACGTCTCGGATAACAAGCAAAGCCTCCGGGTAGGTGTGGTGTCCAGGGGCGGGTGGGGGGAGTCCCAGAGTAACTTCCGGTCCCAGCTGGCCGGATAAAGGGACAAGTCACAGCGCGGGGCTCAGTTTCTGCAGTATGTAAAATTCTAAAGGTGAGCAAGACGTCCTCATGCAGATGGGGAAACTGAGGCTCAAAGAAGAGGAGGGACTCAGCTGAAGTCACACATTTGTGAAAAAAGATTTGTGGGCCTTAGCCAGTGTGACTCGGTCGGAGCGTCATCCCATGTAGGGGTCGCAGGTTTGATTCCCGGTCAGGACACACGCCCAGGTTGAAAGTTCAACCCCCAGTCGGGGCACATAGGACGGGCAACCGATGGATGTTTCTCTCTCACATCGACGTTGCTCTCTCCCTCTCCCGCTCTCAAAAACCAATAAAAACATATGCTAGGGTGAGTATTAAAAAAAAAAAAAGATTTGTAGGGTCTTGAGGTTAAAAAGACCCTGTGAAAGGCGGGATAGGTCACGTCCAGAAAAGAACTACAATGTGGAGAGAAACAGCAATGACAGCCGCTGCTAGTTTTTCAACTCCTAGGATTATGCTGAGAACTTCACATGCACGATCTCCTTTAACCTTCCGCCCACCCTTGGGATGATCATTGTGCCCATTTTTACAGAGGACGCAACTGAGCCTCAGACAGCCCCTGGTAAGAAGCAGGGCCCAGGCCAGCCTGACTCACAAGTGAAAAATCTGAAGGTCAAAGAGGTGAAGAGATACCCCAATGTTTCAAAGTCCTACACTGGGGGGAAAAAAAAACCCACATAAAATATAACAATTACAGGAATGTTCAGTGTGTTGGTGATAGGCACAGAAGAGGGAATAAGTATGTCCTAAATCAATGATCTTAATAAAGTAGGTGAATCAAATTGGACACTGATTACCATAACTTTGTGTGTGTGTATCTAATTATAGTGTCTATTTAAGGATGGAGCAGAAAGGGAACCATTTTGGTCATCTGCCACTTGCCAGACCCATGTAGATGCAGTATAGACATCCTCTCACTTAATCCTCTCACCTGCTCCAGAAGGTTCTACAGAAGTGAAACTGAGGTGCAGGGAGCGAAAGCCACGCTCCCACAGTCACCCAGCCGGTGTGGGCCAGTGTTCAGACCTGCGCTTTCTGCACCGTGCCGCCGGCAGTACATGGACACTGACCCTTTCTGCTTGTCCTGTGTTTCTTTGCTAATCGGCTCCCTTTTCCCTAGAAAGTGGCTGGAGGCAGCTCCTGCCTTGGATGGCCACATGTGCGCAGCCGAGACTAGGAAAGATTGTCCTGAAAAAAATCAGCAAGTCCCGGGGAAGGTATTTGAATGAACACTATTAGCGCCTCCAAGATGCGCCCTGGGGCTCCTTCTGATGATGTTGATGTTTTCAGAGTTTATATTTAAAATGGAACAGATTTTATAAACGCTTGACAGCCAGGCTGCCAGCTCCCCGCCCCCCAAATAATAATGGCCATGTATTGAGGACTTGGTGCGTGGCCAGTTCTATGCTAAGCACCTTACATCAATCACCTGTTTTAACCCTCAAATCAACCCTGTAAGAGGTGAGTTAGGGTCCCATCTTCCAGACGAGGAAACAGAGGCTTAGAAAGGCGAAGGTGCTTACCCGAGGTCCCGGCCGGACTACAAGGCTGTCACCTGCTTCAGACAGTCTGAAGCCTTCTCCGCTGACACCGGGAGAACACGAATTCTACTGCCTCCCCCCCCCCAAAAAAAATAAGAACACCCCACTCACCGGGTGTGCCAAACTTCTGGAGAAAGGAGGCAGCTGCTGTGGGTGCAGGGTCCTGTCTCCTAAGGGGAGGCTCCTGACTCAGGGGTGTCCTGTCCTCAGTCCTCTGCCCGCCAGCCGGGACTGGAGCTCAGGGTCAAAGTCCGGAGTTATAGACAGGGCGCAGCTTGGCGCGGTGCTGCTGGCAGGGGCTGGACCCCCCACCCCCTCCCCTCACTCCCAAGTCCCTGAAAAGCTGCCTGACTTTTCTGGCTGATCCCAAGGCCCTGTGTCCAGGCCTCGGTGGAAGGGAGGGGGCAGGCGGGGGTTCTTGGAGGGCTGATGGGCACAAGCAGGCCTGTCTCCCCGGCCAGCTGGAGGCGGTCCTCTTTCTTCTCTCTTTCTGCTGCCACCCTGGGGGAGGGAGTGCCGTTTCCTGGCCTGCAGGGGGTGGGAGGGGTGGTCATCTTGGCAGCACGGGAAGGGAGGCCAGAGGTACTGGATAGGGCTCCCCGGGCCGGCCGGCCCGCTCAGTGCCATTCTGGGACGCTAGGTGGATGAGGCCAAGAAGAGACCATGAGGATGCGTGGATCTTTGCTCGGTATCCCAGGGACACTAGCAGCAGGGCTCCAGTCCCTCCTCTGCAGGGCTAGGCCTGGAGCGGTGGTTCTTAAAGCCCAAAGGTCATCGGGCACCTCGCTGTATGGATGGGGAGACTGAGGCCCAGAGAGAAGAACCAACCAGCCCTCAGGGAGGCATCGTTTGGGTCCGTTTTGAAGGACCAGCCTCTACGTGGCCCCTACCCTCAGCATCATCAAATAAAAAGGTGAAGGTGAGCATCGGCCCTCGGACTGAAGGGTTCCGGCTGGGATTCCAGTCAAGGGCACACACCCTGGTTGCAGGTTCCCCGGCCCTGGTCGGAAGAGTGTGGGAGGCAACCAATTGATGTGTCTCTCTCACATCCATGTTTCTCTCTCTCTCTTCCTCTCTCTCTCTCTCTCCCCTCCCTTCCACTTTCTCTAAAAATCAATGGAAAAACAAAACAAAACAAAACAAGGCACCCTGGATTTTATCTGGTGACCCCTCACACAGGCCGTCTGTACCCAGCGCTGGAGCACCGGGCCACCACATTAGAGAGCTTAACTGAGCGGGAACAGTGAAGGGTATCAGGGACCACACAGGGACTTCCCACACCGCAGGGCTGGGTGTGGGCTGTGGTTTCAGAGAGTCCTGTGCTGTATGTGAAAAACATATTCGGTACTGTTATTTCATTTTGGAAAATGAGGTGCAGGGACACCCATTGTTTTCATGATACAAAGCACAGAAAGTAAAGTTCCACAGTATATTCTTGGGTATTGGATTAAGACGTCCCCAAGGAGGGGTGTGCAATTTTTAAAATCTTTTATCAGAAGAGGGCATGAGAAAAAAAAGAAAAAAAAAGCAAAAGCTGAGAAACACTGAACGGTTGAATGTGCCCATTTTACAGCTGAGTAAACTGAGGCCCCAAAGAGAGGAAGGGATGTGCCTTAAGTCCCACAGGGTATATGGCTCACCCGGTGGGTTGATTGCAAGGTCCTCGAGAAACTATTCTGAAGTCCGAAGTTCACTGATCATGCTAGCAGGCCCCAAAGACCATTGGGAAGCATTTTTTGTTTGTTTGTTTTTTTGGCTGGAATGTTAGGGATCAAGGATTTCTCTGGCCTCCTGGCTGATTGATAAACAACGTGGCCTCCTAGCAGCTCTGAAACAGCACACTCAGGCCAGGGCAAAAGATCCATTTACTAGGAGGCAGAACTCTGTGGGGGCCACGAGAAGTTATAGAATAACAAGTTAACCCCCACCCCCACACACACACTCTCTCAGACAAAATTAGCTTTATTATATCTTTTCTGAGTATTAAGATCATCATAACCTCAATAGTTTATTACAAAACAGGAGCTATAAAGCAGAAAGTACTAACCCCCTGTAACCAATCCCACCACCAGGAAAGAGGGGCCATTCACATTTGGGGCAAATATCCCCAAACATTACATAAACACACCCCTTCATGTGCCCCAAATGGGATCACGTTGTGGGTGCTGTTTCGACGCCCAGTTCACGTATCAGTATGGTCTGTCCTGAACATGTTTCCACTCGGCGATTAACCAGTGGTCCCTTCATACAGGACCACTGAATGTGGGTATCACAGTTTTTAAAGGCAGACCCTATGGCAGTGGTTCTCAGCCTTCTGGCCCTTTAAATACAGTTACTCATGTTGTGACCCAACCATAAAATTATTTTCGTTGCTACTTCATAACTGTCATGTTTCTACTGTGATAAATCGTCATGTAAATATCTGATATGCAGGATGGTCTTAGGCGACCCCTGTGAAAGGGTCGTTCCATCCCCAAAGGGGTCGTGACCTACAGGTTGAGAACCGCTGTTCTAGGCTGTTCCTTGGCTAGTGACAGCAAAACTCCAATTTCCACACGGCGATTTCTCTGTGTCTCTATCTTTCTGTCCAAATTTCCCCTTTTCGTGAGGGCATAGTCATACTGGACTGGGGCCCACCCTGATGACCTCATCTTCACTTGATGACATCTGCACAGACCCTATGCCAAATAAGGTCACATTCACAGGTCACGGGGGGGGGGGGGGGGGGGGGGTTGGACTTGGGCAGTCAGGCCCATAACCCAGCCTTGAAATAAGTGCTGTCATTCTTTCCCCCTTCACAAAAGCAGGAAGTAAGCCCCAGGCAAAGGAAGTGCCTGCCCTGACTCCTAACACCGAAGGCCAGTTTGAAGCTGGCAGATTCCAGGGTTTTGACATCAACCTGGTGGGGCGTGTGGTCCCTCTGCTCAAATGTCATCTTGCCCAGAGGTCCCCTGGCCACTTGCCTAAACAGCCCCTTCCTCACCCTCGCACCTTAGCCTGCTTTTTCTCCCACCCCCACCCTCCCACCCCTGCTTTTTTTGTTTCTTAATCCTCACCTGAGGATATTTTTTTCCATTGATTTTTTTAGACAGAGTAGAAGGGTGGGGGAGAGACAGAGAGAAAGGAACGATGTGAGAGACACTCATCGATTGGTTGCCTCCCTCACATGCCCCAGGGATCGAGCCTGCCCTTGACAGGAATCAAACCGGGGACCCTTCAGTCCGAGGGCCAATGCTCTAACCACTGAGCCAAACCAGCTAGGGCTCTCAAGCCCTTTTTACTACTTGATATCATATTTCATTTATTTGAACCTGTGCCTGTCTTGTTCTAAGAACCTTACCAATATTAGCTCATTTACTATAACATATTTTGCAGATAGTATACTAATGGCTTACACGGTTTGACTCTATCCTCTCTTCCCTTCCCCCCCATAGGCTATACTGGAAGAATCTCTGTCTTTTGCTTGAATTCTAAAGTAAAGAAACGTGGGTTCAAACCCCAGCGTCATCACTCCCTAGCTAAGTGACCTTGGGTGTGTGACTTCACCACTCCATGCATCAATTTCTTCATCTGTGAAATGAGAATCCGAACTGTGTGACAAGAAATAAATAAAGAGGCCCAACCCAGTAACAGACGCAGGGACTGCAGGCGCACAGATAAGGGAAATCTGATCTTCCTGTAGGAGGCGACCCGGGAGCCAGGACGGAAGACATTTAGATGTTAATAAACCAGGTCCCTCAACCCCCTTGCAAATCACTTTGCATAACGGCCTAGCAGACAGCAAATAACTTGCTGTTCTTTTTGTAAAAAAATATTTTTTTATTGATTTCAGAGAGGAAGGACAAGGGAGAGAGAGTTAGAAACATCAATGATGAGAGAGAATCATTGATGCCTCCTGCACCCCGCAACCTGGGCATGTGCCCTGACCAGGAATTGAACCGTGACCTCCTGGTTCATAGGTCAACGCTCAACCACTGAGCCACACCGGCCAGGCAACTTGCTGTTCTTAATAGATGCAAAACTGAGCTGAGACGATAAGAATGAAGTCAAAGATGATTAGATAAATGATGACGAAAAAAATTAAGATGGTACCAGATGGAAAGGGCTCCACTGGGTGCAGGGAAACTTCTAGCTGGTTCTCCTCCTGCAAACCCGGTTCTGTGAGGCCTAGAGACTGAGGCCAGGGGCTTTGACTTTCTTGCCCTCCCACCCCAGCCCTTTTCACTAAAGGGTTTAGAATAACCAAAATTATAAAGAAATATAGGGTCGAATCAAGGCAGGGATCAGTAAACGTAGCTTGCTGTGCCATATTGGATCCTGAAGCAAAAGGAAAAATCAGCCCTAACCGGTTTGGCTCAGTGGATAGAGCGTCGGCCTGTGGACTGAAGGGTCCCGGGTTCGATTCCGGTCAAGGGCATGTACCTTGGCTACGGGCACATCCCCAGTGGGGTGTGTGCAGGAGGCAGCTGATCGATGTTTCTCTTTCATCGATGTTTCTAACTCTCTATCTCTCTCTCTTCCTCTCTGTAAAAAAGCAATAAAATATATTTTTTTTTTAAAAAAGGAAAAATCAGCAATACAGTACTGATCCTGTCATTAAAAAAAAAAAGTTGGTATTTCATGCATTGTGGATTTTTAAAAATATAACTTTTTTTTTTTTTAATGTTACACTAGAATATTCTTTCTCGCCCTGGCCAGGTAGTTCAGTTGGTTAGAGCATCGTCCTGATATGCCAAGGTTGCAGGTTTGAATCCCAACCAGCACACATACAAGAAGCAACCAATGAATGCATAAAGAAGTAGAACAACAAATTGATGTTTCTCTCTCTCTCTCTCTCTCTCTCTCTCTCTCTCTCTCTCTCTCTCAATCCATTTAAAATATTTTCACAAATTTCCTCCAAAAAGCACTTCAGAGGGACTATAGTGCCTCCATTGAGAATCACCTTTGAGATAAATGGTGCAGGAGGTACTGACCCCTGGATCTGAGGGAGGCAGGAGGAGGGATCCCGGAGCTGCCTGGGTTTCTGGTTGGTTAGTGAGATGGATGGTGGAGCCAGTTTTGCTAAGATGGGGAGCAGGATTGGACCACTGCATTTGCGGGTGTTTGTGCAACGTGCACGTGGAGACTGAGGTGAGGAAAGGGATTTGGGATGAAAGAAAAGCTTTCTATTACCGAGTCAAGCCAGTACCTTGACTGATCTTTTTTGGTATCTTACTCCATGTCCCTGACTCCATCCCCATACTGGCTACCTCTTCCCAGGATGACAACAGCAGCCCATGTGTTGGTCTCCCTTCACTCGCCTGCCCCACCATCCATTCTCCATGCAGCAGCCAGAGCTTTCTACAGTGCCCCCTAACTCTTGCCATTGGCCCTCAGGAAAGCCCTTCCTGACCTCCCTGCCCCCAAAGAGTTGGCTGGTGAGGAGCACAGTGAAGAAATAAAATGGAGTCACTACAGTCAAGCTGCTAAATGACTGAAATCAAGTAGGTTAAAGTGTAAGGAAATGAGTCTTTATTTGTTTTAACTAGCCTGGAAACTTGAACTTATGAACTCTGCAGTCCCGTGTTCAATGCCTGGATAGACATCAGACCTCTAGATCACCCTGTGGTTACCAACCAAGGGACTCACGTATCCAGACCATCTGGCATCCATCGTCCGGACTGCCTCTCATCTGACTGATAATGGTGCTGGACCAATCCTAGGGCTAAGAATGCAGGTTTGAGTCTTCTCAAGAACGTACTTCTTAGTATAAGAAGTTTTAACTTTCCTCTTTGGAATATTTCTGGGTTTTTGCCTAGCTATGTTTCCGGTTTGCAAACCCCAAGGCCCTTGAATAAATCTTTATCACTTATTTCTAGCCAAAGTTTCCTGATTCACTTATGCTCAGTTGACACTGGGTTTCTGGACACATAGAAGAATTCACATAAAAATATTAGCAAAATAATTTTGAAAATGTGCCTAGTACAGTAGCCACCCATTTATCTGTGGGGAATATGTTCCAAGACCCCCAGTGAATGTCTGAAACTGGATAGTACCAAATCTTATATATGCTATGTTTCTTCCTATATCTACACACCTATGATAAAGTTTAATTTATAAATTAGGCACAGTAAGAGATTAATAACAATAACTAATAACAACATAGAAGAATTATAGTAGTATCCTATATAATAAAAGGCAATATGCAAATCTACCAAACGGCAGAAAGACTGGTCGCTATGACATGTACTGACCATCAGGGGGCAGATGCTCAACGCAGGCGCTGCTGTCTGGTGCTCAGTGCATTCCCACAGGGGGAGTGCCTCTCAGCCAAAAGCCCTGAGCCGGCTCATGGCTGGGGAGTGCACCTCCATGACAGCGCTAAGGATATCCGACTGCCAGCTTAAGCTGTCAATTGGACATCCCCTGAGGGCTCCCGGACTGGGAGAGGGCGCAGGCCGGGCTGAAGGACCTCCCCCTCCAGTGCACAAATTTCGTGCACCAAGCCTCTAGTACTGTAATAAAAGATGTGTGAATGTGGCCTCTCTCTCTCTCTCTCTCTCTCAAAATATCTTATTGTACTCATCCTTCTTGTAATGATGTGAGATGATAAAATGCCAAATCTATACCCAGATGTGTGTAACCATCTCTTACTTACAGTGAGTGGTTTGATGTTACTCATTTCAGGGGTCTCTTGCTGAAGTCTCACTAGGGGGTCAGTGCTTTCTGGCACAACACTTTCTCTGTTCATGTCCCACCCCCTCAAATTTAATGTCCCTCCATCTCAACTAAGCACTTATCACACTCTGTGGCTATAATTTCTGCAGTTTGAGGTGCGACAACAAACCAGCGCGAATTTCTTATTCCTCCTTCACAACCCCATGGACGGAAGAGTCGTTCTTACCCTACTAGGTCTTAGCAACCTCAGCACACAATTTTTTTTCTTTCCTTCACCTTGTCCCTTAAAGGAAGTGCTTTACGGCTTCCCTTCGGCGCGTCCGAATTGTGATCATCGCTATCCTCGCACTTTGGGGCCATTATTAAGAAAAATAAGGGTCACTTAAACAGTAGCACTGTGATACCGAAGCAGTTGATCTGATAACCGGGTACTAAGTGACTAACAGGCAGGGAGCACACTGGACAAAGAGATGATTCATGTCCTGGCAGGACTGAGCGGGGTAGCTTGAGATTGCATCGCGATACTCACACGGGCGCACAATTTACAGCTTACGAATTGTTCATTTCTGAAATTTTCCACTTAATATTATTTTCGGACTGCGGGTAACTGAAGCCCGGGGCGAGCGAGGCTTCAGGTAAGGAAGGACCACTATAATGTGACTCGCTTTTGTAAAATCCCCGAGGGCGGCCCTGCTCTCTTTTGCTCACTGTTCAGTGCTCCAGGCTTTACAGTAGGTGCTCAGTAAATATTTCATCAATGAATGAATGGACAATGAGTGAAAATGAATGAATGAATGAAGGAATGAATGAATGAATGAATGGGTGAATGAATGAATTTCTGCAAAGACGGCCTGTCGGGGTTCTGGGCAGGGATCAGGAGGCTTTACTTTTCTGCCTCCCCACCCTCTCCCGGGCAGTCTCGGCTGCGCGGCCACCCGGCCTCAGTTTCCCCGCTGGTGCAGAGGGCGCGCCTCTGCAGCCGGACTTGAGGTCCGGCGCGCGCAGTCGCGTCCCTCCAGCCGAGGGCCGGGCGCGCGGGCAAGAGCGCGTGTGCTGGGCGCGCGGGGAACGTGACTGGCGGGCCCGCTGGGGCCTCCCGGTCGCTGTGGCTCCCGCGCCGCGCACGCGCGCCGCCCCACGCCCCGCCCCGGCCCGCCCGCCCCGCCCGCCCCGCTCCAGGTCCGGCGCGCGCCGGCGCGGGAGGCGGAAGGCGGGGGGCGGGGGCGGAAGGCGGGGAGCGGGGGCGGGGGCGGCGGACGCGGACGGGGAGGGGCGGGCCCGGCGCGGCTCGGCCCGGCCGCCGGTGCGCGGCTCCTGGAGCGCCCCGGGCCCGGCCCGGGCGGCGGCGGCGGCTCCAGCCCGAGGCCTCGGTGGCACCCGCGCGCCGCGCCGCAGCCATGGCCCTGGTGACCCTGCAGCGCTCGCCGACGCCCAGCGCCGCCTCCTCCGCCAGCAACAGCGAGGTGAGCCCGGGCCGGCCGAGCAGCCGCCGCGCCAGGCCTGGGCCGCGAGTGCGGGGCGGAGGGCGCCCGGCGGGCGGCGAGGGGGCTGCTGCGAGCGGGCGGGCCGGGGCCTGCGGGGCGGCGCTGCTCGACCCGCCTGGGCAGCCGGACTCGGGGGGCGGCGCGGAGACTGGGTGAAGTTGTCGCCCCGTCTGAGGGTGACTGCGGGACCTGGGGGTGGCTGTGTGCGGGTGTGACTCCCGTCTGGGGGTGACTGAATGTGCGGGTGTCACCCCGACTGGGGTTGACTGTGCAGTGAAGCTGTCTGTCTGTGACCCCTGCCTGGGGGTGACTGTGCAGACACTGTGTGACAGTGACCCCCGTCTGGGGGTGACTATGTGCGGGTGTCACCCCAACTGGGGCTGCCTGTGCAGTGCAGCTGTCTGTCTGTGACCCCTGCCTGGGGGTGACTGTGCAGACACTGTGTGACAGTGACCCCCGTCTGGGGGTGACTATGTGCGGGTGTCACCCCAACTGGGGCTGCCTGTGCAGTGCAGCTGTCTGTCTGTGACCCCTGCCTGGGGGTGACTGTGCAGGAGACTGGATGTGCGCCTGGGACACCTAATGGGGCGACTGTGTGAGAGGCCGGTTCTGAGATTTGTGACCCTGTGGCTGGTCTCGGCCCTTTCCCTGAGCGCCTGGCCGTGTGTCTGTCTGTGAGGACGTGTGACTATCGCTGCCTGTGACTCTGTGGCCGGTGTTCTGGAAACCGCCTGTGTGATGCAGTGAGAGAGGCCACAGGGTGCCCTGTGACTGTGCGAGATTGTTCCCCGTTGGCACGCCCCTGGGGTTCTGGCTCCCGGTGTCAGTGGCTGTGCCCGTGTCCCCGTGGCAGTGACGGAGTGAGCTCTGGGTGCCGGGCGACCGTGTGTCTTACGCCTTTGTGCGCAGCCCAGTCGGGGTCTTTCCTTTTTGTCACATCACTGGGGGCTGCATGTTTACGTGCATCTGGCCGTGCGGCAGAGGCTGAGGCTGGGCTTTCCCGGCTGCACAGATGCATTCTGGGGATGCATGGTTGCCCTGCACGGGTGTCTGTGAGACTGTGTGTGTGACCTGGCCTATGTGTGTGGCTGGTTCCTTGTTCTGGGGTCGATGGGGAAATTGGTCCTCTGAGTCTCCACAGTCGGGCTGGATGGTGCTAGGCTGGGTCTGGGCCCTCTGAGCAGGTCCCTGCTGCGGCCGCAGGGCTGACCCTCCTGTCTCTACTCCTGCTCACCTTCTCGTGGAGAACCGGTAAAGGCCTCTGGTCTAAACTCGTCTCCATGGCCAGGCTGAGTGTTGGCTTGCAGGCAGCAGCTGGAGGAGGGGACCAGGCTCTGTTTGGAGAAGGGAGAGAAGGCTGGAGGAGGGGCCCCACAGGCCCAGGAAGTGGCCCTTCCAGCATCTGCGAGTCAGGCCCCTTCTCTGCGGGGGGAAGTTGACTGATAGCACGGAAGGTTTTGTGTGTGTCTGCGAGAGACAGAGAGACGAGGACCTGTATTTGGCTTCAGCAACCCTGCCTGTCCCGGCTCCTGGCAGGGTAGCTCTTTCTTTTTTTTTTTTTTTTTTTTTAAATATATTTTATTGATTTTTTACAGAGAGGAAGGGAGAGAGATAGAGAGTCAGAAACATCGATGAGAGAGAAACATCGATCAGCTGCCTCCTGCACATCCCCCACTGGAGATGGGCCCGCAACCCAGGTACATGCCCTTGACCGGAATCGAACCTGGGACCCTTCAGTCCGCAGGCCGACGCTCTATCCACTGAGCCAAACCGGTTTTGGCAGGGTAGCTCTTTCGCCTGCTTTGCTGAGAGTGGCAGGAACATTCTCAGAATGGCTGCACCCTCCTCGCGCGGAAAGGCCGCTGATGAGTTATCTTGACAACAGACAGAAGATTCTAACAGTCCCTCCTCCGCATGCTGAGAAAGAACCTAGAAGTCAGGCGGCAGTAGCTTCTGTCCTGCCCACGGAGACATCTGCCCTCCCATCATGGCTGCCTTGCCGTTGACCAAGTGCCTATGCACTTAATCTCGTGTTTCCTTCTCAAAAACTATGTGAGAGGCGTGAAGGCTTCAGCTTGAGGAAGGGCCTCTCAGCCTGGGTCTCTGCTTCCAAACCCCATGTTCCCGGCGTTACTCACCCCCGATCTAGTCCTGACTTAAGACACATTTAGAAATGTTTATTTTTTTAATTTATTTTTAAAATATACTTTTATTGATTTTTTTTGCAGAGAGGAAGGGAGAGGGATAGAGAGTTAGAAACATCGATGAGAGAGAAACATCGATCAGCTGCCTCCTGCACACCCCCTACTGAGGATGTGCCTGCAACCAAGGTACATGCCCTTGACCTGAATCGAACCTGGGACCCTTCAGTCCACAGGCTGACGCTCTATCCACTGAGCCAAACCGGCCAGGGCAGAAATTTTTATTTTCTATGTAACTCACATACCATAAGTTCACCATTGAACGTGTATAATTCAGTGGTTTTTAGGATATTTCACAAGGTTGTGCAATCATCACCTCTGTCTAATTCCAGAACATTTTCATCACCTCAGAAAGCAGCCCCCACCCCTTAGGCATCACCCAGAGCCTTCCTCCCCCACCCTTGACCCCCGCGCGGCTCTCACCAGCTCTAGACAACCACTAATGCACTTCCTGTCTCTATGGATTTGCCTATTCTGGGCTAATAGACTATGTGGCCTTTCTATGTTCGGCTTCTTTCACTTACCTCATGTTTTCAAGGCTCATCCACGTGGTCCCACGTGTCAGCACTTCATTCCTTTTTATTTCCGTGGTAGAGATGTACCCCATTTTATTGGACATTTGGGTTTTTTCCCACTAGAGACAGTTGACGTGATTCTATGAAGCATTATTTTCTCAAGGTGCCAGGGACCTGATGAACATAGAATCATCCTAGCTTTTATTGGACTCGGCAGCATGAGTCGCCCAAGCGAGCCAGCGAGGCAGGGCTGTTTCCTGGAAGGCAAGGCTTCCAGGTGGGATGAGGCATGAAGAAGCAGCAAGACAGAACAGAGAGCCAGCAGGCCGGACACTCGGGACGGGCGGCTCTGCCTCCGGCCTGACCTCCCTCAGGTCACTTCCCCTCTCTGGACCTCGACTCATTCAAAAGGGCTGAGTTCCCTCTTGAGTTTGCTCTTTTGACATATGTGGTTTGTCAAACTGACCTTCCCTGGCCTTTTATCCCGAGAATCAGAGAGAGAGAGAGAGAGAGAGAGAGAGAGAGAGAGAGAGAGAGAGAGAGAGAGAATGAATATGAATGAATATGAATTCAATGGTCTTGAAGTATCTACCCCCAGATCACTTCTTCATTCATCAAAATTCTTCTCGGAGTGAGAGATACTTAGGGCAGCTGTTTCCTGACCCAGCCTGTCCTGCCCAGTGGCGTGGGAACTGAGGGAAATCACGGCCTGGCCAGCAAAGCAACAACACTCCTCACACTTTTAATTGTTTTCTCTTCCCCCACCCCCATCTCTCGTCATCTCCCTTATATCATTTTACGGTTAACCTTAGCTCATTCCTTTGTGAGAACAGGTAGAGAGCGCCAGAGCAGGAAAATCCATAACCTTCAGGAATGGATCATCACATTATGCTTGACAGACATTCAAGATGACTGATTTTCGTGGGCACATCTCCAGTTTCGTTCTGGGGTGTTGGGTCAGGATTTCTGAGCATCGGCAATGCTGACATTGGGGCCTGAGAATTCTTGGTTGTGAGGGGCTGTCTTGCGGATTGTAGGCTGTTTAGTAGCACTCTGTCCTCTACCCACTAGATGCCAGTAGCACCCTCCAAAAAAAGGCTCCGGACATTGCCCGGGGTCCCCTTCGGAGAAACATCACCCCTGGGTGAGCACCACTGCGTTAGACCCAACCTTCTCTTCGAAGTCTGTGGTGTTGGGGGGGGGGGGGGTGAGTGGTTTGTACTGTATATGCTTCACTTCGAGACCCAATCTCACAGCCCTGTGGCCAGCAAAGCCCTCCTTGATTTGTCTACTTCTTCAGGATGGAGCAGGGAGTGTGCGAACGTGCCACCAGTGCATGCCTGTGCATGCTTATATACTTAATAAATAGAGTTAATAAAACGAAGGGGCTCCAGAACCCTCTGGCACGTGTCCCTTGCTGCCCAGCCCCCTCCCCGCATCAGCTCTGCACCCTTCTCCCATCCCTGTCAGGTTTCCGTCCTCGGTCAGCCGCGCATCTCTCCCAGCCATCGCTGCTTTCCAGGTTTCTCTTTCCCATTCAATGGGCTCCTCTGTGTAACATACAAAACACGCCAAGTCCCAGTGGTGCCGTTGTTTGGCGTGTGTGTGTGTGTGTGTGTGTGTGTGTATTCTCATTTCAGTTTTCTTCTTGAAAGGGAACGGGGAGAAAAAATTACAGTTGAGGCTTAAGTCATGGTTACTTTTGGAGTCTCCCCTCTTGGCCTTTTAACTTTTAGAAAATATTAAACGTCCCTTTCTTTCATGTATATAAATCAATCACCTAGAAGGTTTTATACTCAACATTTAAGCCTTTTTGAGAATCACCAAGAGCCATCAGACCCACAGACAGACAGCCTGATCCTGGCTGTGAAAGACTTGCCTGGAGTGTGTTGGTTTTTTGCTTTTTTAAAAACCCGAATGTTGAGGCTTAGAACGGTGTCGATCACTGGGTTACGGCCTAGCTCCGTGGTTGGCAAACTGCGGCTCGCGAGCCACACGCGGCTCTTTGGCCCCTTGAGTGTGGCTCTTCCTAAGCCTTAGGAGTACCCTAATTAAGTTAATAACAATGTACCTACCTATATAGTTTAAGTTTAGAAAATTTGGCTCTCAAAAGAAATTTCAATTGTTGTACTGTTGATATTTGGCTCTGTTGACTAATGAATGTGCTGACCACTGTAGGGCCTAGCTTGAAGGAGGGAATGGTTTCTCTGAAAACACAGCCCCCTCCCTTAAAAAAGAAAAACAGGATTAGATCCAAACACCCTGCGCCCCCCCCCCCCCCCCCAGGAAAGTTGAGAACGGAGGGCTGCAGAGTGCCTTGAGCAGCAATGCCAGATAGCAATGTTCAGTTACCAGATATTGATCCAAGATACTGTGGAAGGAATGTGGGTAAACATTGGGAAACTTCTGAATTCCTTCGTGGGAATGACCCCGAGGTACAGCCGAGCAGGCTTGGCGAGGAAAGGGTGCGGCTGTTTAGAAATCGCCAGGTTTCCTGGACGTCCGTCTGTGTCTTCTTCAGACGCCAGAGCAGAGCCTGTGGGACTCATGTCACAGGCTGGTTGCTGGTGCCGTCTGTGATGTGATGTTCTCTCTCTCTTCTCCGTAGTTGGAGGCTGGCAGCGATGAAGATCGGAAGGTAAACCTCAGGTAAGCAGGCTTTTCATGTTCCTCCTTAAGTCTTCTTTCAAGCAGGTAAGAAATACTCCTGTGTTTGTTTTTTCCAAAAGGGAAGACCCTCAGAATAGGATACACCAATTTTTTTAGTAGCGTCTTCATTATAAACAGTTTTAATAACATTATATAACGTTTAGGAAAGAAGGAAAATAATTGCCATTATCCTACCACCCTTGCTTTACCATTATGTACTTTCTTCCAGATTTTACCCTTTGCTTTAAAAAAAAAAAAATCCTGTAATATGCCCTCACATTTCTATCCTGCTTTTGGTAGGATCTTTCTTTTGAGGTAAGGATATTGCTGATTTGAAACAGATAGTCAACCCTCTACATTTATTAATTCAAGGTGTGTGTGTGCTTGTGAGAAATCTTTATGCTCATTACAAAAATTCCTGAAGCTATCCATAGTCCTCAGTTGCTATATTCAATAGTAGACACCAAAAGCATTTTTGTTTTTCTTTGCCCCAAATTAAGGCTTTCCCTTTGGGCATTTTGTTGGTTTACAGAAGATTTAGCGCTTTGTTATATAATGTATTCCTCTGTGCCAGGGAGCCATTCTTAAACTCTGAGTCTTACAGTTCAGAAGAGTAAACAGTTTCAGGGACATTGTCCTTTAAAAAAAAAAGTCAGTTTCATCTTGTGAGGAGGAGGAAAATTAATTGGAAAAGGAAATATGTGATCAGAAACTGGCACTCATTACCGAGAGCAGGATGTCCCCCGGGTTAAAACCCGAGGACAGTGTGCAGAAGCCGTAGGAATGTGCTCAGCCCGTTGGCGAAGTTTCCGCGCGTTTGAGTGAAGGGAGGGAAAATGCTTTTATTGTGGCGCACGTGATGTCTAAACCTCCCGTGCATGTGGGGAAGCAGTAGCCTGCAAAAATCAAAGAGATGTCATATTTCAGTCGCCGGGCCCTCATTTTCATGTGATGCTCGAGGAAGGAGCAGTGACGATGGCAAGTTTACTCTTTCACCTGGCGTTTTTGGTAGCTCCGGGTCTTGGTCAGGGCTGGCAGGCTGGAGTCAGCCAGGTTCCCAAGTGGGGGCAGTCACGGGCTGTGTTGCCGAGCACGCTGGCAGGTGGCTCTCTGCTTGGAGGCAGGGAGGGGAGGAGAGGAGTGGAGGTCTGCTCCTCAGAGACTGCGTAGGGGCAGCACTGGCAGAAGGGCTGGTCGGTGCGGGGCCCTTAGAGCAGCTGCAGGCGCCCTCCAGCCCTTACCTGGAGTCAGAATCTCTTTCACCCTTTAACACCCACTCCTTTCCTGCAGGGCTCTAGCCCAGGACATAGGTCTCTCACTTAGATGGTCTTTGGGGCAAAGAACTATTTTTGGCTTTCTTTCATTGCCCTTAATTGGCTTGACAGCATCGTGTTTTGAAATGTTTTCAGTTAAGAACTTACCAACAGGCCTGGCTGGTGTGACTCAGTGGTTGAGCGTCGACCTATGAACCAGGAGGTCACGGTTGGATTCCTGGTCAGGGCACACGCCTGGGTTGCAGGCTCCATCCCCAGTGTGGGGCTTGCAGGAGGCGGCCAATCAATGATTCTCTCTCATCACAGATGTTTCTATCTCTCTCTCCCTCTCCCTCTCCCTCTCCCTTCCTCTCTGAAATCAATGAAAATATATATTTTTAAAAAGAACTTACAAACAGCTGTGATATGAAAAATATGTATTTGCCCTTCTGGCCATAGAAGGCCCGTTCTCTTCGCAGTTTGGAGCTGGAGAGGACCTCACAAGGAACGGAAGCCCCACGGTATCTGTTGCCATATTTAATCCCACCACAATCCTATAGGGGGAGTATTTTCCCAGTTCACAGAGGAGGAGCCTGAGGCCCAAGTTATATGTGGGACGTACTGTGTTTATCATCCTGCTCTGCCTCTTGGAACCACTTCAGTTCAGCTGGATCACTGTCTCCTACAGGTGAGGGAACTGCCTGAGGTCACCCAGGTGGCTAGAGGCAGCACACGGCCGGACTGAGGGCCGCCACTGACTTGTGGTGGTGACTCCCAGGATGCCTGGTCCCTCTGAGGACCACTCTGAGGTCCCCTTCACCGCTCTCAGCAGGTCCCCGGTGCCATTGTGAGCCTGGGAGACCCTGGCTGGAGTTGGGGACCGAATTCTGAGCTTGTCCTTTTAGGTTCCTTTTCCCGTCCCTCTTCCCTCCTCGTGTTCAGGCAGAGAGACACCAACCAGCTTTCTAACCGTCTACCCAAACTAGAACAGTCCTGGTGTCCTGGTTTAAGCTTTGACTGAAACTCGCCTGCATCCATGTAATAATTTGCATTTTCAGGCTTTTTCTTTCCAAGCCTGCCCTAGAGGAAGAAAAAAAAAATGTATGGAATAGTTTGCTGGTTTTGCTTGTTTTGGAGGGAGGAAAGTTAGGGAGAGCAGATTTCTCTTTGCTTCAGATTGATCCCGAAGGGAAACTGGCATGATTTAGTTTCTAAAGGATGTTGGTAAGAGAGAAAAACTGGGGGCAACAGGTTATTTCTCTCTGTTCTCTCTTCTCTGTCTACCCTTAATTGATGGTTTCGCCTATGACAGTGGTTCTCAACCTTCCTAATGCCACGACCCTTTAATACAGTTCCTCATGTTGTGGTGACCCCCAATGTCATTGTGACAAATTGAACATAATTAAAGCATAGTGATTAATCACAAAAACAATATGTAATTATATATGTGTTTTCCGATGGTCTTAGGCGACCCCTGTGAAAGGGTCGTTCGACCCCCAAAGGGGTCGCGACCCACAGGTTGAGGACCGCTGATCGATGGGGTCACCCCTCTTGCACATGCTGTTTTCCAGTCCTTCTCGCTGCCCCCCGACCACGCTCTTTCTCTTAAGCCAGTTCTTTTTCACTTGGCCACATCCTCCCAGCCAGGTCCAAGGGCTCCCACCCCACTGGTTTGCCATGCCCCTCTCTGCAGAGGAAACAGGTAGCTCTGGGCTTCTCCATCGGTTCCAGGTGCCACGCCGGCCTAGCGTGGCAGGTGCTTGTGCTTTCGTGTCGTCCCTGACTCTCAGTGCTTCCCTTGGTGGCAGGGCCTTGCTCCCCGCCTGCACGTAACATTTCCACAGTTTAAATATATCAACGTAGCTTTGAGCCTGCAGTAAATCACGTACACGTATGAGAACGAGCAAGGTCCCGTAGAGGAAAAATGTGGGGTTCGGGGCCAGGCAGATGCAGGTTGGGGATCTGGCTCCTGCTCTAGCAGCCCAGTTCCTTTACCGCTGTGCGTTTCCTGCACCTCCGTGGGTCTCAGTTGTCCATCGAAGACAGAGATAAACCACGGCCTTTCAGGGTCATCGGTAGATTGCATGGGCTCCTCTCACAGAGTCGGGCCCCCGACGGGCTTGGACAGCCGTCGCTGGGTTTGGTCTTCCTACGATGCTGCTCAGATCAGTTAGTTCACAGCATTGAACTAGAGGGGCGGACTCCCTGCGGGAGTTGTGTCTCTTGTGTCACGCGGGGCCGGCCCCGAGGGGGCCACCACGGCATGCTCTGCACCCCTTACCGGGCTGCATCCCCCTGCGATGCAGATAGCAGCGCGCGCTTGCGGAGTCAGTGTTGCGATTCCGACAGTTTCTCTGAAAGGCCTTCTGGAAAACGTCTCAGGAACCGATCATCTCCCGCCCAGAGCGAAGCTGACGACGCAGAGCAGTACAGACCCGGCTCCGCTCCCCGGCCCGGCCCTGCGTGTGCAGACTGCTGCCGGCCTCCGGCAATCCCCTTTTGGAAGCCGTGCTGTTCAGACTGTGGGAATTGGTGAGCAGATGGCCCTGCTGGCAGCGGCTCCTGGCTCCCTCGCCATCCTGGGAGCTGCCTCCGCCTGGCAGGCGATGTGAGTGGTTGTGTGCCAGGCGGGGCCCCAGGAGAGAATGTGGTTGTGAGGATCAGGAGTGACTGTTGTTGTTGCTTTTCAGCATTTCCAAATCAAGCGCGTGAAAATGTTCATGAGAGCTCTTTTAATTTTCTTCTTGCCTGGCCAAGCAAATGTTTGGGCCAGAGCAGAAGGATTTCGTCTTCTCTGTTTTATCTGGTGTCAGTGGTAAACTGTAAAGCCCCTTACAGCCCTGCCTTTTCCTCCACGACTCCTTCCCCTTTTGGTCTTGACCTGGAATTCCCCGGAGGACCCCACTCTCCTCAGAGCCTTTAAGTGTGGCTGTGCCTTCTCTTCCTCCCCCGTCGCGTCAGGGTGGTCTCCACAGACCACGCTCCCTCATCTCCATTTAGCACCTCTTCTCTTACGCCTGCCCACCCTTTGGGGTGCCTCCTGCCTTTCTTGGCGATTTCTCAGCCTGGACTTGATCATTCCTGATCTGAGGATAAGCTGCCTGATCTGATGATCAGCTAAGTTCTGGCGAGAGGTGCCCGGCGTCCGCTGCATCCAGGCTCTCTGCAGCGAGTTGCTGTCAGTGAGCTGTTGCTGTGTGACAAGTGACCGCACACTCTGGGTCCAAAACAACGTCCGGCTGTTATCTCCCAGTTTCCATGGGTCAGGAATCCGGACACGGTTCAGCTGGGTCCTCTGCTTGGGGTCTCACGTGGCCGCAGTCAGATGTTGGCCGGTCCAGGGTCTCATCCAAGGCTCGGGTCCTTCTCCACAGTCAAAGTCACACCGGTTGGTGGCAGAGTTCATTTCCTTTTGGCTGTAGAGGCTGTGGCAGCTCGCTGCTTCCAGGCTGACAGGAGGAACTGCGGCCACAGGGTCCTGGGACTGAATGCCATCTTGGGAGGGACCATCCCTCACCTTTCCCGGACAGGGTCACCTAACTAAGGGAGCGGCTGTCCCACCTTGTCCCCTGGCCCCACAACCGTCGGGATAGGGACTCACTTGGGGTGCCTGCACCAGGGGCCGGGGAGGTCTCGAGATGCCCCCATGCAATGTAGAGAAAGCAGTCATGCGGCTGAGCGGGCGTCCGTTCGGTGTGACAGAAGTAGCAGGTGTGGGTGAGGTGAAGGTGATGCCACGTGCGGGATGCTCAGTCCTGGCGGGAAGAGGAGCATCAGGACCCCACAGGGATTGGCCACCACACAGGCGACCACCGTGATCTCGGCTCAGCACCGACCCCCTCGCCGCATCTGGAGGCGTGGCGTCACTTGGATTCGCACCACTTTGAATATTTTGGCCTTTGAAATAGCCAACCCCACTGACCCTTACCCGTGCTTTCCCTAAGCTTTGGTCTTACGGAAAAATAGGGCCGGCTCCGACCTGTCATCTGTCGCCTCAGCTGGCTGTTCTGTGACCTTGGGCAGGGCAGGCCTCCGTTTCCAATGAACAAAACCATACACAGCGCGTGGGTCGCTGTCAGATTTAAATGTGGTCACTGCACGGATCTCCTCCCACAGCAGGCATTCAGCAGATGCCCCTCTCTGCACCTCCCCCGGGGCCCAGCCTCTGTGGGGGTGATCGTGCCTCCCATTTCCTTCCCACGGGCATTTTTCTCTCTTTGGTGTTGCTTTGGGACTGGGTCCTCGCTTTGTAGTATTACGGCCACTTGCCCACTAGACCGCATTCCCACCTTACGGACAGGGCCTTCCTGGCTGCTGGCCTCCTAGCACCCCGCACCCTCCGGATGGGCCGTCGAGGTCTCGTAAATGGAGTCGTCTGTGTCTGTTTGGCGCTGTTAGATGTCCCTTCCCTCTGATCTGGTTCCTCACAGGAGACATGCAAATGTGTGTTCGTCTCATCCCTTCCGTCCCAACCCCGTGGCTTCATAGGCAGCGGCCTCCCACTGACTCCAAATTTTAAATATTGGAGTACACAGACTTATAAAATTCTGGGGCCATTATACAGTTTTGCCGTTCCTTTTGGTTTAACTCAGGTATTATTCCTGGTAGTTTAGTGGAACATTTGATTTTAAAATCAGAATTTGCCTTCAGTATCCATTAAATATTTTTTAATGTATTTTTATTGATTTCAGAGAGGAATGGAAAGGGAGGGAGAAATAGACCAATAATGAGAGAGAATCATTGATCCGTGGCCTTTTGAACACCCCCTACTGGGATGAAGCCCGCAACCCGGGTATGTGCCCTGACCAGGAATCGAACCATGACCTCCTTCCTGGTTCGTAGGTCGATGCGCAACCACTGAGCCACACCAGCCAGCGCGTTGTTGGAACACTCAGACTGGAGTGGGGACGAATGAGAACAGAGGTGAAGTCAATTTGATTCTGTTGGAACTTAATTAACTTCATTATTAAGGTTAACCTAAAATGAATTCTGCTCAGAGTAGTCGGTTTCATTAAACTTTCCAAATACTCATACTCAGACTTCAAAAGAGTGCGCCTCGGGGCCCCTGTCTCATTCTTCCCACACACTTGGCACACCGGGGGGCGTGTGCACATAACAGGAATGCTCGCGCAAGCTCTTCGTCGTAACAGTGGTGACCAGTGATCTCCCTCCTAGTAAATGGAACGAAGCCGTGAGGGGGAGTCAGAAAGCCGAGGTTCTGTCCCGAGATATATCCCCTGCTGTGCAAGCTTAGGCAAGTTGCTAAGTGTCTCTGGGCCCCTGTTTCCTCCTTTGCAAAGTGAAGAGACGGATTAGATGATGGTTTCCAAATCCAAGAATCAGAGTCCTCAGACCCACCGGTCTGCTTCCGTGTTACATTGTGCTTCTAACCATTCATGGTGAATTTGTAACATACTGTCAAGAGTTCCCCTTTATTCCCACACGACGAGCCAGGTCAGATATTTGTGAGGCGTCTAGCCAGGTCAGTGTTAGGGTTTGACCCTGCAATGGAGCAAACTAGCTGACCCCTGAGAAGTGGGCCCACTCGTCAGGCACGCCTGGCCCTCAGGAGCAGGGCCACATGCACAGTAGCGGCCATTTGGAAAGAAGGGACTCACCTTCAGAGCTCGTCGTTGGCCTATGTCTTGCTCGGTCAGATCTCTGGGTTTGGACAGCTTACTAGAAAATTCCTAGGGCTGGAGCATCCGAAGGAGTTGTTCTGCTTCAAGGAAAGCCGCAATAAAGAAACAGGATTAATCAAAATAGGATTACTCACAATAAGGAGGAGTCATCTTCAAGATGTGCAGAGGCATTGGGCCAGGGATGGGGGCAAGACCCTGAGTCTGGCCCGTGGGGGTCCCACTTGGGGGCGGGGTGTGGTATTGTTGATGGTTCCCATGGTGGAGGCGATGTACTGATGAGAAAACCAAGCTGGCCTGCCTGGGGGTGTGGCCCGAGCATCGCGGTGAGATGGGTGAGACAGCTGTGTGGACTACGGAGGTCACACAGCCGGCCTGTGCCTGACAGCGGGGCCTCTGGGTGGGTGTAGGCCCCTCCCCCTGACCATCTGCATGACCGTGACCTTGGGCCAGCCACCTGCCCTCCCTGACACAGGGTCTTGGTGAGGCTTAGAGAGTCCTGTGTGTGTGCAGCGCCTCGTCCTTGCCTGATGCCGCCTGACACGTGGTCCCGTGAGTTATTTTCATTGATGGTAGCGAGGGCCCCTCCTGTCACCCTTCCTGACCGTGTTCTCCTCCGTAGGTGGACTCAAGGCCAGTTCCCCACAAAGGCCACAGGGTCATCCAAGGGGAGGCTAAGAGGAAAAACAAGCAACGTTTGACCTCATTCCCTCCAACTTCTACTGAACTTTGTACCAACTTTCACCATGCTTTGTATTTTTATTTCTGCAGATTTTTTTTTCTTGAATGGCTACTTTAGAAGCTATTTTTAAAAAGACTTTGTTTCAGAGAAGGTTGTCGGAGGTCCCCTGAGGAAAGGTCTGGTGCTCCCCCAACGGGGCCACCCTGCGCTGGCAGAAGGAATTCCTGGTCAGGGCTTGGCACGTGTTTGCCAAGAGTTCTCCAGGCGTCTCCCCAAAGCTGGGCCCAGTCAGGATTCCCACAGGGAGGGGACCGTAGGTATGGTTTGGAGACAACCAGGCCAGCTGCCACCTCTCACCTCTGTAAGCCACTTGTCACTTTCCAAATGCCCAGACCCACCTGTTCCGTGCTGGGTCTGTGGCAGGTGACGTTTGTTTAAGAGTGGCCCTTTAAGGCTGGGGTTGAGGCCACTGAACTGTACCCAGGGGGCTTCCTACGGCCCCTGCTCCCCAGCCCTGGGCCCCGTGTGCAGGCCCCACCACACGCAGTAGGAGGGAGGAATGCCTCTTGTGAAGCAACCTGGCAATGGAAGCAGTTTTTATCTATCTGTTCTGTTTACCAATTCAGCCGATGTAAATGTGGTGCCTGTATGTGTCGTGGGTTCTGTGCTGAATGCTGGGGGTTCCATGTTAAGTTAAAAAAGAGTCTGCCTCCTAGAGGTAGCATGCGAGTGCTGGGTCAGCCACAGCTCTGTTGGAAAGGGATTTGAAACAGCTTAGTAATTTCATTGAAACAATGTAATTTAAAATTAGAGAAGTGAGCCCAGCCCATATGGCTCAGTGGTTGAGTGTCGACCTATGAACCAAGAGGACACGGTTCGATTTCCGGTCAGGGCACATGGGTTGCGGGCTCCATCCCCAGGAAGGGGCGTGAGACAGCCAATCAATGATTCTCTCTCATCATTGATGTTTCTCTCTCTCTCTCTCTAACTTCCTCTCTGAAATCAATAATAGATATTAATTGTAAAATTAGAAACATGGGAGAGGGAGAAAGTGGGGGAAATAGATGCAGTCATAGGAAGGTTTATTGGTGGAATGTATGGCGTAATGTTGCTACAGTTACCGGAGTTTGGCCACCGGTCTGACCGTGAGCTTCCTAGGAGTCAAAACAAAGGGAGAAACAAGGTCAGTTGCTTGATTCATGGCGTCCTTAAAATACCGCCAGGCCAGTTCCTCTGAAGAACAATTCCTGACAGATACCCTGATAGATAATCCAGATAAGTAGTGGGTGTCCATAAGGAAACCCAGGGTGAGGGGTGGACAGTCAGGGCGTGGGCCCCGCAGCCCACAGGGAGAGCTGATGCTGTGTGTCCGTCCCACCAATTAACCCGGTGTTTGTGGTCCTGAGAGGTGAAGTCAGCCGTAGTGTTGGGCGCCAGAGCTGCCGGTCGCCCCAAACATCGAAAACAGGATGCTGAGTCACATCCTGCGGGCCTGCCGCATCCTGACTGTGCGTGCCCTTCACAATGGGAGGCTCGCACGGGCAGGTTGGCCCCTCGCTCTTCCAGAGTGTGGTCTCGGAGCAGGAAAATGTTAAAATTAGGTCTTACAGGAGCCGGGTGTGTGTGTGTGTGTGTGTGTGTGTGTGTGTGTTCCACACAATCGGACACACACATAGACCAAGAGGAACTGGGAGAGTAGCGCTTCCCATCATGTCCCACCGCCTAGCGCACCTTGCATTCTGGGAAACACAAGAGGGAAAATGGTCCATAGAGATCTCCGTTGGTGAGGGAGGAAGTGTCCGAGATGGGAGGAGAAAGCCAGGAAGTATGCCCGTGACAACAACCAGTGAAATGGCCTTAAGCTTTTATCACCTGCCAGTGCAGAGTAAGTAGTATTTTACCAAAAGCTACTTAAGTGGAAGTTGAAAAAATAAATTTATTTTTATATATATTTTTAAAATGTATTTTTATTGATTTCAGAGAGGAAGGGAGAGGGAGAGAGAAACATCAGTGATGAGAGAGAATCATTGATCGGCTGCCTCCTGCACACCCCACACTGGGGAATCGAGCCTACAACCCAGGCATGTGCCCTGACCGGGAATCGAACCGTGACCTGGTTCATAGGTCGACACTCAATCACTGAGCCATGCCGGCCAGGCTGAAAAAATATTTTTTTAAACATTTTGAAACAAAACTTACAGAAAAGTGGCAAGAACAGTACAAAGAACTTCTTTCTGAACTGCTCTGAGAGACAGCTGCCAGCCCAATGCCCTCTGAATACAGGCCTCTTCTTGGCTGTGCGAACTTGGCAAGTGACATAACCTCTCTGAGCCTCAGTTTCCCTCTGTCTCAGATGCAGGCGGATGCTGACGATTTGGTTAGGTAATATGTAGACAGTGCTTAGCGTGACACTCTACAAAGATGTTTATCATAGATGTTTCCTTGAGGGCACACTGTCTTCCGGGCACTGAGAGAGTCTGGACACTCAGGTGAGGTGGAGAACTTAGTTTTGTGCTGTTTGAAGCCCTTGGTTGCCAAGAGGGCCCAACCTCCAGTGCCTGTAACGCCACTTGCGGCGTTTATTTGGTGAGTCTTACTTGTCCAGTTCATCCTGTGCATGGTGATTGCCGAATTCCAGCTGCTCGGAGATGACCAGGGTGAGTTAGTCATGAACTAATGCTCGGGGCTGGAGAGGAGGATGAGCTCCTTTATGTGTGGTTACCTAGAATCTCCGTCTGTCAGACGGGGAAGGAGACTTTGAACATTCTGTGTGTCCTGGCCGTCAAGTCCCCTTGTGATGTTAAAGTGCCCTGCCATGCCGATCACTTTGCCACCAGCTAGTGGGTCAGTAGGCCTAGGAAATTGAAGGTCTGGGAGCCAGGTTAGGGCATGGTGACCTGGAAGAGGGGATGGGTCTACATACACCGAAGGAAGGACTAAGAACCTGGGATGGTGAAGATAAGCCGTTGGTAGGATTTTCGCATAGTTTCAAAAACATTTCCAGCCCTGACAGGTTTGGCTCAGTGGATAGAGCGTCGGCTTGCGGACGCAAGGGTCCCAGGTTCGATTCCAGTCAAGGGCATGTAGCTTGGTTGCGGGCACATCCCCAGTCGGGGGTGTGCAGGAGGCAGCTGATCAATGTTTCTCTCTCATCGATGTTTCTGTCTCTCTATCCTTCTCCCTTCCTCTCTGTAAAAAATCAATAAAATGTATTTTTTTTTAAAAAACAAAACATTTCCATCACGTGCCTTCTCTTTCTGGCTGGCTGGGTGGTCATTGCTGCCACTGCACTTCCTGCACATGGCCTCGCTGGGGTCTTCAACCCCGGTATACCAGATGTCCAGAGGAAGATGGCACCAGCTCTGGCTCCTATAGACAGGGCCTGAGGCACTTGGGGGGCCATTAAGAAACTACCCTACGGTTTATCAAGCCAACTGAAGGCACATCATCTGCTGTCTCATTCATGCAGTGGGGAAAAGCCCGCTTTTGCGAGCCTGCTAGTCTATTCAGCTGCCTGCTCCTACCCATTGGTATGAAGGGGAGCTGCGGCGCTGGCTTCAGAGAATGTCTCTTACTGTCTGAAATGCTTCTGGACATTCCTTCTGTCTGAGAGAAGCCTACGCCTTCTAGCCAAACAATGCATGGCCCAGCAGCACAGACATTTGTAAGGAGCCCTGCCAGCACTGCCTGCCGGTGACCCCGTTCCTAAGTGCACTGCCCTGCGGAGCTGGAATTTCCCTGTTCTCAACCCGCTGTGTTGCAGGAAACAGTTGGGGAGCGCTAGCCGATAGCTGTGTCAGGTGAGGTCCTTGCTTGCTTGTGCCCTGAGGAATGGTGTTTGGAACAAGGCCCTGTCAGACTGTACTGGGGGGCACAAAACAGAAAGACCAAGGCCTTGGTGCAACTCAGGGTCTTTGTGACTCGTACGTGAATTCAAAGTGAGGGGAGAACCCGTGGGAGAGAGAGCAGTGGAAGGAATCTCCCGTCTCCACCTGCCGTCGTCTTCGCCTTCTCCAGCCAGGACGTCTTCCATCTCCTTCACATCTCCATAAGCTTCACTTTGCTGGCAGTGGGGTTCTGAATGGTTCTGAGGTCCATCTGTGTCCACCCAGCTTTACCTGCTGCTCCTGCTGCTGCAGGTCAGCGCATCCCGCCCTCCGACCTGGGGATTCTGCAGGAGGAGCCCCACACTGGGAGCCTCTCCGTCCAGTGCTGCCCCTTGTTAGACAGATGACCACAGATAAGTCCTTATCGTCTCTGTCTTGGTTCTTTCGTTAGAAGAATGGAAACTCATTCTTCTAAGAAATAACAGCAGAAATGAAGGGACAAGCCCTCTGTAAACTGTAAAGCACCATTCAGGTGGAAGGTAGCATTTACTGCCTGGAAGCAAAGCTCAGTGAGTGCTCCTGCTGTACCAGGCGTTCAGGTGCTGAGAACTTCTTAGGTTGACGGCTGGATGGCTCAGCCAGAAGCCTAAGGTTTGGTTCTTAGCTGTGCCCATTCGGAAACTTGAATTTATTACTACACTCAGGGATGATCAACTTCCGAGAAGCCAACTTATATTAACCAAATTGATAAGAAACTGAATTATAAACCAGAATAGACATGTATGAGTTCACAGAGGGGCCTTCTACAAATCCTCCTCTGTTCACTATAGGGGAGGTGTAACGTGATCTTCCAAGTGCATGTGTGTGTGCACCTGCAGCACCCAGTATGTTCCTCTACCGTGCAACCTGCTGCCTTAGATCGCAGTTACTGTCCTGTGTCTGTCTGACCCACTAGCAGGTAACGTTGCCCCAGGGCAGGTGCCATGCCTGTTTCATTTCTGAATGCCCAGGGCTTAGCCCTGACCAGACAGTAGGTATTTGTGAATCTAAATGGAATTAGCAGAACCTCCTCTTGGGAGTGGTCAGTTGTACTCACCTTCACATTTGTTCCCCCCCTTTTTTTTCCTGGAATTATCATCACATCTGCTAGACCCGTGGTCGGCAAACTGCGGCTCGCGAGCCACATGTGGCTCTTTGGCCCCTTGAGTGTGGCTCTTCCTAAGCCTTAGGAGTACCCTAATTAAGTTAATAACAATGTACCTACCTATATAGTTTAAGTTTAAAAATTTTGGCTCTCAAAAGAAATTTCAATCGTTGTACTGTTGATGTTTGGCTCTGTTGACTAATGAGTTTGCCGACCACTGTGCTAGACTGACCACAGCCCACTCGGTAATCATGGTGCAGAGCCTAGTGCCTTCGAGGACTGGCTCTGTCCACGTAAATGTTGTTTCAACCCGTCCAGTCACTTTGGACCCTTTTCAGAGCCTGCCCTTGAGGCTCATGGTCTCTGATTTTGTGCGAGACGTGTGTCAGGAATCCTAAAACCATAGCGTTGAAGTAGCTTCCTGTTTCCTCGTCTATAAAATGAGCATAGTGATGCCTGCTCAGGCTTCCCAGAAGCGTTCCTAGAAGATCAAATCCGTTGACATTAGCTCGAGTGCTTTGTCCACAGCAGAGCTCTGATCTGTCATTGCTGTTGCCATTCCGTATCGTGCAACGCGGCTGCCTGTCAAGGTCAGGGACACTTGTGACCGAAAGTATCTGGTAGAAGATGGGCAGGCGCGCCTCCCTGCTAACCTGTTCTGCCACTTCCAGGGAGGGTGTTATTTTGTGCTCTGACCTGGCGTGACCTCCCTTCACGGTACCCAGCCATGTTCCTCTCCTGAGAGGACCACGCGCTCTCAGTGGTGGTATCGTTCACCAGCGGAAAACATTGATCGTGCGCCTACTGTGTGGGAGGTATTTTTATGACGCCCACAGGAGAAACCAGTGTTCCCGTGTCTCCTGCCACTGAGAGATTCGGGGGTTCACCCTGGCTATGGGTCCGAAGCCCTTTGGGGACTTTTAAAAAGCAGGTCCTCAGACTTACTGCAGACTTTTGAATCAGAATCAGTTAAGGGTAGACCTGGGCATGAATATGTTTTAGAAGGTCCATAGGTTCCTCAGATGGACAGCCACAGGTGGACGTTGGGGCATTAGTGTAATATTCTGCAGCATGGTGTTGCTACACTTCGTGTTTCTGTTTTTCAAGGAATTAAGTTTCTAAGTGGCCTGGCACACACCCAAACCACCCAAACATACACCCGTCCCTTGGAGAGGGTCATTACCTTAGCCCTGGTGGACACGTGCACGGGCGTGGCTTAGCATGTACTTCTTAGTCTGCAAATATTTGCTGTTTGAACGAATGAACAGAACCCTGTAAGTGAATAGCAGGACATACATAGACAGTAGACCACGCATCACAACCCAGACCCGTGTATTTTATTTTCTTAAACTTCAGGGTGCACCAGAATCAGTCAGGGAGTTGGTTAAAAACGAGGCTGCCCTGGACACGGTTTCAGGAGTTTGATGGGCTCCCTGCAGTTGTCATATGGAGAAAGGCATGCCTGCCCCTCCGAGCCGTGGGAGCTGGACGCCATGCATAGCTAAGTGCCTGGCACAGCCCCTGCCACGTGGCAGGAGCTTGGTAATGACAGTAATGCAATGCTTGTTGATGGGAAGCAGCTCGGCCAGCGTGGCCGCGCCACCCACAGGACTCTGCAGGATTCCCACTCAGTCGGAAGGATGGAAGGATGTGTCCTGTGCAGGTGGCCGTGGGCAGGGTGGTTGGGGTGCCCCCCCGCCCCAGCCTTCCGCCTGTCCCCAGGCTGGTGGAGGAACTCTGATGCCGAGGCTTCTCTTCCATGTGCTGGGAACCAGCACTGGAGCCGAGTCCGGGTTCCGACTTCTCGGTGACGTGTGCTGTAGCGGAACCAGCCGCGTTGCAGTTAGCCGTCTGGATGGGCAGGGACGACGGGCAGTCCAGGGGTTGAGAAGGTGGACGTGGGGCAAACATACTTTGCTAATCCCATCTAGTCAGGTTGCCTGCTCCTGGGCAAGCTGTATCCTCAGCTGCCAAATAAGAATCGTTGTGTTGCCGTAACTGGTTTGGCTCAGTGGATAGAGCGTCGGCCTGCAGACTGAAGGGTCCCAGGTTCGATTCCGGTCAAGGGCATGTACCGTGGTTGTGGGCACATCTCCAGTGGGAGGTGTGCAGGAGGCAGCTGATCGATGTTTCTAGCTCTCTATCTCTCTCCCTTCCTCTCTGTAAAAAATCAATAAAATATATATTTAAAAAAAAAAAAAAGAATCGTTGTGTCTGTGTTTCACTTAATCCTTTTGTGAGCATTTGGGAGCTGGGGGAGCTTCCAGATAAGACCTCCCCGAGCTCCTCTCTTAGGGTGGGATCCCATCCTGCCTGCACTATGGTTATTCGTACCCTTACTTCCCCGGCTGAAAGGAGCGTTAAAAGCAGACAGCTCCCGGCTGGCCCCTGTGGGTGGGGTCTTGGGCCAGGCCCTCCGGGACTTGGACCTGCTTTACCTGCGCAGCCTGTCCTGTCCTGAGCACCTTGCGTGCGTTTCTCACATGTGCATCCGGGAGGGTCCCTCTACCTGGAACGCCCCCTCCCCAGACTTGCCTCCTCAGGGAGCTGTTAGCATGACTGCAGAATTTCCAGAACGTAAACGTGCTTTTGCAAGTGCCCGGTAACTGTGGCAGCTGCCCACGGTCACGGCTGGGTGAGTGGATGGTGTTCTGAAAGAAACAGAAATCCCTCAGTGTGACGATGGCGGCCAGCACGGGTCCGGGCGGACGGACGTGTGCCTGGGCGGCCAGCTGTTTTCCCTCCCAGTTGCCGATGCGCACCCTCTGGCCTGCTGCTGAGGCCACCCCACGGCGTGGGAGGAAAGTGATGAGAGGAACTTCAGCTGCCTGGCTCCCTCTGAATGGCCCTTTCATCAGGATGTGCAGGGACAAGGGCCTTTTTCAACCCAAACATCAGGGGGAGACGAGCGTGCCACCAGAGCCATTTGCTCTCTGTGAGGGAGCATCGTCCGAGGCCGAGGACTCCTCGCCGAAGGACGCCAGCCTCTTCCTCACCTGCCTGCCTTCTCCTGGGGCGTGGGAGGCAGGGGCTCGGGGTCGCCAACCATGTGATCACCGCCGTCATGAAGCTTTTTTGTGTTACCGATTTCTGCGTCTCCCTTCAGCCACCTCCTTACTTCTGCTCCTCAGAGGTTTCCAGCCCAAATTAGTACGTATCCCCTGCTGGTCTCTGTTCTCCTGCCCCGGCTGGGTGACGGGATGAGTGGCTGCTGATGCTCTGAGGGCTGGGGTTTTCTTGAGGAGCAACGATTGAGTTTTTCTCTCCATCTTCAGTGCCTTGTAGAGACTTTAATCTCGCGACGGTGGCCGAAGCGGCAGGAGCCAGTGTCCCGTGGAGATAACAGCGTTGGGGGTGGGGGTCGGGAGGGCAGGGGCTGGCTTTGTTGTTACTTCAAGATTTTCTTTACAGCGACGGAGGGAAACAGTTCAGTTTTGTTCGTCTGGGTCTGACCTTCTGGAACTTGAGTCGCTCTTTTTAGGACGCCAGCATCTTTGAGGAGATGCAGGTTTTCTGTAGCCGGGATGGGTGGTTGGTGGGTTTGAGCTTCCTGCCCCAAGTACCCAGGAAAGAGTGTGCCATGGCCAAAGTGGGTTTGTTACAGGGCCTCCTTCCCCAGAGGGGCGCCTGGAGACCCATGAATCGGGGTACACTGCCTCTGGGTCTTAGAGGCCTGGCAGAGACCCCCCACGGCGCCCTGGCGGTGGGAAACTGTTCGCAGCAGCCACGCAGAGGGCACCTAGGCTCTGAGCCTGCAGTGAGCTCGGCACAGAAGCCAGGAAACAGTGGGAGAAATATCTGTGTCTTGTTTTCCTGATCCTGTGACTGCCTGGCTGTGCGGCCTCTTGGCCCCGAGAGTCATCTTGTGCGGCCATCCTCGTGCTGTGTCCTCTCCGTCTCCCAGGCGCGGGCGAGGGCGCAGGACTGCCCGAAGCTTCCAGTCTCCTCTCCAGCACACGCCTGCGACGAATGGCGGGAGGAGGACAGGGCCCATACACGCAGCTACCCCTACACGTCCCCCCCCCCCCCCCACCTCCAGCCTCATGTGTGGATGGGAGGCCCTGGTTCTTTATCGGTCTCAGGGACCCCGAGGAACAACAGGCCTAGTCAGCGATCACAGGATAAAGCCAGCCTATTCTTTTGCATTGTTCCCCTTTTTTTCCAAAGGAAGCGTGAGGGAAACCAAGGGGAATTTTTGCCCGTGATTTCCAAGGCAAAGGTCACGGTTCATGGCTGGCTGTTTCCAGAGCGCTTGGCGTTTGGGTCAGTGCGGATTTTTGTTTTTCTGGGGTTGCTTTTGTGTTGTTGATTTTAACCCATGAACAAAAGAGGCTGATGTTGCCTTGAAAAAAATTTTCCCCAGCTGCTTCAATGAACTGGTGGCTGCGTTTCTTTCGTGGGTTTTGGGGTCCCTCGGGCAGCTCTTCCAGATTTCACCGAGAATCAGTAGTGAGTGATCTGTGTCTGAAACAGCAGTTCTGAAAACAGAGTTGCTTGTGAAATGTTAAGGAAGGAGAAGGTGACAAACGAGAAGGGTGATGGAAGGGTGCTGGGTGACTCTGCTGCCTGCTAAAATACGACAGCCTGGATTTCAGGTGGGCCACATGGGTGCTCGAGAGCCTCTTGCCTCCCATGGGTGAGCGCGAGACAGCAAAGGGAAGGGTGCCTCTCATTTCCTCCATCATTTAGAATCCTGGGCTCCTCAGCACTTTCCCTTGCAGCACACGTATATGACAAATAGGTGGGAAGGAAGGCTTGGCAGTACATTCGCTGCCATAAATAAAGAAGTCGTACAGGTGTACAGTATTGGTGTTACAAAATCTGTAAAGCCAGTTATCAGCAATTCAGAGGCCCAAGTAAGAGGCAGACGGAGCCTTCCTATTTGATATTTGAGCAGCCCCTATTTTTAGCATGGGAATTCAACCAGGAGAGCCAGCAGATACGATTGTGGGCTTGCGTTCTAGGAGATAACCGTGTCTGATTCCAGGATCTGCTGGCTGACTTGCTCGTTTGTGTGGTGAGTTTTCTTAGCACCTAGAGTTACTTGTTAGACGTAGCTGACTTTCTTATTCCAGGATTAGAAGGTTTACTCACAGTGGATGTCTGGGGCAGAGGGGATCTCGCTTTCTTATGTTACTGAAGACATTGTTGTGTTTCTATCAGAAACTGATTTGCTCTCTGTTCAAACAAAAAAAGTGCCGCATTTTCTTAAGAGATTTTCCTTTCACATCATTTATATATTAATTGGTTGCTCAAGAGAGAATTGATCATTTTTACAGTTTCCTAAAATTTAAACTAAAATTTGTGATCTTTCGTAAAAAAAAATTTTTTCATGATAACATGTTGTACATGTTTTGTATCACTACACTTGATCTTAGCCAAAAGGCCGAGAAGCGATGTGTTTTGTATTACTTATGAAAGTCAAACAAAAATAATCATTTAAAAGAGTTAATATTTGCTCAATGTAGAAGATTTGGAAGATACTAAGAGGTAGAAAGAAGGTAATCATAAGTAGTCCAACCCCTCAAAAAACAGTTAATAATTTTGGAGTATTTTTTGGGTAGTTTTCAGAGTTGACTATTTTTGAATAATTGGAAGTAATTAACAGATAATGCAGTCTACTACTTGATGCAGTTTTAATTTCTGCATAAGCTAAAGATTTTTTTAGAGCATTTGGAAACCTTGAAAACGTTTTAATTGCAAATTATTAAGTTATAGGTTGAATGTGAATGTTTTTGGTAGTTAAAATAACAGAAGACCAAAGATTCATTCTGCTGAGAAATTCATTGGGTCGACAGGAGGTTTTCTGCAGCAACAGTGGGCACAGCACCCTGGACTGAGTTAAACCCAGGTCACAGCCTCTCAGCTTCTCTTCAGATGCAAACACAGTGACAGTGCCCCTTCCTCGCCCTTGGCTTCCATCAGGGGAAAGCCGCCAGGAGCAGTGAAGCCGTTAGGAGACACGGAGTCAGAAACAGGTCAGCAGCAAGACCACGAAAGATGCACCGCCTGCCCCCAGCAGAGGGCCGGTCCCTGTTTCTAGAGGCTGGTGTATCACCGTGAGATCCTCGCAGTGTCCTGCAGGAGGGGGCTCTCGGGCCCGGCAGAGCCCACGTGGAACCGGAGAACCTGGGTGTTTGAGCGGAAGCGTCGTTTCCGCACGCGCACTCTCCACGGCAAGCTTGTAGCACGGAGCCGGGAAGGCAGCTCTGTGAAATCTTCCAGAAGCTCTGTTATCCCACTTGAGTGCTACGTGCTCTTGGTCCGCACCCCAGCTCTTCAACTCTGTAGCACGGTGGTTCTCAACCTTCCTAATGCCGCGACCCTTTAATGCGGTTCCTCATGTTGTGGTGACCCCCAATTTCATTGTTACAAATTGAACATAATTAAAGCATAGTGATTCATCACAAAAACAATATGTAATTACATATGTGTTTTCCGATGGTCTTAGGCGACCCCTGTGAAAGGGTTGTTCGACCCCCAAAGGGGTCGTGACCCACAGGTTGAGAACCGCTGCTTTAGCACGTCTTTGCCCGTTTTCCTCTCTGAGGCCCAGCCTAACCTCCGGTTCCATCCTTCCCAGCTTAAGTGAGAGCTTTTTCATGGTGAAAGGAGCAGCCCTCTTCTTGCAACAGGGAAGCAGCCCTCAAGGCCAGCGAAGCCTGCAGCATCCCCACAAGCACGCGGGTGAGTCGATGCTCTTCCATGGGAACGCGTTTTCTCTGCCGCGGGGGACCACCCCCGTTCCTGGTGGTGAGCCACGCGTCGGTTTTCAAGGCCAGAGAAGTAGCGGGACCAGGGCTGTGACGACGGGTACAGGGAGAAGCCCTTCTGCGCAGGCCGGCCAGGCGTGGCTTCCAGGCGACGCCGGGAGCAAGCAGCCCTTCTGAGCCTGGCGTCTACCTGACGAGTGAGGGGTCGGCAGCACTGGGTTTGGGTGTAAGGATGCCCTACTTACAGTTTACCAGGTAGCTGCATATTTTCAGTTGAAGTAGGGCTTTCTAAACAAACGCACCAGAATACGCTATTGTCAGGGGTTGTGCCCTTGAAACAGCCACCTTGGGGTGCTCTATACGTAGTCTGGGGATGCTGTCACTTCTCCGAGCATTTGGAAAACTCATTTGGAGATTTTCTTTCTCTCCACGCCCCCCCCCCCATATTCTCTATAATACCAAAAGAAAAAAAAATCTGTTTTTATAAGACAGTGGAATGAAAAAATAGTAATTATTAAACTTTGCCAAGACCAAGTTCAGTGACACATCTGGCATGAGCACCTGACAGCCTGCCTCGCCTTATTAAGCAACATGTATCCAGACTGTGTATCCTTCCCCCCTTTCTTGCACCCCATAGTTGGGAAAAGAGGATACCCAGGGGTAGAACGAGTGAGATCTTCATCTATTTAGCCAGGGGCCAAGGGAACCCCAGCCCAACAGAGAGAGGGATTCGTAACTGGTCTTCAAGTAGAACGAAGCCACGACGCCGGTTGTCTCTAGGTGTTGATAAAGTTTTTTTAATTCTAGTTTCTGAACTTTCTGTAACAGGATGTATTACTTTCACACGACAAAGAGAGCTCCAGCCAGCCTCGTTAGGGGAATGTCTTTACGAGCCCTTGGCACGCACTGAGATGGAAAGTCTTTATCTTTTAATGGTCGATTTGGTTGGAGGAAATAGGGAAGTGGTAAAGTAGGGATCAAACCGAGTATTAATTTAGGTTCAAACACAACCCAATAAGGAATGCCTATAAAGTAAATACACTGGTATTCTTTGGTGACTGACTCTGAAACCAAAGGCAGTTTGAAAAGAAGACTCGAGAAAACTTACTTGTGGGTAGTGCTCCCGGGACTTCAGGGACGGGCAGCACACGTTGAATGTCAGCTGGAAAGTCCTCTGACCCTGACCAGCAGGTGAAAGCAACTAGCCATTGGGACCAGTGTTCTCGTCACTGTGATCATTTTGTTTGTCAAGTCATCCAGCTTCGTTTTGGATCTGAGTGCTGGGGTTAGAATTTTGTATCTTACAATTGATAGCAAACACCAAGGCTCAATCAATATTTTCACATAATGATATTTGTCATCAAGATTTAAGTCTATCTTAAGACAGGACAACAGTTGTTCTACACAAGGAGGCAGTATGGTGTGGGGAAAGGACCTGGCTTCTGATCCTAGTTCTGGAACTGACTGTGTTGTCGTGGTCAACCTCTGAGCCTCAGTTTCCTGATCTTTAAAATGGGCATCACATACCAGTACCTTGGAGGTTATGGAATTTAAAATTTATGCAGATAACATATTTACCTCCTCGTAGGGGCTCCGTGTATGGTCGCTATAATGATTACTTACGGTGACTTCTGGTACAATAAAGCTATAAACAGAACCTTTATTTTTGAATTTGCTATCCGTTTTGCTCTGATAGGAATTGAACCATTGTTTATATCTTAACAATAATACGTATAGCAAAGCAAATGCGCAAGCTTTACTGACTCTGTATAAAATGTGTCCTTCCTCTAAATCAAACGGTATTTTCCTACTGTGTGAACTTGATTTGTTGGTCCGATAGGTGACTTGCCCCAACATCTGCAAGTGATGATCAACCTTCTGCGTTGTGAAGATAGAATCAAGCTGGTAAGAAGAGACGAGAGTGGCAAGTTTTAATTTTTAATTGTGAAATTTGGTAGGGAATTACTGATGAGCAGTGGGTGGGGTGGTGGGGGGAGGGGGAGTCTGTGAGTTCTTATATTTTAGCAAATTCTCCTAAATTGTTCACAAAAGCCAACGTGGAGTTTGCTCCTCGGTGCCCAGAGGGTCCGGCGAAAGGATGTATGGGGTCTCTGTCAGTCTATCAGTCTGTGCTGAGTTGGCATCTTCAGTGTCTGGATTTTATTATTCACCCACTTTATTATTAACACACTTGGGGAGCCCCCCCAGCCCCCCCCCCACATCAGTCACTGTCCCTCGTGTTGGGGTATAAATGAGATGTGGCTCCTGTGCCTGAGAATCTCACCTTAAAGCTGAACTCACGGGGGAAAGGTAGGCAGCAGATGTCCTTGACCTTGGTTGGGCGGAGGAAGGGGGCACGACCCGGAAGGGCGGGCCGTGAAAGCCTCTCTGCCCTGCAGGCCGTGCGCCTGGAGAGCGCCTGGGCGGAGCGGGTCCGGTACATGGTGGTGGTGGACAGCAGCGGGCGCCAGGACACAGAGGAGAGCATCTTGCTGGGCGTAGACTTTTCCAGCAAGGAGAGGTGAGTCTGATGGGACAAGAGTTGCTGCTGGAAAAAGATTTCTGTGACCCGGTATCCTTGGGGGTTGACGGTGGGATGGGCGATGGTGGGTGGCGGGGTGACCAGGAACAGCAGGGCACAGCATTTCCACTCTTGTGTGCGGCACTGTGCCAGCTCCAGTCTCTGCTCTGAGCTCAGGGTCTCCTGAGAGAAAAGAAAGCAACACTGTGCTTGGAGGTCTGACACTGGGTGCCATCAGGGTGCTGGAGATGAGGGCACTTAGCCAGGAGGGCTTCCTGAAGGAGGTGACGGTGGTGGTGAACACCCAGTCAGTGCAGGAGCCAGCCCAGTGAAGAGGGAGGACGCCTTCCAGGCAGCCGGACCTGCATGAGAATTCTGCATGTGCTCTATAGGCAGCGTGTCCCACCGATTCCCAAACTGGGAGATGGTCCTGGGTCAGAGGCTCAGAGAGGTTTGGAATTTCCCAATAACTAGAGGCCAAGTTCGTTGTATCATAGGCCCTATTATTTGTGTGAAATGAAGGCGAATGGCTCTTCTTACATCCAGGATAAGTTAATACAGGTGAGATCATTGCAAAGCCTGGATTTGTTAAAACTAGATGAAATGGGCTCCCCTTAGTCATCATTCATTAATCTACTCATTCATTAAGCAAACAATTTGCATTCTCCTGTGTATGAGGCAACAGGCAAGGCCCAGGTAAACAAAGCAGCAGCAGTACACACAGCTCTTGACCTCAGAGAGCCTGTGAGCTCAGTGAAGAAGAGCCGTCATCCGATGCTGGGGTGGTGGCTCAGGGATGCAGAGACGTGCGGGGGGTCGTGGAGCACAGGAGAGGGTGGGTGTAGAGGGGCCATGCCAAAGGCCTCTGGAACACACAGTCGCTAAGCCAGGTCTCAAAGGACGAGCGGGCATTTGGGCAAGTCCAGGGGAAGGGACGTGTCAGTCTGGGGCTCTGAGGGGTCCCCTCCTTGCCTCGCCCCAGCACTGTCACAGCCAAGAAGTTCCGGGAGCTGTGAGTCTCAGCACAAGTTTTACTTCGCCCCTCTGCAAAGGAAGTGTAATTAGCCCATCGAGGAAGGGGAGGACTGCAGGGTGGGACGAGAACTGGCCTAACACGAAAGGCTGGAAGCGTCCGGCAGGGGCAGGCTCGCAGATGCTCAGGGGGAGAGCTGCCCTGTGAGCCCGGGGCTCCCTGTCTGCCGTCGCGCGCTCGTCACATTACTCCCTGGGCGGGCTGCTAAGTGGCAGCAGAGATGTAAGCTGGAGATCCCTGGAGGTGGCGGAGCTGGTCTTGGCACAGTCACAGCGGCTCCTCACAGCCGACTCCTTCAGATTCCTGAGGAATGTTCATGAGAATCCGAGGAGCCCCCGTGATAAGCCCTTTCGTTCCCTCGGCGCGCTCCGGCGGCGCCAGTCTCTCAAGTATCATTTCACCGTGAGGATGGGCAAAACAAGCAGACTAAGCTGGTTCTGGAACAGCAGCTGCACAAAAGGTAGAGAAACAGAGGCCTGGCACTGAACTCCGGTAATGGTGTTGGCACGCTGCCCTCCCCCCTCACCCCAGGACGGGAGCCTGGGTTGGCTGCCTCCACTCGTCTGTGTCCCCCAGAGCGCGCATGGCTTCGCGCCAGGAGTGCGCTAGCCTTCGGCGGCTTCACCCCTGCTGCAGTGAGGTCGTGTGGCCAGCTGGTCCCTCCTTTCCCCCTGAGAGCTGCAGCTGAGACCTGGTGCTTGTGAAGCTGCAACCACATCAAACCGTGGGGTCAGAGTACCCTGCGACTGTCTCCAAGCTGGGGTCACTGGCAACTCCCTCTGGTGGGGCCATCGCAGCCCCGTGTCTTCTAGAAGCAGCGGTGAGCAGTCCCTACACACGGCCTACGAGCAGCTCCCAGGCCCACACCGGGAGCTGGACCCAGCCAGGTCAGGGGCTGGGCGAAGACACAGGGAAGTAGCGTGTAAGCAGGTCACAGGTAAATGTGACTCTAACCCCGGACGTCTTCCTTTCCTCCCGCGTAGCAAAAGCTGCACCATTGGGATGGTTCTCCGGCTGTGGAGCGACACGAAAATCCACCTCGATGGTGACGGGTAAGCCGTTCTCCTGAAAAGACTCTTTTAATCCCTGTAAACTCTGAAACGCGAGCTGGTGTGGACGTCGTTGGGTAATCATTAGCAAAAGAACCATGTGTATGACGTGTCTGTTGCATCAAGAGAAGTACTGTTGCCCCCCAGTGAGCCACACGAGGAAAGGGACAGACATCCTGGTCATTGTGTGGGGAGTTTGGGTCATGAAGGAGCCACAGAAGCACGTTACAGGAGATCGCTGTGTGACGGTCAAGAGCAGCAGTAAGCGGACAGTCATTCATTCATTCATTCATTTACCTGTCTTTGGTCCATGAATACCCACACTGTGCCCTCCATTTGGGGCTGGTCCCTGAAAGCTCACAGAGGAATGTGACACAGCAGGAGCTCACCGTTTTGGGGGTGCAGGGACAACCGACAGGGGGGCTGCAGAGGAGGAATCGTTTAGTTCATTCTGGGCAGGAAGATGAGAGAAAGGGCCATTGGGCTCTTCATACCTGTGCCCCCAGGAGAACACATGGGCTCTGCGAGGGGCGGAAGGAGCAGGATGGGACCTTGTCCCTGCTGGGATCCCCGCCGTAAAGGTTATGCCGCCTCAGATGGAACGGGGAGAAACAAACATGTGATTTCTTGAAGACACAGGATTATAGTAATGTTTTCCTGTTTTAAATGTTGTCTCCCACTCATATATTTCCCGTGCAATTCCAAAAAATATTGATGGGACATAGCAGGTGGGTTGGGCCATTGCAAAGCACGAGCGAGACGGGGTCGAATGCTATCACGGCCTCGCACCCTGTGCTGGGGTTTCCGTTTTGGTAGACCTCGCGTTGCGGGGTTGAGAACACATTCCGGGATGGAGAGCCCATCTTCGCCCTCGTCTGATGCAGCCGGCCTGTGGTCCCTCATCAGACAGCATGAGGCAGAGTGTCCCCGGGGGGCCGCCCCCCCCCCCCCCCCCCCCCCGCCTCACCGTGATGTGGTCGGAGGGGCTGGTTTCTCACCGCGCTCTCTTTGTTTTTCACTCAGTGGCTTCAGCGTCAGCACAGCAGGAAGGATGCACGTCTTCAAGCCCGTATCTGTCCAGGCCATGTGGTGAGTGTGGTTTTAGGGACTTTCAGCTCCTTAGAAACAGCTTCCCAGCTGACGGCAGGACTAGAAAACCCCCGGCTAGGGGTTTTAGGTACATTTGTTTTGTGTCTGTGATAAGCTTTACATGACAAAACTGACCACTTTAACCATTTTTAAGTGTGTGATTCGGCGGCATTAAGTACGTTCACAGTGTTGTACAGCCATCACCCCCATCCATCTCCAGAACTTCTCCGTCATCCCAAACAGAAACTCTGTACCCATTAGCCACAAACTCCCCGCCCCCCTTCCTCCAGCCCCTGGTCACCTCTGTTCCACTCTGTCTCTGCCTGTTTGGGTCCCCCGTGTAAGTGGAATCCTTGGTCCCTGCCTCTGGCATCTTGCGCTTAGCATCATGCTTTCTGGGTGCATCCATGCTGTAGCATGTGTCGGAATTTCCTTCCTTTTCCTGGCTGAATACTACTCCGTGATGGGGCTATACCGCGTTTTTTTATCCACTCGTCCGTGGATGGACTTTTGAGTTGTTGCCACCTTTTGGCTATTGTGAATAGAGCTGCTGTGAATATTGGTGAGCAAAGCATCAGTTTGTGGTGCCTGCTTTCATTTCTTTTAGGTGTGTACCTAGAAGTGGACTTTCTAGATCACATGATGATTTTATGGTTAATTTTTTGAGGAACCACCAAACTGTTCCACAGCAGCGGCACCATTTGACAATCCCACCAGCAGTGCACACGGATTTCACTTCCTCCACATCCTAGTTAACACTTGTTCTTTTCTGGTGGTTTTTTTTTTTTTTTTTTTTTTTTTATACTAATGGATGTGAAGTGGTTCCTCATTATGGTTTGGTTACATTTCCCTAATTAATTAATGTTGAGCATCATTTGATGTGCTTATTGGCCATTTGTATATCTTCTTTGGAAAAATGTCTAGTTTGTCCTCTGGCGACTTTTTAATTTGGTCGATTTCTGTTGTGGAAGGTGTGTTGTTTTTGCATATGTACGTTCAGTCCCTCCTGACAGGTGTCATTCCATCGTAAGTTCACCTGCTCTTTGTACCTGGCACACAGTAGGCATTCAGGTTGCACCGTGAAGGGAGGGCTCTGCTAGGCACTGAGCATCCTGGGAGGCGTGAAGTGGACACCATTCCTCTCCGCGTGGAGTTTAAAGTCGGTGGAGGGAGGTGGCTGTAAACACAAAACAAAGCCATGTGTTACACCGAGGGGAGCTGGGAGGGCGTCCTCACGGAGTGCTGGGCTGGGGAGGTGCCTTCTACAGCGAGCAGGGGCCTGGGGAGGGGCAGGGCCTCCCAAACATTCTGCTTTAAGGGTGAGGTCCCCGTGGGTCAGGGCTGCGTTGGGCAAAATGACTCATGTCCAGAGCTTCCCCGAACCCGGGACACACATCCTAGAGGGTTGCACCGCTCACGCATGCAGCAAACTTTGAGGCCAGCCTTGAATAATCTGGAAAAGGCGCAGGAGAAAGCTGGTGGCGCCTGCGAGAAGACGGCTGCCCAGTCTTCCGTCCAGGATGGCGAGAGCTTTGCAGGAGTCTGCCACGGGCTTCGCTGCTGTCTCTCCCGCTGCTCACCCTGCAGGCTGTTCAGGATCCTTTGGGGGGAAGTCGTGAGGCCATAATTCCCTAGGTGCCCCAGATGGTCTCTGTCCCTGGGTGATTTCTTTTATCCCTTTTTCTACAGGCGAGTAAAAAATAGGCCCACGTGCTTTTCGAAAACTTCAGAACCAGAGCTAGATTTCGTAAATACCCAGCCCAAGTTTGTTCCCTCAACCAGCCTGCAGCCGTGTGCCGCTGGGAAAGGCACGCGGCCGCCATGGCTTTTACCCCATGTTGAGCGTTCTCTGCTGGCTCTCCCTCCACTCAGGGCTGCGCTCTTCCACCCTCCCCCACACCTAGCGCACCCCATTCGCTGAGAAAGGTTCCACTATCCTTTTGTTAAAAGAAGTAATACAAGAATGACTAAATGGACCATTATAACATACATTTTTAATATTGTTCCTCCTGTCCCAGCGCCTTCCCAAACCTCTTCTTCAGTTGGATTCTGCATTAAAATGACTTTCTAGAACTCCTTTCCTTAGGAGATCTAAGCTGTTAAAACATTGATGGGAGGGGTTAGAGGCTATTAGAAAGCAGTAAAATGTCTCTGCTGCATAGTAATGAGTTCCCTTCCAACAGCGAGGCTAATTGTCGCTCCTGAGCTTAAGATGCCCACAGCCTCGGAAGTCGCCTCAGTCCTTGGGAGTTCATCAGTGGACTGTAAAGTGGTCTGTGAACCAGCGGGTGGGGAGAGTCAGGACATGTTTGTTTCCTTGCTGGGAAAGGTGAAGGATGTTCGATCTGCTCTCGGGTCAGTGCGTGTGTCACGGAGACCAGCCATGCTGCCTGGGAGGCCGGGAGCCCCAGGAGCCAGTCCTGTATGGCCTGCCCTTCCCCGCCCCGTTTAAAACCCTTTGCTGAGGGCAACCCCCAGCTCGCCTGTGCCTCCCAGGCCTCACCCTCTGCCCTCCTCACCCCAGGTCCGCCCTGCAGGTCCTTCACAAGGCCTGCGAAGTGGCACGAAGGCACAACTACTTCCCCGGGGGCGTGGCTCTCCTCTGGGCCACCTACTACGAGAGCTGCATCGGCTCCGAGCAGAGCTGCATCAACGAGTGGAACGCCATGCAGGACCTGGAGTCCACGCGGCCCGACTCCCCGGCCCTGTTTGTCGACAAGTGAGTGCGCTGCCTCCTCACCCTGCCCACCCCGCCCTGTGCCTGACTGTGTCCCCACGATGTCACGCCTGCTGTGGTTGCACCTCCTCTCCCAGAGTCAGCCTCTCATGCAGCGGTCCCTGACGGGTGGCTGTGGGTGGCCTACGGAAGGTCTGCGACCACACCTCACTTTCGAAATTATAGACAGACGTGGATGTGACTGCATCTCTTTGCATCCCAGCCCCATGTGCCCCGTTGCTCTGTGGCACTGCAGGCTCCTGTGGGAGGGAGCTCTGGACACGGCGCAGGACTCTGTCCCTCTCTCCCACCTGCTGAGGACACACACACCAAGACGTTACCTCTGTGGTCCCAAGCCACGTTCTGGTTAGCCCAGGAGCGCCAGGGTCTCTGTGAACTCCGACCTCAGGCTTCCTGTATAAAGCTCTGCACTTTCCTACTTTCCCTCCAGGCCAACGGAAGGGGCGAGGACCGAGCGCCTCATCAAAGCCAAGCTCCGCAGCATCATGATGAGCCAGGACCTAGAGAACGTGACCTCCAAAGAGGTAAGAGAGCTCTTCCCTTCTGAGCGGGCCCGAGGGCACGGGCCTCCTTGGTCCTGCTGCCCAGACCCGGCCTTCTTTTCTGAGCGGCGCACCGGCTCCCGGAGGCTTTTTCCTGCAGGGCTCGGCGAAAAGAGCGCAGCCTCAGAGTCAGACTCTCGTTCGAACCGAGCCCTGCCACGGGCCCGCTGTGAGGCTTGGGCAAGTTTCCTGGGCTCCCTGACTCTGTAAGGCTTTTAGTGAGACTCCCACGAGACCCGGAGATTGCAGCAGGAAGCAGGTCCTGTGCGCGCCCTCTCTGCCCCACATCGCCTCCCCAGCGAGTCCCTAACCCTGGACTGCTTTCCTTCTGCCTTTGCGGCGTCTCTGGGTCACTTTTCCCCCAGTCGCTTTTGGTTCAAGGAATGCCACGCATGGTAATAACAGCTTAACCAAGGTAGATCTAAGAGGTTGAAACGGCTATTTTGAAAAGTTAGATGCAATCTTTTTATTAATAATATACAACATCATATTGTGATACCTTCCAAAGCAAGATGAAACTGATTTGGGGTTTGCACTGTGAAGTGTTTGATATTTAATTGTAAAGATACAAGTGCTTTCAACTCAGAAACGATCCCCTGGGAGTCAGATTCCCTGTGTGAAATAATGAACTACCCCCTGTGTCAGGTTTACTTTGAGGCAGAGCAGCCTGCATTCCCACCACTCACACCCGTGCGCCGCTCGGCACAAAAAATGCAAAAAAAACACCTTTTTGGCAAACAGCCTCAGCTTGCATTGTGACTACTTCTCTGGAGGGTGACAACTGTTTTCTTTAACAAATCGCTTTTCCTAATGTTTCCCACTCCACAGATCCGGAATGAATTGGAGAAACAGATGAACTGTAACTTGAAAGAATTCAAGGAATTCATAGACAACGAGATGCTCCTTATCCTGGGACAGATGGACAAGCCCTCCCTCATCTTCGATCACCTTTATCTCGTAAGAGGCTCAGCCCATGTAGGGGTCTGGCTTGGGGAACATAAGTCGGACCTTGGTTGTTTAGAGCAGGTCAGAGAGGGGGAAACTCGAGTTACTGGAGCTTCGATCCTGACTTTGATGGGAACACCCCCTCCTCTGGCTGCAGCCTCGTGGTTTGCGCTCCAACCCGATGCTTGCGATGTTGCCACAGCTGGGCTGGGGGGGGGGGGGGGGCGGGGGCTGGTTTGATAGTTAACTGGCAACCGTTTTCAGACTCTTGCCATCCCTTCTTCAGGGGCTAGCACAGGCCCCATCCAGATACCTCCGAATGGGCTGCAGGCTAAAACCCCGTTACCAAAGGGAGCGTGCTCACCAAACCCCAGAATTATGCCTGGGAATCCCGAGACGTGAGAAACAGCCCGGACGGCAGACCGGACAGACACCTGGAGCGCAGCTTCCCCTCTGCGTGGCCGGGCAGCCGTGGCTGGCCGCAGAGCCCAGTGATGCAGCCTCCATCGCCCGCTCAGATTTTCTTAAAGCTGTAAATCTCCATAGAAGGCAACTGGCAAGTTTTCAAAGTCAGAGACTGTAGGAGAGGGCACGTTACTAAAATTAGAGACGGCACAGCGTAGTAATGAAAGCCCGCCCCTCCGGGCCCAGCTCCCACTCCCCGGCCTGATGGTCGTCCACATGCGTGTGTCGTGAGAGATGGCTACTGGGTTAAATATACATGCTTACTGTACGCAGATGTCTGCACACGGATTTCACGTTAAGATGATTATAAATGTGTGGGTTTGAAGCCCGTATCCAGATGAAAGCTATGCGGCAGCGCTGGCCTCTGGTCTCCTGAGAAGGTGACGGTTCTCCCTCGTGTTGACAGCACGAGGCACCGCCGGCCCGTCTGCCCACTAGGTGGCGATCACGGCAAGAGGACGCTCGCAGCCCTAGCGAAGCTCTAGTTCCTTCTCCGTGTGGTTGGTGCTCTGTCACTTTTTCCATGAGAGATACCAGAGGAATTTCTGTGTTTGAGCCTCACCCTCCAGCACGGAAATCCAACTGGCACCCACACGCAGCCAGTCCCCGCAGGTCCCTGATGCCCCTCCTCTGCGGGGTCTGCCCCTGGGAAGGGCCGTTCATGGGGGGACCACGCAGGGTTGTTGCTCTTTGTGATTCTATGTTGTTTGCATTTCTGAGGAGCAGAGTGGTGGTTTTTTCTTTGTGTTTTTTGCATGCTTAGAAATGGAGGGTTTGTGTTGTTTTTAAATATCGTTTTTTAAGTATTAAATTAAAATGTTACAGGAAGTTGGGAATATAAGTAAGTCTGAAGAAGAAAATTAAAGGCATTCCTAATTTCACAATCTAGAGGTCGTCACAGTTAGCATTTTGGTATATTTATTTTTCCGTCTCCTGGGTTTTCTTCTTGCATGTGTAACTTTTTTAAAAAGGAAAAGGGGAGAAGCGTACTGTTTATGTTTACGTAGATTTGTGTCCTTTAAATTTTTGTTGTCATTATGTGGTGTTTCCCTGTGTTGTGAAATACCCTCCAAAAGTATGAGTTGTCTTCATGGCTCCATCATGTGGATCCACCATCATTTGTTTTACTGATTTCTCCCTGTTGGACCTTGGGGTTGTTTACCCTATTTTGTTATTATAAATAACGTTAAGCATCTTTGTACATAAATCTCTGTGCAAACTCTGGGTATTTCATTGGGGTAAGGTTTTGTAAGTGGAATTTCTGGGTCAGAATATTAATATTACCGAAAGACCTCCCGGAAAAGGTAGGCTGATTTCTGCTGTAATGAGAGGTCTGTGGAAGTGCCCCCTCCTGAGTCAGAGGTCGGAGGTCACTGCCTCCCATGAGAGGACCCTGCTGGCGTCTCAGGAAAGGAAGTGGTGAGAGGGGAACAGGTTTTCCTGCGCTTGCCCTTCCCCTGTTGTGCTGTGGATGCCTCGGGAACCTGCCTTGATACCTCTGTTCTCTGAGGCCAGGGGCCGTGTACTCACCATCACCATGAGGGCTGTAAGCAGTCTGAGGCTGACATGTGACACTCACGGGGGTTTAACCGTGTGCTCTGTCCCCCAGGGCTCTGAATGGAATGCATCCAATCTGGAGGAGCTGCAGGGCTCAGGGTGAGTCTGCTCCCCTTGTCTTCCCCTCTCCCTCTCCCTCTCCCTCTAGGCAGCCTGGGAACCTGGGCTCTGCCCCCGAGGTCAGGGCCAGCCGCGTGCTGCCTGCCTGTGCCTGTAATTGCCTGCACCCCCGCAGCCAGGCTGATCTGCATAGCTACACAGATGGGCTTCAGAATGCCACCTCCTGAATAATTCATGGGTTTAGATTTTCCTGTGGCTTGTGTGATGGTGTGTGTGTGTCCCCCAGAGAATGATCCTAAATCACAGTCCAGTGGCATAGACGGCCTGGATGCTGTGCTGGGAGGTAACGAGCCCCCTCCCACCGGCCCACTGCCCTGCAGAGCTGCCGAGAGTCCCGGTGTGGACATGCCTAGCTGTTGGCCAGTCAGCACCTCTGACCCCTGAACCACCACTGCTGGTTCTATCTGAGCTTCTATCTTTGGGCCTGGAGGGAACCTTGAGCTAAATACTCAGCATTGGGCAGAAACACATGCCTGCCTTGGTCTGGGAAATGCCCAGCAGCAGGAATAAAAAATGTTTAAATCTAGACCTTCAAGAACAGATGTCTGGACATTTAAAAAAAAACACAACACAGCCACAAAATCACCGTCCTGTGGGCCTGACATGATGACATCCTTGAATTACTGCACTTAAAAGTCAAGACTAAACAAATCTTAAAATATATCTTTAGAACTGCCGGTTAAGATGTGTTCTCTCAACAGAAAGTATTCTTAAAATGTAGGGTGATACTGGCTATGCTTTCTGTTTTCCTTGGAAGAAGTAAATTATTTTATAGGTATTTTTTAAAGCATTTGTTAAGTATTCACTTATAAAATCTACTTGAGGTATTTTCAACCTCCTGAAATTGCTTTTGCCTTCCAGGAATATAAGTGTTCAGTTTAGAGACCTACAGAACCTGGTTAGCAGACCCTCTCAGCTATTTATTTATTTATTTATGGCCTGCCTTGTTTTAAAAAGGATGGAAAGTAGTTCCCAAGGACATAAGTAATGGACAAGTGTATTCTGCTTTTTAACTATTTAAAAGTGGAGACTTTGTTTTTTCTTAAAGCCTCTGTATGCTCGTAATAGTTATGAATTTTGAGACTTTGAGTTTACTAGGTGTACCGGTTAATAATGCAGATTTTTTTCAATAGATGGAGTTACACATATGTTGATATATATGCGATTTGATATGTATGCTATTTTGTTGTATTGACAACAAGCTTCAAAACTTCATATGTCAAATTTTCTGAAGGTGTTAACATCATAGATATTTTTACTCTTAAAAATGTCAAATTTCGTGCCAAAAAAAAAAAAGCATTTGTGTGAAGTTTTAATTCATTATTTTGAAGAAGTGCTGCTGAAAGTTATCATATACTTTGGGCAGCTTATGGTGAACATGCTCCATCTCAAGAAACCTGTGAGCGCTGGTTTAAACGCTTTAAAAGTGATGATTTCGATGTGGAAGACAAAGAACGTCCAGGTCAACCGAAAAAGTTTGAAGACCAACAGTTACAAGCATTATTGGATGAAGATGTGTGTCAAACTCAAAAACAACTTGCAGAAAGGTTAAACGTTGCTCATGCCGAACCGGTTTGGCTCAGTGGATGGAGCGTCGGCCTGCAGACTGGGGGGTCCCGGGTTCAATTCCGGTCAGGGGCATGTGCCTTGGTTGTGGGCGCATCCCCAGTGGGGGGTGTGCAGGAGGCAGCTGATTGATGTTTCTCTCTCATCGATGTTTCTAGCTCTCTATCCCTCTCCCTCCCTCTCCGTAAAAAAACAATAAAATATGTTTTTAAAAAAATGTAGCTCAGCAAACAATTTCCAATTGTTTACCAGCAATGGGAAAGATTTTAAAGGGAGGAAAATGGGTGCCACATCAACTGAACGAAAGACAAATGAAAAACCGAAAAGTCATCAGTAAAATGTTGCTTTAACGGCACGAAAGGAAGTCTTTTTTGCATCGAATTGTGACTGGCGATGAAGAGTGGATTTATTTTGAGAATCCCAAAAGGAAGTTTTTTTTGCATCGAATTGTGACTGGCGATGAAGAGTGGATTTATTTTGAGAATCCCAAACGCACAAAATCATGGGTTGGTCCAGGTCAACCATCAACATTGACTGAAAGGCCAAATCACTTTGGAAAGAAGACACTGCTCTGCATTTGGTGGGATCAGGAAGGTGTGGTGTATTAGGTGCCAGGAGCCGGTCCATCCTTGCTGTTTCAAGGGACCTGGCATATATGGCATACTGTTCTTAATATGTTTGCTCACCTTCTTGGTACTATGTGTTTTAACCAAGGTCACCTCTCTGAGGAAGGTTTTTTCCCCAGGTAGGGATTTTCCCCTGAAGTTAGGGAGGGAATAAAACCCCTTAACTAAGTGCCAGGCGGGTAATTAATCACTTTAACTGTGAACAATCATGCTTAAACTACATAATCTTTACTCCCTGGAATGGAGATAAGAAACGCCCTAACCTTTGGAATAGAGATTGATAGGATTGAAATCAACTGGTATAAATACAGATGTAACAAGATAACAGGACACAGAACCTACACGGAACCTAGAGACAGAAGAACTTCGCTGAAGAGAACATGGCAAAAGATCCTGAACAGAAACTGGCCACAGAACCTAGAGACAGAACCTAGTGAGAGAACCTGGCTGAAGAACCTAGAGACAGAACCTGGCTACAGAACCTGGATAGAACATGGCAAGAGAACCTGACTAGAACCTGGTGACTGAACCTGGCTGGAGAACCTGGACACAGAACCTGGCTGGAGATCCTAACCAGAACTTCGCTGGAGATCCTGACCAGAACTTCGCTGGAGATCCTGAACAGAACTTGGCTGGAGATCCTGGCTAGGCTGCTGATCAACTGAACGCTGTCTCCGTGTCATTCCTTCTTTGCCGACTCCGTCCACACCTTTGGGGACCCCTGGACCTGCTGGGGTTGGACCCCAGCAATTAGGGGCTGCTAAAACCAGGTGAAACCGTTAATACTGATCGCTACTGACAACAAATAATCAATTTGAACCATGCTTTGATCGTAAAATGGCCAGAATGGGCCAGAAGACACAGCAAAGTAATTTTGCTTCATGATGCACCATCACACACTTCAAAACCAGTTAAAGACACGTTAAAAGATCTTGCCTGGGAAGTATTAACCCACCCGCTTTATTCACCAGACCGGTTGAAAATGCAGATACCGATTAAAAATGCAGATTTTGTAACCAAAGAGAACAGGATAATTTCAAGGGAAACATCAAAAGTGCTTTATTCACAGTAATGTCCACCGCTAGCTACACATTTCCCCCCATCTTTCGGGTAATTTGTGGAGACCGTCCCAATAGAACTTTTCTTGTTTTGAGGCAGACCATTCAGAGACCCGATTTTCCACTTCTTCCTACGTTCTGAAGTGCTGCTCAGAAAGCACGTGTGCCATCGGTCAGAACAAGTGGTCACCTGGAGGAGCACTACAACAAAATCGCATACATATCAAATCGCATATATATCAACATATGTGTAACTCCATCTTGAAAAAAATCCGCATAATTAACTGGTGCACCTAGTAAAAACGCATTTAAGTAATATATATCTGCCTTCCAGCGTTAACAGTACTTAGCAATGCTTTGAACTGTTTTCTTTTTATAAATTTTTTATAAAGAAGTTTGTCTGTTATTATAAATATAATACATTCTCATCATAGAGAGGGCATTTAGAAAATACAAAAAAAAATTACTATTAAGAAAAAAACAGAAGTCCTACCAAAAAACATATGCCCTTTAATAATACATACTTGATTTTTTTCTCTGTTCAATTTTTGGTTATTTTGTTTTTCGTAGCTCCTCATTCTGGTTCTCCAAATGTGTTTCTTTTTTTTCTTTTTTGTCATTGCAGTGTTGACTACATCTTAAATGTCACTAGAGAAATAGATAATTTCTTCCCTGGCTTATTTGCATATCACAACATCCGCGTCTATGATGAAGAGACAACAGACCTTCTTGCCCACTGGAACGAGGCGTACCACTTTATAAACAAAGCAAAGTAAGTGGGCGGAGCAGCCAAAGAAACCGGTCTGAGGGGGAAACTGGCGGATGCTGGGCGGGCAGAAATTAATGACAGCCCAGGACACGGTCATCTCCTGGCTTTAGGGAGCCTGGGTGTCTGGTGGCTCTCTGACTTCAGACCACAGGACCCCTCAGAGTTGTTGATCTCCAGGTGGGGGCCCGAATGAGCTGGTTCTCCCCCACCTAGCATTGGCTGTGACATTTGGCCCGTTTCATCATCAGCACTGGTTCCAGTTAAGAATCCAGTACCACGTGAACACTCATGGGAGGCTCTGCCCGAGGGAGCCGCTGAGCCAAAGGAGAGAGCAGGGAGGGCCACTTGTATGTGGACTTCGAGCACCTTTGGGACTGCTCCCTCAGAGAAGTCTACTCAGGCGATGCCCTGAGCGAGGGCTGCCTTCCCCCCCTGAGCTAGCGCGATTGTCCCGTCCCGGCAGAATGGGACAGACCGTGAGCCCGTCATGGTTTCACGCAACTCTGGTCCTCACCGTATTCTCCTGCGGAACAGCTCTGCCTTATGCAGTCAGAACAGAGAGGACCCCTTGGGACCCCATCTTCCGCTCCGCACCCCTCCAGGTCAAAGCGACATAACCTGCTCTTCCCCACGTGACTTCATAGTTTGCATTCCTGGGGTAGACAGCAGACCAGCAGTCAAAAAAAAAAAAAAAAGGCACTGAGATTCAGTGATGAATTTCAAGCCTGAGGTAGGAGAAATGAGCCTGCTCGACTGACAGGCTGGCTCCTCCTAACGTAAACAGGCAGGCAGGTGGGCTCACCTCCTGGGCACACAGAGCTGCCAGGTGCTGCCCTCTCCAGCCCGGCGCTCCCTCACGTTCTCCAGCAATGGATACGGAGGAGCGGAGGAGCGCCGTGTCTGGCCTTGTCCTGTCTGTTCAATCAGCCGCGCCGGGCCAGCACTGCCTTCTCACAACCTCAGGCCCCATCCTCCCCTGGCTTTTCTCTGTCTCCGCCAAGTCCATGGTGCTGCTAGCCTCGCCCTGGCTCCTTGACCTCCTGTCTCCAGAGGGCCTTGCGGCTTCCGGTTCTCTGACCCCATTCTTCTGTAGTAACCCTTCCCCGTCTCCATCTGCTCTAGCTGCTGTGTATCTAGAACTCTCTCTCTTGCAGATCTCTCTTTCGCTGCCCACTTGGCTTCCCACAAAAGGGTTTCTGGTCTCCGAGCCTATCCCAGCGATGTGGGAAGATACCCACCTTGTCCCTGAAGTCCGCCCAGATTTTGAGCTCTCCCTGCAAAACTTGCTGGGCAAGGAGAGGTTTATCTTGATTCCCCATTGTGTGCTAATTGATTTCGCAGGGAAGCGATTTCCTTTAGAGGGTGTGTGGACATGTGCTGCGTAAACATCGGGACTGGGAGCATTTGGGCAATGACATAACGTCAGGGTTTAAAACTGTCCGTTGTGAAAAAAACAGAGAGGACGAAGTTAAGCTTCTTTAAAACTCTCTCCCCCGCCAGGAGGAACCACTCCAAATGCCTGGTACATTGCAAAATGGGTGTCAGCCGCTCCGCTTCCACGGTCATCGCGTATGCGATGAAGGAATTCGGCTGGCCCCTGGAGAAAGCCTACAACTACGTGAAGCAGAAGCGCAGCATCACGCGCCCCAACGCCGGCTTCATGAGGCAGCTGTCTGAGTATGAAGGCATCTTGGACGCGAGGTGGGTGACTGTCTGCGAGGATTGGCAGGACTGAGCTCGCGGGCCCCGTCCGCCCGCAGCAGCAGTGGCTTCTGCAGCCAAAACCCTGACGCAGGGGGGCGGGGGGGGGGGGGAGCCGGTTTGAGAAAAACAACTATTGTTTGGCGTTTGATGAGTGGCTTCCAGGAGGGATCTGTTCTGATGTTGTTGGCACGCACGGCTGTTTTGCTGCCGGAGGGAACGGTGCCTGACTCCTGCTCTAAGGCACGGCTTTGTGTGCGGCACGGGCATGTGGGTGCCCCGTTTCCTGAGCATCTGCTTTGGGCCGGCGCTGTGCCAGGCTTCGCCGCCGAGCAGTGCCGAGGACTGCGGGGCAGGCGGGGTTCCCCCACTGATGAACAGGGCAGCTCAGGGCAGGCTTGTCAGTCCCCCCCCCCCCCCCCCAGCTCTTCTCCTTCTGAACAAAGAACCAGCGCCCACCTGGTCTGGTGGTTGTGAGATGCACATGAGTACGGTCACCTGGTGGAGGCTCTGCTAGACCTGGCTGCAGTAGATGGGATGTCGTTTTTCTGCATTTTGTTAACGTAAAAAAAAAACCATTGAAACCTGTAAAGAATTTTTGTGAGTTTATTTGAGCCAAACTGTGGACCTATGCCGGGAAGCAGAACCTCAAAGAATTGAGGTAATGCTCCGGAGAATGGCGGGGTTACATCTGCATTTATACATTTGCAATCAAAGAAGGAACATAGGTGGGTTACTTGAAATTCATTGGTGATAGATTAAGGAGGAGGGATAAGCAAAACAGGGAAACCCCTGGGATTGGATAAAAAGTGAAATGATGGACACATACTTAGGTGGGTGCAGGAACAATTAACATGATGATGAAGGAATCTGTGGTCTCTGTCCTGGGGCCCAGCACATTTGGTTGTGCCCCAGGGGCTCCAGAAAAAGGGAAGTCACCAGTTACCCAGACATCCCAAGGACATGTTATCATAGATGCAAAAAGACAGATAGGCTCGGTTAAGGTAAAGGTTGACCTTGTCAGTGAAGATACCGGCCTAGGACGTAACTGCCCACCATAACTGCTTTTAGTTAAAGTTTAATTCCAGACCATCCTTTGTGGTTACTTTAGGTCTCGAAGTTTGCAAGAATGCCATGCAGGCCTCCCTGAGCTTGTCAGGTCAGCATGTGGCCCCTTTCGTCCACAATTTCTAACCCCACCTGGGAAGGTCTGCAGGGTACAGGTTACCCCCACTTACAGGAGGACGAGGGACTGACGCTGGAGGTTGGCTTGCCCCGCACCTCACAGCCAGGGACAGCAGAAGGGAGCACCTGCCCAGGTGTGTTGGCCTCCAAGGCAGGGAGGCCCCAAGGTTCTCCAGCCACCCCGGGGGATCCCTGCTGTATCCCAGAACTCAGTGTCTCTGTCCCCCTCCTCCCTTTCTGTTCTGTCTGTAGGAGGCCTCCCTGGTTATTTCTGACTGGTGCTGTGAGGGAGCCACAGGCTAAGTCTCGGCCTCTGACCGCTTTGGGGAAGCAGGCTTGGACAGGGTCCAGAGGACAGCTTTGGACATCTCCACTCTCTAGCAGAGGGTGGCTGGACAGATCCCCAGGCAGGGCAGAGGCCGAGGCGGAGAAGTGTGCACCACGTACTCGCATTGCTATATTAGTATAACTATATACCGGTATGTATATAAATATTTATATTGACAGATGGAGAAACTGAGAGGTGGGACATGAAGTGGCATGACCCGATGAGATGGGACACTCGCTCCTGATAGCAGTTCAGGTCTAGGTGCCCTTCACACGTCTGTCATGTTGTCGTCACGTGACAAAGCATCCTTTAAAGTTTCTCGCGAGGGCCACGATGATTTTTGGGCCCTAGTGCTGCTTCTCGCGTCCTTTCATTTCTTGGGGACAGATGAACAGAGAGAGGCTTTACGCCAGCCTCGCTGGCTCCCCCTATCCCTACCCCTCTTCCCAGGAGCGGCTGGGCCCTGGCCTCTGACCTTCCTCTGCCCTTCCTCCCCCAGCAAACAAAGGCACAACAAGCTCTGGCGCCAGCAGACCGAGAGCCGCCTCCAGCAGCCCGTGGGTGACCTCGCGGGGTCCGGGGACTTCTTGCCAGAGACCCTGGATGACACCCGGGAAGCCCGGCTGTCCTGCTTGGACGATGCTGCCCAGCCTGGGTTCCCAGGAGGAGGAGGACCCTCTCTCTCCTGCTGTTTTCGACGGCTCTCAGACCCCCTCCTGCGTTCCCCCAGCGACGAAACCGGCGGCCTGGTCCAGCTGGAGGATCTGGAGAAGGATGCTCTGTTGGAGGAAGCAGCTCAGCCTCCAGCAGCGCCCAAGCCAGCTAGACCTCCCCAGGAAGGCCCCGGGCCCTGTGAGAAGGAGGTGAAGAAGAAACCGGAGTTCGGGAGCCCGAAAGCCCACAGTGGCCCCTTGCCTGCGGTGGAGGAGATGGAGAGGGAGGAGGCTCCCGGAGCAGGGCGGTGGGGGAGGTCCCCAGCCCAGCTGGATAAGAGCCTGCTCAACCGGGAAAACCTAAATAATAACAATAGCAAGAGGAGCTGTCCGGACGACTTTGAGGTAGGTGTGGGGCCAGCGTGTGGGGCAGCAAACCCGCCACATCACTTCCGTCCTGCCCCCCTCCCAGCCCCCTCCCAGTCCCCTCCCAGCCCCCTCTGCTGCTTTGTTCCGCCAGCTCGGCAGTTCTTACCCCCGGGCACCCCTGGGTTTGTCTCAGAGCCAGCAGTCCCTATTCCTGCAGTGAGACCACCATCCCTCCAGGGCCCCCCAGCCCGCCCGCGCCCTCCTGGTATGTCGTGGTCTTTGGTTGTATCACGCTCTCACGACATTCTTGTCCCCTTCCAGCACGATGCTCTATTTGGGATCCTCAACAAAGTGAAGCCTTCCTACAAGTCCTGTGCCGACTGCATGTACCCCACAGCCAGCAGGGCTCCCGAGGCCTTCGGGGAGCGGCGCGAGACCCCTGGAGCCCCCGCCATCTGCACCCAGCCAACCTTCCTGCCCCACCTCACGTCCTCCCCGGTGGCCTACACAGCCAGCCGGTCCCGAGCCCTGGAGAAGCTGGCCTCCGGCCCCCCCGAAACTCCCCCACTCCTGCCACCAGCAGGCCCGAGGAGGCCGGACCCCGGGAGCTCTGGGCCCAGGGCTGCCCCGGAGCCGCCAGCTAGCCTTTTGGAACCTTCCAGAGAGACCCCCAAAGTCCTGCCAAAGGCCCTCCTTTTGAAGAATTCTCACTGTGACAAGAATCCTCCCGGCATGGAAGTGGTGAAGGAGGAATCGCCACCCAAGAAGGACGGGAAGCCGGCCAAGGACCTGCGGCTGCTGTTCAGTCAGGAAGCCGAGAAGCCGAGCGCGCACAGCTACCTGATGCAGCACCAGGAGTCCATCCTCCAGCTGCAGAAGGCGGGCCTGGTCCGCAAGCACACCAAAGAGCTGGAGCGGCTGAAGGGCGCGCCCGCAGACCCGGCGGCCCCCCTCAGGGACGGCACCGCGGGCCGGCTGGAGGCCAGCATCCCCGAGGAGAGCCCCGACCTGGCTCCCGACCTGCCGCCGGGGGCGAGTGACGAGAAGCCGGAGGCCACCCCCATCCCGCTGGAGGGAGCCTCGCTGAAGAGCCCCTCTCCCTTCCTCTGCCGCCTGGACCACACCAGCCACTTCTCGAAAGACTTCCTGAAGACCATCTGCTACACGCCCACCTCGTCCTCCATGAGCTCCAACCTGACGCGGAGCTCCAGCAGCGACAGCATCCACAGCGTCCGCGGGAAGCCGGGGCTGGTGAAGCAGCGGGCACAGGAGATCGAGACGCGGCTCCGGCTGGCGGGCCTCACCGTCTCGTCCCCGCTCAAGCGCTCGCACTCTCTTGCCAAGCTCGGCAGTCTCGACTTCTCCACGGAAGACCTGACCAGTGAGGCTGACCTGTCCACCATCGCCGACTCCCAGGACGCCAAGTCGAGCGAGGCCTCCTTCTTGCACGAGCCCCAGGCCACCCCGCGGAACCCAGCCGCCCCCTCTAAACCATCAGGGAAACCCGCCCCAGAAAACTTGAAGAGCTCCTCGTGGCTGAGCAAAAGCTGACCCGCCACCAGCTGACCACATGACCCCTCCCTGAGTCTCACCACGGGTTTCGGTCAGCCCCTCTCGTCTCTCCATTTCCCTCAAACAGTGGCGTTTAAGAACTCGCAGCCAGGAGGAAAGGGGAGTGTCTGTTGTGTGGCCAGCAGACTCTGAGCCCGAGTCATGCGTTTTCCAGGAGAATCGTGTCTGCAGGGCATGTACAGATACGCACACACGTCCAAGTACGCTGTTTGCAACAGGCACAGAACAGCTGTGGCGGCGGCCTCGTCGCCAGCCGCACGGTCCTAGCTCATTCAGCCCGCGTGAGAAAAGTCTTGGATGGCAATATAAGTCCTACCTCTGTTCTTGCTGTGCTTTTTATGTTTAAAATACAGTGATGCCCAAGGCTCATTCCAGGGAATACTGCTGTGTCAGAAAAAGGGTTCCCAAGAGGGAATTTTGTTGTTGAAAAAGGTGTTAGGATTCCTAACGTGACCTCACCGAGCCCTGCGAGGGAAAGGGATGCGATGGTGTGGGAGGCTGTTGTGGAACCAGCTCTGTGGGGTGTGGTCCTCTGTGCTGCAGACTCCTCGGTCCTGGCGTGTTGTTACTGCCGAGCCGTGTGCGTCTGGCCCGCACTGGGGTCCGGTGGGGAAACGTGTGATGTCCTCAGTTGTTACTTGTGGTGGATTTCAAATTGCCCCCCATCTGGGGAGACGGACCCAGCAGCGCTGTTCGTCTCCTCTGCTGTTCAGCCCCGTGGCGGGGAAGAGGGGTTGACGGTGTCTGGGGGTCCGGGGTCCTGAGATGCAGGCTGTCCTTCCAGGGACCCGGCATTCAGGTTCACTCATTGTCACATCTGCTCGTATTTGGGGGGAGAAAGAAGACCCAATCATGAGCAACGATCGGTTCCTCCCTAAGGGCAGCTTCTGTGAAAGAAACTCGGCTGTTGAATAGCTTCCCCATGTTTACAGTTGCACCTCCGTGGCGGGGACACTGCCGCCCGCTTCCCTCTGGTGGCTCCCAGTGGGTGGATGGGGCAGGGGAGGGCCTGCGGTCCCAGCCGGCTCTGAGCAGCCCCGTTAAGAGTCAGGTGAGCTGGGTGCCTCATGCTGCCGCGGCTCTGAGGTCGAGTGGAGGGTCGTCTGGTGTCGGTTAGCACGACATTGGGATGTTAAAATAGTTTGAGAAGAGAGAAGGGGCTCGGGTAGAAAGGTTGAATTCAGGGGTCAGCAAACTGTGGTATATGGTCCCATGAGCTAAGAATGGTTTTTCACCCTTTTCAGGGAGTTATTAAAAAAATTAACTCATAGGCAACAGAGACCACGTAGCCTGCAAAGCCTAAGATGTTCATTAGCAGGCCTGTGCATACAAAGTTCGCTGCCCCGGGGTTTATTGGACAGCCCAGGGCTACCCAGAGCCCTCTTGGGAGAAACTGGGCACATGTGAAACCTTCCGGGCCTCATAACGCCTCAGGCCAAATCCTTCTCCCAGCCCAGACCTTGCAGCCCACCCCCAGGGTGTCTCCTGCAGGCGGGTGGCTGTGTGCGGGTGGGACACTCCTGGCTGGTCAGCCAGGTTAATTCAGTGAAACTAGAAAGGCTTCAAGGACCAGCCAGATTCTGAAAGTGGGTGAATGAGTTGCCACCGGACATTGGTCAGACTGGGACCCCCGACAGCCACCATTCTAGAAGCACCAGGCAGGGTCTTCGGGAACCAGGCTAGTTCATATTTCAACTAATGCGAGAGTTTTTTTAGTTTTTTACAAAAACCCTCTCTCCAGGAACTTTTTTTCCCTGATCGTATCCTTTTAATTTTTAAAAATATATGTTATTTTACTTCATAGGAATTTATTTTTCCCACCACCATTCACTGAAATCACTTTAAAAGGTGATTATTCACTTTCCCCAAAAACCCTGTTAGGTTTCTCTCTCTCTCTCTCTCTCTCAGCCAACAAAAGCATATTCTCAAAAAAAGAAAAAAAAAATCAAGTCCAATATGTCTTGCCAAATTAAATTTCATGTGGTGGATCAATTTTTGTGTCAAAATAATCCTTTAGGTTTGGTGATGACAGGCTGTTTTGCTTTTTTAAAACCATGTGTATGAGAGTGATATATTTTTGAAAACTTTAATTTTGAAAGCCATAATTTTTCTTATCCCGTGAAAGGGTGGGAGGAGGATGACAAGTCTGAGTGGGTTTTTGGCTTTTGTCAAAACGATCGGTGCATTTTCAGAAGCACAATTTGTATATTAACATCAAAGCCAGGGCCCCATCTTCAGAGCAAAATGAAGAGATATTCTTGACCCACAGACCCAGGTCCGTTGCGTGTCGACCTCTGGCAAATTGCTACCTGAAACATACTGACCAGAGCATCCTGCCAGGCGGGAGGCGGGGGTGCACCTTGGCAGACAGGTCATCTGGTCATGCTGCTCTCTGAAGGGAAGTTTTGCCCCCCTAAGATGGCACCGTATCCTGATCGATGTTCTGTCTGTAATCTTAGCTGGTGGGGAGGATTCTTAAGACGAGCGGCACAAGTGAGGGGCAGGGTGCATGCCCTGGAAGTCCTGGACATTGGTGACTGCCCCTTTCGTGGAAGGCCATTGTCAAATTAGGAGAGAACAGACATTTTCTCAGTTTTGTTTCATCTTCCACCTCACCTTCCCTCCGCTTTTAGTCACATGGCACGCCAAAGGTTCAGGGGAACTAGATCTTCCTGTTGCACTGGTCCAGGGGGGTCACCTGGCCAGGAGTTGGTAGGTATAAGGGGGAAACTGATCCTGGAGTGAGGAGATGCCGCTCTGACGATGTCGATTTCCATTTCTTTGTCGCGAAGCGATGTCTGTCATTGCGTGAGCTTCTGAAGAACAAGGTTCTTCTTACTCGTGCGATTTCCCTGCCTCCTTGGTCTCAGACCCCTGGGCTGGTGACAGCTCTCTGCCAGGAGATGACACCCTGTCCACCTGGTGTGCAGGTCACTCACCAGGCCCTCGGGTGGCTGCACTGTCCAACCCCCCTCTGTCCACCCGCCCTCACAGCTGAAAGCATTCCAGCTCATCCCAAAGCCACTTCGCTCATGGGCACGCCCAGAGGATGCCCCAGGATGGAGCCAAGCTTGCAATAGAATTAACACTTAGAGGACGGCCCTGTACCCTGGCGGTCTTGTCTCTCCCCACAGGCCCGATCCTAGAAGGGAGAGGAACCCCCCTGCTCCCCTGGGGCTGTTTCTATTGGGAACAAACGCTGTATCATTTAGTCAAGATCATATAAGTCACCTCCCCCAAGGTGTCCGAAGAGGGACTTGCTCTCTGTTGCCTGGAAATGCTTGACGCCGGAATACATTTCACCCAACCCTCCCCTGGCTCCCCACCTAACAGGGCGCCCGTTTCACCTCTGGCCATGGAGCCAGGCAGGCTGGGAAGATGGTGACATCTGGACAGCGCGGTGCAGGGCCACCCGCTCTGGTCCCACCCCGTAGGCTCTCGCTGTTGCTGGTTGCCAAACCAAGGTAGTTGATTGACCCCCATGCTCAGCTACTGGTCTTTTTATTGTCTGCTCTGCCATGGAATGCCTGTTGTGTTTGAGTTCACTCTGCATATATATATATATATTTGGATATAGATATATATATATGTATAACTTGAATCATATCATCATGTGCATCACTTCTCATTCACACACGCACTGTCCCCACGCTGTGAGGCGGATCCCCTGGGGCGGTCTGGAGTGACGCTGTGCGGTGCCACACCCTCGGTAGCTCCGGACAGGACTGCCCTGTTCTGGTCCTGGAGGAGGTGCTGCGGCCCTGGCCTCGGCCCTGACACGGGAGGCTCCCCAGCCAGACCCCCAGTGCCCTGCTGTCCTTCCTGTCGGCTGTGCTGCACGAGGAGGTGGCCTCTTCCCCCCCTTCTTGGACACTGTAATTATTGTTTTACAATTGAGTGCCTTAATCATAGTTTACAAATACTGTGTATTTATGGGAAAGTGCTAAGCTCTCACCTTCTGTGATTGGATACCTGGCCTTGTCCGTGGTGGTTGGCGTTCAGGCTGGAGCTCGCCCTGCCCGACCTTCTGCTCATCTGCTGTGCAGTCTCACGCGCACGTGCACCCACACCTGTCCGAGGAGCGTGGCTCGAACTAGCTCTGGGAGTCCCTGCAGGCGAGGCCGGCTCTGGCCCACGCCTCGCGCGTCCCGTGATGGTGAGGGAAGGCTAGAACTTGGGGTGCTGGCAGCTGGGGGTGCTGACGGCAGCCCAGCCCTCACCCGTTTCCCGGTCACACGGCTGTCCTCTTCTTTCATAGAGGTTTTTATTACTGCCTAGGCCACCCTGTTTTTGTCTCTGTTGGTGTCCTGAGCTCTTTGCAACAAAATGCAGGTACAGACACCCTCCCCCCACCCCCCACCCCAAAATCAGGAGCTCCACAAGATGGTTGCCCTTTGGTTTTCAGAAGCTGCCCGTGGGTTCCAGCGTGTTGTGTAATGATACCAATTTTTTTTATTATATTGTTTTTTTTATAGTATATATTTAAAAGGCAGTATCTTTTGTACTGTGAATTTGCAGTAGAAGATGCATAATGCACTTTTTTTTTTACTTCTGTTGGTGTGTACTGTATATAGTCCGCGTGCTTCTTGTGATGAAAATAAATGTTTTCTTTATAAATGCCTGATGACCTGTGAACTTGTGCAACAGGAAACCGCCTGCTCCACCCTCGCCGAGGTAGTCAGATGCGTCTGCATCACCGCGATGGCCGGGCTTTCCTGACCACCTACTGTGTGCCCAGCCCCACGCCAAAATCCCGGACAGTTTAGACCCAAGAAAGACACAGGGGAGGAAAGAGCTCCTGCAGGAATTGTCTTTTCCCCAGATTTTGCCAGTGAGGAAGAGCGCTGTCCCGGCGGAGTGGGACTTGGACTTGGAGCGATGTCTCTTCCTGCACAAGCAGGAAATGTAGAGCTAGAGGTGTGTGTGCTGGAGAGAAGCACCGAGCAGGCTGCAGACACTGCATTCGTGGGAGGGACTGGAGGGATGGCTGCTAATGCCCAGGGCAGGGCTCCGGGGAGTCCCAGTCACTGATAGGCAAAGGCTTCTTTTTTTTTTAAATAGGTTTTTATTGATTTTTAGAGAGAGAGGGAGAGAGAAATATCGATGAGAGAGAAACATCCACTGGCTCCCTCCTGCTGGGGATCAAGGCCGCAGCCTGGGCATGTGCCCTCACTAGGAATCGAGCCCGTGACCTCCTGGTATGTGGGTCGACGCTCAACCACTGAGCCACACCGGCTGGGCGGCCAAGGCTTACTTCCAGCTCAGGTCCCAGTCCACTGCAGGTCAGGACTTTGCCCATGCCTCCCCTCCCTCGGTGACCAGCAAAGCCAGGCTGCTTGCATTTAACACCCTGCCTTCTTGGCGTTCTTTGCTTCCAGCTGTGCATTCGGTGGGGAAAGAGCACGGGGGCTCGTGTTCACGCTTGGAACCGCCTTTGGCTGCGATACCTCATGTCTGCTCACGTTCCAGTGGGCGAGGCCTGTGAAGTGGCCCCACCCCCGCTGCCGGGGCCGGGAGATGACAGGTGCACGTGTGCCTGGTGAGGGCTGACTGCCCACCCCCACCCCCGCCCCGTGCCTTGGCGTGACCCCTACATTCCAGTGCCCGCGGACCCAGAAAACACTTTACCTGGGCTTGCTCTGTCTCTGATCTGGACTCGGAGGAGATTGATGGGTGAACTGGATGGAATGGGAGTTTACTGCTTTACAACAGGAATTGTAGGCGTGGAGCCGGCCAGAGTATTCTCACTTCGAGCGAGCACGCCGAGTCCTTCCTGATAAAAAACCTACATGTGAGGTCAGTGATGGCCAGGAATTGCTTACAGAGTCTGAGATCAGTCCGTCCGTGAAATGACTAATGGCGAGCTGGACGTGGCCTTCCCTGTAGGATGTTTTCACAACAACCTCTCAGGGTCACGGTTCCGGACGCTCTTCCTCGGCAAAGCTGGACACACCTAGTATTTGCTCCTCAGGCTCCAGCCGTGAATCAGAGCCGGGCGATGGGTCTCCTGGGAGTTCTGTTGGCCGAGGTTCGCAGCCACTGGAATAAAAAGGTGATGCAATCCAGCAGGCTTCCACTGTGCTAGTTACAACCCCATTAACGCATGCTTTCTGGAGACAACGCCCACGTTGCCCTAACAAAACGGGTTTTCTCAAAACTCTGTCAGATACTCAGTTACCCCGGGGCCCTCGGAGAACATTCCTGGAACTGGCTGTTTTCACCCTGATTTCGCCCGCAGAGTAGCAACCCTGAAGTTGCGAGTGATCCCAGATCACCCTTCCAGCGGGGGTGGCTTCCCAGGGCGTGCGGGCTTGTCTGTGCTGCCTGGGGAAGCCCCTCTTGGCAAGAGGCTTGGAAGAGGCTCCAGCAGGCAGAGCTTGGAGAATGACCGCATGAAAAACATTTTTTTTATTGATTTAAGGGAGAGAGAGAGAAACATCGACTTGTTGTTCTGCTTATGTATGCGTTCAGTGGTTGATTCTTCTTTTTTTAAATTTCTTTATTGCTTAAGGTATTACAAATGTGTCCTCATCCCCCCATCATGGGTTGATTCTTATATGTACCCTGACCACAGATCAAATCTGTAACCTTGGTGTATCGGGACCATGGTGCCACCCACTGAACCACCCAGCCAGGGCAGGATGGCTGCATTTTAGGAGGATTTACTTCACAGTGGGAAAGCCCTTTCCAAAGGAGATGTCCACCAACAGTGCGCAATGTGAGGCCTGCCCCCAAAACACTGCCCCAATCACGCACCCGCGCACAAGGGAACAGGATAGACTTCTGCAGCACCCTGTGTGCACCCAGCACTTCACACAAGACATGGAGTCCTCTAAGGGGCCCTCTGGGTGCTATCCTCTGTTTACAGATGAAGAAACAGGCCTGCAGAGAGTTTGCCCAAGGTCATTTGCCCAAGGTTACATCTTGAAGGTGGTGAAGCCAGATGGGTATTGCTCCTGCCCCACTGACACCTTTCCCAGCGCTGCCCCCACCCAGAAGTCGAGAGCAGCAAGCCGAAACTGCATCTTGATCTCACAGGAGCCTGAAATGAAGCCTCCGGCCCCTGGGAAATCTGACCCACATCCTGCTCCCAGGGCTCCCTGGGTGACACAAGGTGTTTCCCTCCTCCAGTTCGTGCTCACCGTGGTTTGCCTTTTAAAGGGAAACTGCGCCCAGCCTGCGTGGCTCAGTGGCTGAGCGTCGACCTATGAACCGGGAAGTCAAGGTTCAATTCCCTGTCAGGGCACCTGCCCAGGTTGTGGGCTAGATCCCCAGTGTGGGGCGTGCAGGAGGCAGCTGATCAATGATTCTCGTCACTGATGTTTCTTCCTCTCTCTTTCCCTCTCTCTTCTGCTCTGAAATCAATAAAAATACATTTTTAAAAAATAATTGGAGAATTAACTGGTAACGGATGCAAACTCCCTTCTGCCTGGCACACCATCCATGCGGAATCAGTGGTGGCCGGGATTTCTGGTACTGGCAGGGGGGATGGCGGGGAGGGAGGCAGGAGGGAAGGAGCTGACACTGTGTTACCGGGTTGATCCTCACAGTAAATGTGAGCCTGTGTTACAAAAAGGTGGAAGCTCAGAGAGGTTAGGTAAGATGGATCAGGGCCACACAGCCAGGAAGGGTCCAAATTCACCCACTCTTTACAGCTGTGCCCACTCTCTGAGCATCTGAGGGGCTGGCAGTGGAACCGGGAGGCGTGATGGTGCAAGGGTAGCAACCAGGGCTGCCTTCGTGGGCAGTTACACACAACTCCACACTGACAAGACCCTGCAGTTGGTCTAATGCTCTCCTGTCCCCATTTTAATATTTCTATTAATTTCTAAAATACATTTTTATTGATTTCAGAGAGAAAGGGGGAGAGAGAAACATCAACGATGAGAACCATTGATCGTCCCCCACTCTTTCCCCCCCCTCCCCCCGCACACCCCACATTGGGGATAGAACCCACAACATGGGCATGTGCCCTGACTGGGAATTGAACCGGTGACCTCTTGGTTCATGGGTCGATGCTCAACCACTGAGCCACACCAGCTGGGCTCTATTGATTTTTTAACCAGCAGATTACTTAGCTGGTCCTGGCACTGTCACCACACTGGTCAAGGGCTTTGGAGCAAGACAGCCCTGGGTCTTGCTCCCTAACTCACCCACTGTGTGACCTGGAGCAAGCGACTTAACCTCTCTGTGCCTCAGTTTCCTCACGTGGAAAGCAAGAACAACCTCAGAGTGGCGTTGTAAAGATTAGCACTGTGTAATTAGCCCAAAGTGAATACCACTGAAATGATATATTATTTGCCTTATAAAGTGCTTAGCACAGGTCCTGGATCAAAGTAACCCCCCCCATGAGTACAGTAGTCGCTATAATCGTGGGGAAGACACAGGTCGCTGCCCACGGACCAGCCCTACAGCCTGCCAGCCTCCCTCCCCACCCGGCTCCCTTAGGATGGCTCCGAAGGACAGAGAGGAGCAATCGCAAGCTTCCTGGACTAGGAGGGACTCCGCTGGGATGTGCACATGCGTCCTCCCCCGCTGCCACTGACCCCAAGGATGATGCTGGCTCTACCTCTCTCCCATATAAACACCATTTGTCCCGACATGGACCCCCAGCAGTTCCACCCATCAAGCCTTTGGGGAGGGAAGGCGAGGGCGGCCTGGGCGCGTGGGCTGGTCCCCGCTGCGATCCAGAGGCACATCCTGTTCCGGTGTTGCCATGGCACAGCCAAACATCTGCCACAACAGACGGCTGGGGCTGAGCTGGCACCGGGGCCGTGGACGGGTGAGGGCCCGGGCAGGCAAGGGAGGCAGGGTGGAGGGGCCACAAGACCCAACAAGACTTTTAAGCCTGGGAAAGAACCCCTGCCCCGAACACATGCATACATAAACACACATACATGGCACACACCCATGCATATGTGCAAACCTGGCCTTCTAGGACAGGCGGACTTCCCAGAGGCAAGTGTTCCCGATTCTCAACTTTCTTCCTGGAGGTCCCGGAAGGAGATCCCAAGTGCGCAGTCCTGGCAGGACTGGGCCCTCCTGAATTCTAACCCAGGCCCCATCCTGCTCCCAAGATGGGAATTCGCTTTCCTGTTTGTTATTGTTTTTCCTAATTAGAAAGTAAAACAGCCGAAACCGGTTTGGCTCAGTGGATAGAGCGTCAGCCTGCGGACTGAAAGGTCCCAGGTTCGATTCCAGTCAAGGGCATGTACCTTGGTTGCGGGCACATCTCCAGTAGGGGGTGTGCAGGAGGCAGCTGATCGATGTTTCTCTCTCATCGATGTTTCTAACTCTCTATCTCTCTCCCTTCCTCTCTGTAAAAAATCAATAAAATATATTTTTTAAAAAAAGAAGAAAAAAGAAAGTAAAACACAGTCGCTGTAACAAAATCACATGCCCCAGAGGAGTGGCAAGCGCTGCACTCGTGGCGTATGAGCCAGCCGGCCGCTGGGCCCCAGACCTCTCATTCAAAGTAAGTATAAGAGGGCGCCCCAGGCCTCTGACGTCAAAACCCGTGCTCTGTTTTTTTATAAAATATATATTTTTTTATTGATTTCAGAGAGGAAGGGAGAGAGAGAGAGAGAGAAACCTTAATGATGAGAGAGAACCATTGATCGGCTGCCTCCTGCACGATCAGGGATGGAGCCCACAACCCAGGCAAGGGCCCTGACCGGGAACCAAACCGTGACCTCCTGGCTCATAGGTCGAGGCTCAGCTGCTGAGAAAGCCCATGCTCTTTCCACTAAACTCCTGCCTCCTCAGATCATCTCCTCGAACCCCACAAGGGCTGGATTCTCAGCCAAGGGCCAGGGGTGCTCACTCCTGTTTCTGGTCGCCATCCCTCAGCTCCGTGGGGGTGGGGCAGCCGACTTGGACATTGCATCGCTGGCCTGGCACCGGGACTCAAAGCTTCCACACAAACAGGAGGTCCCCCTCACAGAAGCCTAACAGGGACCAGGAGTTGGGAGTGAGAGTGAGGTGAAGACTTGAGGGTTGTGTGGGAGCCGGAGGTGGGCAGTTCCAGACAGAGGGAAGCCGGTGCAAAGGCCCAGAGGTGAAGGCTGGCGCCCGAGCTTCCACGAGCTCTGAGGAGTCCGTTTAACAGGCAGAGCGAGGCCCCGGGTGGTGGGTGGGGCACAGACCCTGCAGGCCTCGGAGGCCACGGTCAGGCCACGGTCAGGCCACGGTCCTGGACTTGATCCTGAGGTTTCAGGGAAGCCCTGGAGAGGCTGTCATTGTGCAGGAATGAGGTCAGCTCTCCCCCTAGAGCAGGGATGGGCAAACTTTTTGACTCGGAGGGCCACCATGGGTTCTTAAACTGGACCGGAGGCCGGAACAAAAGCATGGATGGAGTGTTTGTGTGAACTAATATAAATTCAAAGTAAACATCATTACATAAAAGGGTAGGGTCTTTTTTTTTTTTAGTTTTATTCATTTCAAACTGGCGGATCCGCCCACGGGCCTTAGTTTGCCCACGGCTGCCCTAGGGCCATGCTGCCTAATATGGTAGCCATGGGTCACATTGTGAGGGGCTGAATGCTCGTGACCGCATGCCCCCAAGCATATGCTGAAGCCGCAACCCACAGCATGACTGTATTTGGAGATAGGGCCTGTGAGGAGATAATAAAGGTTAAATGAGGTCATAGGGTGGGGCCCTAATCCTATAGGGACCGAACGAAACACCAGGGTGCGCTCTCTCTCTCTCTCTCTCTCTCTCTCTCTCTCTCTCTCTCCCTGCATCCCCTCCCCCGCTCCCCCAACCCCATATGAGGACACAGTCGGCCATCCAGGTAGAGAGCTCTCTCCAGCAAGTGGCTGGCGCCTTGATCTTGGACTTAACAGCCTCTGGGACTGTGAGAAAATAAATTTCTCTCGTTCAAGCCACCCAGCGTGGTTTACTTTTATGGCAGCGTGAGCTGACTCATACACACATGGTGAATTAAAATTAAATTAAAAATGCAGTTCCTCAGTTGCCCCAGCCACGTTTCAAGCGTCCCGTCCCCACAGGTGGCTGCCATATTGGACAAGGCAGATTTAGGGCATTTCCACTGTTGCGGAAAGTTTCACGGGCAGCCTTGTGCTGGAAAGAGCACTCGGAGGAAAATGTGTTTGGAGGAGAGCAGTGAAAATTGGGTGCCAGGAATTCAGTGACAGATGCTAGTGGCCGGAGCCTAGCACAGTGCCTGGAACACCTCACCTGCTCAGTAAATGTCCCTTGAACAAATGAATGGTCAGATTAGAGTGAGGCGAGGGGATGGAGACGGGAGGATGGTCTCAAGGGCACTTCGGGAGGCTAAAGGGGTAGGTGGTGGTGATTGGTTGAAGCGTCGGGGTTCTGGCATAGGTTCTGGCATGAGCGGTCGTGTGGATGGTGGGGCCCTTGCCTAAGATGGGAACCTGGGGAGGAGGCAGTGGGTAAGGGGGATGAGGGCCAGCGTGTGTCTGGGCTGCCTGTGGACTAGCCACGTGGAGAAGTCCAGGCGGCCGTTGGATCTTCAGGCCGGAGGCCAGCAGTGAGGTGTGGGCCAGGCAGAGATTTGGGAATCCACGGGGAGACCCAGGAGAGGATGCAGATACAAGAAGAAGGGGACCACGTGGAAATGAGCACGTGGGCAAGGCGGCATGGCCATGTGAACAGCCGTGAGTGAGCACGTGACAAGGGACGTGGTCACTGAACACTTTGAGAAATCATGTGAGGATGGAGGAGGGGCCACGTGAAGATTGAAGGGATGTGGCCAGGAGCCCCCAGAAGCTGAAGAGGCAGGAAGGACCCCCTCGCCCCGCCCCCGCCCCGCCCCTTTAAAATCAACAAACATGTCCTTGGATAAGGATTTAAAAAGAACAAACAACACCACCAACATGATTTGGGCACAGGGGATGGGGAGGGGAGAGACCAGGCTCTGAAGTCAGAAACCCCATGTGATTCCTGATTCTGTAAGATAGATAGATATAACCTCAAGCTCCTTCCCCTCCTGGAACCTCAGTTGTCCTTTTCTGTGAAATGGGCATGATAATAAGCCCTATCTCCTAGGACTGCTGTGAAGATTCAATGAGATCTTTCCTGTAAAACCCCTCGCCCAGGAAGACCAAATAAGCTCCGTATGTCTGAGCCAGGGTGCTGGGGCTGTCTCCGTGGATCTTCCCTGTGCCTGGCTGGCCTCAGAGAGAGATCCACGGAGACTAAAGAAAGCTAGAGAGTTCTGAACGCTGTCTCCGTGTAAAACATTCTTTGCCGACTCCGTCCACACCTTTGGGAACCCCTGGACCGCTGGGGCTGGCCCCCAGCACCAGGGTTTCTCAATGTCTCCACTATTGACATCTGGGGTCAAATACTTGTTTGCTGTGGGGCAGGATGGAGGCTGCCCTGTGCATTGTAGGATATTTAGTGGCATCGAGATATTGCCAACTGTTACCTGAGTGGGGGAACAGGGGTTGGGCAGCAAATTGCCCCAGCTGATAACCACTGATCTAAGCATTTATTGTTATCAATGAAAAGTAATCCATATATATATATTATTGATTTCAGAGAGGAAGGGGGAGAGAGAGAGCTAGAAACATAAATGATGAGAGAGAATCATTGATTGGATGCCTCCTGCACGCCCCACACTGGGGATCAAGCCTGAAACCCCAGCATGTGCCCCTGACTGGAATCAAACCCAGGACCCTTCAGTCCGCAGGCCGATGCTCTATCCACTGAGCCAAACCGGCCAGGGCAGTCATCCCCTTTTTGTGCGAGGCTGAGGCATGTGATTGGCGAGGGGAGCATGGGCCAGGTTGGCTTTTGGGAGCTGTGGCTTGTGCTGCAGACGACACAGGCAGCTACAAGGTTCATTATCTCAATAACGAGATTTACGTGGATGAATGAGCACTTTGTGTGCCAAGATTCAGGTTTAAGTTTTGGAAAATCTTCACAGGAGCATTGTCTGTCTGGAAATTCTTCCAGCTGGGCTCTGCTGAGCTCATCAGAGTGACATTGGTCTTGGGTTCCTGATATAACACCTTGAATTTACAGAATTCTTTCTCCCTTTGCAAAAATACAACTTTTAACATTCAAAGCCATTGAATGCACTTTGCAGAAAAATGACAAAGTACAGAACAGGGCATGTGAAAAGGAAACTCACCCATAACTGGAATTCTGTCACTCAGAGATAATTTCTATTATAATGTGTGTGTGTGCGCACGTGCATGCATATGTGTGTGTATGTATGTGTTTTATAAAAACGGGACATTACTGTTTTCTGACCTGCCTTTTTCATCTAACAGTACATCAGGAACATCTTTACATATCATTAAGCAACAGATATTGTTCCACAAAATTATTTTATTTTTCCTGCTTTAAAAACCTTCTGGCCCTGGCTGGTTTGGCTCAGTGGATAGAGCCTCGGACTGAAGGGTCCCAGGTTTATTCCAGTCAAGGGCATGTACCTTGGTTGCACGCAGTAGGAGGTGTGCAGGAGGCAGTTGATCGATATTTCTCTCTCATTGATGTTTCTAACTCTCTATCCCTCTCCCTTCCTCTCTGTAAGAAATCAATAAAATATATTTTTTAAAAATAAATAAAAACCTTCTGTGGCCTGGCCAGAGTGGCTCAGTGATTGAGCATCGATCTATAAACCAGAAGGTCACAGTTCGATTCTTGGTCAGGGCATATGCCCCGGTTGCAGGCTCAATCCCCAATGTGGGGCGTGCAGAAGGCAGCCAATCCATAATTCTCTGTCATCATTGATGTTTCTCTCTCTCCCTCTCCTTTCCCCTCTGAAATCAACAACAACAACAAAAAATATTAAAACAAAAACAAAAAGGCTTCTGTGGCTCCCAGTGGCTGGGGAATAATCAGGCCACAGGAGGGGAAAAGGCTGAGGCCACCCTCCACTGTTCCTGTTAAACTGCAGTCTGTTACAGGCCTTCCCTGGACACATGGAGGCCAGAGTCTACAGACCTCCTGAAGCCAGAGGGTAGAGGCTGGGTTCTGGGAAGTCCTTTTTGCCTCCAGGAGGAAGTGCAGACACTTTTGGCTGATGTCCATTCTCTCCAGTGCCTTGCCTCAGGGTGTCTTTGCAATGGGATCGCTCATTGACAGCATTCTTCGCAGTTCCTGCCCTGGAATGTATTTCTTGTTGCTTCCATCCAGGGCTGTCTCCATAGGCAACAGTGGTGAGATAAACATCCTCACACATACACAGGTGATCCTGTATTCGTGAATTTGTTGACGCTGTATTCAGGAATTCACCTTCTCCTAAAAATTTATGTGTAACCCCCAAAGTGACACTGGCGGTGTTTTTGTAGTCATTTGTGGGCATGTCCTCACTCAGAGTAGTGAAACGTTTGAGTGCACATTGCCAGCTGAGGTCAACCAAGGCAAGGCTCTGCCTCCTCGTCTCAGCTCTCCTACTGTAGCAAAAGTCCTTTCGGCAATATATTTAGTGCCACGTTTTTAGCATCTGTGTGCTGTTTTTGGCATGATTTCGCTACTTAAAATGGCCCCCAAGCATAGTGCTAAAGTGTTCTCTAGTGTTCCTGAACACAAGGAGGCTGCAATGTGCCTTCCGGAGAAAACGCATGTGTTAGAGAAGTTTCGTTCAAGCAGGAGCCATGGTGCTCTTGGCCATGAGTGTGGTGTGAATGAGTCACTTGGCTTGCAGGAACCTAACTAACCCTGTGTTTCCTCGAGGAGCAGTGACTCCGTCTTTGCTAATTCAGGATTCGTGGTGACTGTATAGACTATAACTACCGCAAAAAAAAATGAGAATTGACTGTATCTTTGCATGTGACCATGATTATTGCCTTAGGATAAATTTCCGAGAATGGAATTACTGAGCACAAGTAGAATACCTCTTCTAAGGTCTTTTGAGTTTGCATCAGTTAGCTCTTGCTGTGTAAGAAATCTCACTGGATAGAGTGTCAGCCCATGGACTAAAGGGTCCTGGGTTCGATTCTGGTCAAGGGTACGTACATCCATGAAGGCTTACATCCTTCTCTCTCTCCCCCTAACCCCTCTAAAAGTCAATGGAAAAGTATCCTGGGATGAGGACTAACAAAAAATATTTTTAAAAATAAATAAATAAAATAAAAAATATTTTTAAAAAATTTAAAAGAATGAAAAATAAAAAAGCCCGGCCGGTGTGGCTCAGTTGTTGAGCATTGACCTATGAACCAGGAGGTCATGTTTCTTCTTCTTTTTTTATTTTTTTTATTTTATATTTTTTATTGATTTTTTACAGAGAGGAAGGGAGAGAGATAGATAGTTAGAAACATCGATGGGAGAGAAACATCGACCAGCTGCCTCCTGCACATCTCCCACTGGGGATGTGCCCGCAACCCAGGTACATGCCCTTGACCGGAATCGAACCTGGGACCTTTCAGTCCGCAGGCCAACGCTCTATCCACTGAGCCAAACCGGTTTCGGCGTTTCTTCTTCTTTTTTAAAAAAATATATTTTATTGATTTTTACAAAGAAGAAGGGAGAGGGAGAGAGAGATAGAAACATCAATGATGAGAGCTGGAGAGTCTTTGGGCAGTTTCTTAAATGACTAAACAGACAACTGCCATATGACCCAGCAATTGTACTCCTGGGCATGTTTCCCGGAGAAATGAAAGCTCACCTTCACACACAAAACCTGCACACAAATGTTTATAATGTTTCTAGAGGCTTCATTCATCAGAAACGGCTCAAACTGGAATCAGCGCAGGTCTCCTTCCATGAGTGACTGGTTACACAAACGGATACATCCATACCTTGGAATACTACTTAGCAATGATAAGGAACAGACGATTCATACATAACAACAGTCTGGACCCAGCTCTAGAGATGTATACTGAGTGAAGAAAAACCAATACCGAAAGGTTGCATACTATATGAGTAGTCATTTATGAAATAACACAATTATAGAAATTGAGAACTGATGAGTGATTGCTAGGGATTAAGGAAGGAGTGGGGGCAGAAGGGAAGTAGGTGTGTCTTTAAAAGGGCAATGGGAGGGGTCCTCATGACGATGGAAATGTTCCGTATCTCGATTGTCTCAATGTCAAGATCTGGGTTGTTATATTCTACTACAGTTTTGCAAGTGGCTACCATAGGGGGACCCTGGGTAAAGGGTACCTGTGATCTCTTTGTATTTTTTCTTTCTTTGTATTCTTTCTTACACCTGCATGTGAATCTACAATGATCTCAAAATTAAAAATTTCATTAACAAAACATCCTTCTGTAGCCAGCCTATCATTTTCAGCTCTTATTTTGCAGAAAGAAGTGACGATCGAGATTTACCAAGGTAGAGTGAATTTTAATGCTCTCCGAGCGTTGTCACTCAATTAGGGGTCTTGCCTACTGAGATTACTCTAGGGACTCCAGTTTCTCGTTTATTTAATATGATTATCATTTGTTAATGTTCCCCTAGGGTAATTCACTCGGTTTCCAGGTTGCCCTGGCAACCTGAGAATAATGTCCCCCATTTGCTGCTAAGAGAAACTAGAAAAGCGATTTGCTTAGGAGCCTCCGAACCCAGGACCCACAATTCTTTCTTCTTCATACATGAGTGATTTGGAATCACTCTTATTTTTCCTGACCATTAAACTCATCTTCATCTAGCATCTATCTTAGACCTCTTCAGAAATCACCACCTTTTGGAAGCAGGAAAAGACTCTCAAATTCAGCATCTTACCTGGACCTGAATCCCTCTATATAGGGCCAGCTTGGACAGAGCCATGGTTTCCTTAGGGCCCACAAAAGGGTTGCTATGGATTCAAGTTCAGTGAGAGGACAGGGATTTTCTCCCAGCAAAGAAAGGGTTTTGCACTTTTCCTGCTGCTTCTGGGAATAGCAGCTCTTGGCTGACCACATTTGGAGCAGGTGTAGGGTGGGGTGGGGTGGTGAGGGGTGGTGTGGGGTGGTGAAGTGGCATTGCTTCTGGCTTTAGATGCTTCCTGCATAAAAATGACCTCCTTCAAACCAGGGATAAAACTAGGAACTGAAACAGGGAGGCAATGGCCTTGGGATCTTCCTTTCACAGCGTATTCCGTGGCTGTTCTATGGTGGTGTCATTTCGGGGGATTGGTGTCATGGAGAATGTTACTTCTAATTTCATCATTTAAAGAAGTAGGAGAAGGGAAGCGACATGTTTTAGACTTTAAACACCTACTTTGTGCTGGATGCTTTGCCATGTCTTAATTCATTGAGTCTAAACTCTTGAGTCCAAGCACTCACTGAAGTAAGCATTTGGATGAACACACTACAGAGATGAGGGGAGTTAGGGCTTAGGGACGAGAAGTGACTTGCCCAAGGTCACACAACCGGTAAGTAGTGGAGCCTGAATTTAGAGCCACGTTTCTCAGAATTCGAAGTCTATGTTTTCTTTTGTTTTATTATTATTTTGTCATGCTGCCATAGAGGTAGTTTAATGTAATGACTGACTGGCTAAGAGTACAGACTCTGCAGTTAGAGGAATGTCGGTTCCATCATGAGCTCCCCCGGGTTCAAGCTTGTGACCTCGGGCAAGTAATTTAACTTCGCATTTTCTTTACCCACATAGATAGGGATTACGAATTATTTGGGGGCCACAGTATTGTTGAGGGAATTTCAGAAGATTTTGCATTTACATCACGCAGAGAGTGCCTGGCATATAGAAGCGATGGGAAATGTTAGCAAGGATCTGTTTCTAGAGAGTAAGCCAGTTTGGCTCCCAGATCCACCTCAGAACACTTTATCCATCTTCATTTTCCGAGAACCACTCAGAACTCACCTGCTATCCATGCCCTTGTTTCTTTCAAGATGGGAATCATAACAATAGCCCATCATTTTTGTGCATCACCAAGCGACAGGCGGTGCACTGGGGGCTTCACCACCTTCCGCTCGTTTCACTGAAGCGAGCAGCAAAATCTAGCCACAGAAAGGGTGCTCAGTCCCTCCTGTTGTCAGCGATTGCTTCAAGGCAGAGTGCAGTGCGTCCCCCCTCATCGAAGCACAGCAGTGACAGCAGCTGGCGCCTTTGCCGAAGGCTTCTTACAAGGCAGGCACGCTGCTAAGCGCACCACTAACAGCTCTGGGAATCCTTCAGGGCGAGGCCGCTGCTACAGCACCCCTATGTTACTCAAAAAGGAAGGGAGGCTTAGAGAGGATACATAATTGGCTGTGATAGCTGTTCCGGTTCAGGTGGTCATCGATTTACATGACACACATGTCTGAGGCTGATGTTCAAAACGAAACTTTCCCGTGAATTGCAAAGATGCCTTGCTTTTCGCAAGTAAAGAGCCCTATCCAGTTTCCCCAAACCGTGGCTCTTCAGAGCTTGGTATTTCAGAACGAGACTCGGCTATTATTAATAGGACGACCTTACTACATATCAGGCATATAGAGGTGAAGGAAAGTGCCTTGGGACACCCGTCTGACAGCAGCAGGGCTGACACTCAACCCCAGGGCTCTGACTTTCAGGCTGGGTTCTCTAGTGAGTAAGCAAATGGGTGAGGACTTTGGCCAGGAAACGGAAGGGAGGGACCCTGTCTCCTTTATTTCCTCACCTGCGAAAAGGGGTCAAGACGGGAGCTCTTTGTCGGGGTTGGGGGTCATGTGGGTGTGGCCCAGCCCAGGGTCAGCCACTGTGTTCTAGGAATATGACAACAGAAAGTGGGGAGAGGGCCCAGCCAGTGTGGTTCAGTGGTTGAGCACAGACCCATGAAACAGGAGGGTGCCGGTGTGATTTCCTGTCAGGGCACATGCCTGGGGTGCAGGCTCGATCCCCAGAGGGGAACACACAGGAGGCAGCCAATGGATGATGCTCTCATCAATGTTTCTATGTCTCTATCCCTCTCCATTCCTCTCTCTCTCAAAACATATTAAAAGGATAATGAGTCTTAGCCGCTTTGGCTCAGTGGATAGAGAGTCCGCCTGTGGACTGAAGGGTCCCAGGTTCCATTCTGGCCAAGGGCACATGCCTGGGTTGCAGGCTTGATCCCTAGTAGGGGGCATGCAGGAGGCAGCCAATCAATGATTCTCTCTCATCATTGAGGTTTCTATCTCTCTATCCCTCTCCCTTCCCCTCTGAAATCAATAAAAAAATAATGAAATTACAATGCAACCCACATTTCTAAAAAAAAAAAAAAAAAAAAAAAAGTGGGGAGAAGGCCAGAGCATGGGAGTCCCCAGAGGTGGTGGTGGTGGGGTATGGTCAGGGCAAAGGAGGAGCTTAGGTAGCCAGAGGCGGGGATTCGAGAATTTGGGGCGGAGCTTGGAGTTTTAAGCGATTAGATGGGCAGTGGGCGGGGCTTGCGATGCTGCGAATGGGGTGGTTACTCTGTGGGCGGGGCTCCTAGAACTTGCGGCGGGGTTCTGGGTACCGATAGGTCAGTTCTGAAGCAATGGGCGGGGAGCTGGGTTTAGTGACAGGAGGCCGGCTGAGGGCTTGGATGGGTAGTGGGCGGGGTCAGAGGAACTGATATTCCGGTTTTAAGGGGCTCAGGGGGCCTGTTTGAGGAGCCGGGGATGTGGCCTTGCAGAGCCAAGCAGGTCAGTGGGCGGAGCTCTAGGAACGCCGCTCCCGGTTTTGAGGAGCAGTGGGCGTGGCTCGGAGGCGCCTATGGGTGTGGCTCTCCGGCCACTGAGATAAGCAGTGGGCGGTCCTCCGCGGCCCACCTGCACGCTTCGGCTCGACCAGAGGGGGCGTTAGGGAGCGTGGATGGGGATGGCAAGGTGGGAAGCGCAATTCCCTGCCGGAAGTGGGCGTGGCTTTCTGCAGCCGGGCGGCTCTGGTTGGGCGCGTCGCGCCGCGGGGGCGGAGCCTGCGTGCGGCGGCGGGGGCGGGGGCGGCTGCCCATACCCCTCCCCCGCGCGGCGCTCAGTGCCAGGCGGGAGGCGACAGCGGTTGGAAGCTTCGCGGGGCTTTGCAGCGGGGACTTCGGCGGCGGCGGCGCCTCAGGCACCTCGGCCCTGGTGAGCCGCGCGCGCCCGGCTGGGCCGCTTGGGAGCGAGGCGGGCGGGCGGACGCGTTCTCGCAGCACTTGCCAGTGTCGGCTGACAGGAGCCGGCGGGGCGTGGGGCAGGGCCGGGTGTAGGGGAGTGGGCTGGGGTGGTGCGCGAGGTGCGGGCCCTTGGGCCGGGGGTTCACCTGGCCAGTGTGCAGGAGGTTGGGGTCGGGGGCTGCTGCCGGAGCCTCTGGGCCTGGGAGGAGGGAGTTGGGGACAGAACCGCTTGGCTTGGGGAGAGCGAACCCGGGTCCGTGTGGGGAGGAGACTGTCCAGGGAGGGGAGGCTTTTTGGGGTCCGGAACCCTCATGGCCGGGTGAGGAGCCGAGTGGTGACTGGGCTGACGGAGGAAGGCTTTTAGGGGTCAGGAACCCGTCTGGTTGGGTGGGGTCTTGAGTGAGGAGGGGCTGTTGGAGGCTGGGGCGCAGTGGCTGGGGGCGCCAGAGCTGGAGGCGGAGTTTGAGCGGCCCTGGGGAGCGAGTGGGTGCGGGAGGGGCGGGTAGGCAGGGTCGGGGTTCAAGTGTGGCGGTGGCGAGCTGGGCCCGGCCTGGGAGGGGCGTGGGGGTTGCCTGGCTTCGGGCCCCGGGGATCTGGGTTAGGGGTCGGGAAAGGGCGCAACGCGGCCGGAGCTGGAGCGACGTGGGTGGGGGCGGCTTGGGAAGAGGGCGAGCCCGGAGGTGGGAGCCGAGGGCTGGGGCTTGGCGGGGTGAGGTTTCGAGAGGAAGAATGAGGCAGGAATGCTGCAGGGTCGGCGGGGCGGGGGGGTGGGGGAAGCTGGGGGCTGGGGCGTCGGTGTGAACTGGGTGATTCCGAGATGGGGGAGCAGCTGGCGAGGGGCGCAGGGAGAGGGAGCGAGGTGCAGGTGGGGCGGCGCCGCGCCGGAATGCCCGGGGCCGAGGTCGGATGCTGAGGGTGGACCTGCGGGCACCCAGCTCTCGCGCCGGTCCGCACAGGCGCGCACACGCACACACACACACACACCCCAGCTCCCCGGCTCCTAAAGGGCTTGAATGTGCCGGGGGAAGTGGCCGGCTGCGGGAGGGCCGAGAAGAAAGGGGCTCGCTTCCTCTCTCGGGGAGAGGCGCTGGCCCCGCCGTCCTTTTTTGGGAGTGTTCAAAGGGTTTTGCTGGCTGGAAAAGGAAACGTAGGCTTCGCTGCCTATGGTGGTTTAGAATCACATCCTATATTTGGCCTTCATGTAGGCTGCCCTTGTTCTGCGGTGTCTGAAGTCCTTGCTCTCTACATGTTGCAGACGTGGGGCTGGGGTGTGAGAAGCAAATTGCGAGTTGCTCATCTCCCGCCCCGGATAGCAAGATTTAAAAAAAAAAAGAAAAAAGGCCTTTCTTATACCTGTAAAGGCGTTTAAAAAGAATTGGGTGTCGTGCGTGGTTTTAAACTGGCACTCGGTGGTGGACGTAGTACTTTTTGGAAATAGTGATCACAGAAATGTTGGGCTCTCTTACTGGAGCCGTCCTGCCTGGGATTTTACATTGTAAAACTGTACTTGTAGGGCTGTTCGTATTCATGCATTTCATTGTCCTTCTCTGGCAGAACTCTGTCCTGATACCAGGGCCTGCTGGTATAGTCAGAAACATAATTAGATATACGCAGTGTGCTTTGTACCGTCTGTGCAGTTGTAAAGGCAAATAATGTATGTGTTTATATTCCTTCATTTACTGCATTCCCTGTAAAACTGAAGAAATGGGGAAAATATATTTTGGACTTGATTCTATATATTGTAGAAAAGTAACTTAAGGAAACGAAATCTTTTCTCTTAGAGGTCCATTTCAGAGCTGCAGTGTTTGGATATAGTCACCTTTGGGTCTGAAAGGTTCCTTAAATAAATGGGGTGGGGGAGCCAAATAAAACTGGAAATTTTATGTAGGTCTTGAAGGGCAGGCAGTGTTTCGTGGTAGGCAGTAGTCGTGTGTACTGAGGATTGAACAAAGACTGGTATAAAGGTCGGGTATACTCCTTTTTGACAAATCCGGAATGCATCTTGTGTGTTTTTTCATTATCGTGGAAGGTACATTAAAGCACGATGAATTTTAATACACATACTAATGAGATATCACTGCACACGGTTTTGAAATTTTCATGATCATTTGTTACTTTGCCTGCAGATTGTGCTAATTAGCATTTATGTCTATTTATAATTTAGGATTAGATTTAGGGTTGAGAAATAGCACATTTATTTATTTATTTATTTATTTATTTATAAATAATCCTCATCTGAGGATATGTTTTTGTTGATTTTTGAGAGAGAGGAAGGGAGAGGGAGAGAGAAACACCGATCCATTGATGATCGGCTACCTCCTGCACAAAACTTGACCAGGGATCCAAGCTGCAATCTGAGCATGTGCTCTGCTCTGCCTGGGAATCGAACCCATGACCTTTCCTTGTATGGAAGGACGCTCCAACCAACTGAGCCACTCCAGCCAGGGCTAGAAATAGCACTTCTTAAACACTGTTGGATTTATTTTTCCTATTTAAGTTTTATACTTAATGTATCTGTCACTTATGGGATCCACTTCAACTAGGAGGAGGAGCACCATTTGCGTGCCTATAAAATGGAATGTTCAAAGGGATAAATGTCAGTTCTTAGTTATATAACTGGGAATGGGAGATTCGGTTCTTTTTTATGCAAATTACTTTTTAATATTTTGATTTGCCACAAACTGGTACTGTAGAAACAGATACTACTAGCGGGGCTATTTTATCTTTGACTTCTATTTCAGAGGTGAAACAGTAATAAATTTGGGTGCCACTTTCATATTTAGGATTCAGATCAATGTGTGGTTTCCATTTGATGAGTTCCCTTTGCTATCCTGGATTATGAACTCTCTTCTGACACTTGTATGTCTTTTAAAACTTAAGATGCTTTTTCTGTATTAAAACATGGAAATTGTCATGAATATTTCAGTATGACCTAGTACCTAGAATGTTAAGTAATAGAATCTCTCTGGGTTTTCATTGCCCTAGTTCAGATCCTTTAAAGTGAGTGAACAAGATTATATACTCGTTTTTGAGGCTTTTTTGGTGTGTTTTAATAGTGCAAAATGGAATCTTTTTTGTTTTATAACTGCTTTTTTTTGAGATATAACTCACATACCATACAATTCACCCATTTAAAGTATAAAATTCGATAGTGATTAGTATACTCGCAGCGATGTGCAGTCATCATTACAATTGTAGAATATTTTCATCAGCCCAGAAGGAAACCCTGTGCCCTTTAGCAGTCCCCCTGGCCCCAGTCTCTTCCCTCCTTTGCCCTAGGCAACCACTAATTTACTTTTTGTCTCTGGATTTGCTTATTTTGAACATTTCATGTAAGTGGAATCATTCAGTACCAAGTCTTTGTGTTTGTCTTTTACTAAGCATAATGTTTTCAAGGTTTATCTGTGTTGTAGCATGTATTAGTACTTCATTTTTTATGATTGAATAATACATTGTATCGATATACCATATTTTCTTTATTCATCAACTGATAGACATTGGGTGTTTCCCCTTTTTGGCTGTTATATGAGTAATGTTGCTATGAACATTCATGTACAATTTCTGTATGGACATATGTTTTCATTTCTCTTGTGGATTGCTAGGTCATGTTGGTAACTTTATGTTTAACTGTCAGAGGAACTAACTGCCAGACTGTTTTCCAAAGCAGCTATACCATTTACAATCCACCAGCAATGTATAAAGACTTAAATATTTCTACATCCTTGTCAACACTTGTATTCTCTGACTCTTTGGCTTTGGCCATCCCCTGGGGTGTGAAGTGGTATATCATTTTGATTTGCATTTCCCTGATGGCTAATGATGTGTCCAGCATCTTACGTGATTAGTGGACAGTTGTGTATATTTTTTGGTGATATGTCTATTCATATGCTTTGCCCATTTTAAAACTGGGTTCTCTTTTTATTGTTAAGTTATGAGTTATATTCTAGAAAGAAGTGTCTTATCAGATATAAAATTTGCAAACATTTTCTCCATTCTGTGAATTGTCTTTTCACTTTCTTTTTTATTGAGGTACTAGTGCCCCTGTGCACAGACTTGTGCACATTGAAAGGAAATTAATTAAAGGTAGCTAGTGGGGCGGGACTGGGCAAGATGGGCTGGACACGCCCTGGAGCCAACCTCCCGAGGCCCCTCCCTGGCCTTCTGCTCCTGGGGTGGCGCTGCAGCACGTAGGGCGTCTGCAGAGTGAGTGAGGTCCCTCGGCCTGGCCTGTGGGGATCGGGCCAAAACCCACTCTCTGACATCTCCCAAGGGGCTCCTGGATTTCGAGAGGTCAGTTCTCGGGCCCTGGAATCAGGCTCCCTCCTCTCTGGTTCCGGGGTGCGTTACCCAAGAACCACCGCTGCCAAGTCACCACAGCTTGGCAGCTCCTGCGTTGAGCGTCTGCTCCCTGGTGGTCAGTGGGAGTCATATCTACCAGCTGGTCGCTTAGCCTTTTATATATATAGATAATTGACACAACATTTTTTATTTTTTTAAATTTGATTTTTAGAGAGAGAGGAAGGGAGAGGGAGAGAGAAACATTATGAGATGGATATATTGATTGCCTCCTGCATGGATTGAACCCGCAACCTGGGCATGTGCCTTGACCGGGAATCAAACCGACAACCTCTTGGTGCACAGGATGACACCCAACCTGAGCCACACCGGCTAGGGTGACATAACATTTCTTTTCACTGTCTTTGAAGCACAAAAGTTTTTAATTTGGGGGAAGTTGAAGTCTAATTTATGCATAATGGAGTCAAAATTGATATTAATGCAGTTAGAAATTATTTAGACTTTAAATCATATTCTTATAAATATTTTGTTTATATAAATTAAAAGCCAAAGTGAAAGGGTTAGGGAAAGATTTGAATTAGTCCTAGATCAAAAAGGGTGCACCAGGGAACAATGTCATTCTGCTGTTTAAATCTTCTAGTCATCTCCCACCCCATTGTCTGTGGTTAAAGTTCAAACTTCTTAATGTGGCTAAGGATCGAGGTGTCTCTGATTTCAGCCTGCCTTATCACTCACTACTCCCCTTAGGTTTTTATCTCCACTCAGTGAACGAATGATTATTGAATAAAATTAACTGGAAAGATCCTGAGGTCAGTGGGTTTCTCGGATTCTTATTTGTGGCTTTGTTGCCTGTGTTAGAATAACATGGAAGGCAGAGGTAATTCCCCTCTGCCTTTCTGGCATCCAAGTCCAGCTCTTACAAAAAAAATTTGCTCAGATTGTAAAACTGAGTGTTTGAAACATTTTCCTGAGGGCAAAACATTATCATCCAGGTTCTTTCCCTCTAATGGACAGAAATGACTGGCCCACAGCCTGTCTCAGTAGGGCAGATGGCCAGGGGACACATTTAGTTTGGTACAGTCAGCCACACCAAACGCTGCGGGCCTGCCCTGATGGTATCATGTCAGTGCTGGAACTGCCCCTGCAGTCTGACAAAGGGTGTAACCTGGGTTGTAAGGACGCATACTTTCTTCCGTTTCATTCTTTTGTTCATGCTCTCTTGCTTCTCTCAGAGCATCTGACGCAAGTAGTAGTCTTTAGTTATATTTTCTGTTATGTTCACTTTTACTACATTAATTAAAAATGCTTAATTTCTTCCTGAGAATTAGGAGAAACTAGTTGGCCATTTGGGGTACATTTTCTGCTTCGGGTTCATTAAATTGTTGGATTGTGGCAAGGTAGTAAAGAAGAGAAAAAAAAATAACCCTATATAGTTTTTTGCTCTAAGAGAGTTTTGTATTTAGAGAAATCGAGGCAATGAAGGGTGCAGACCTTCAGAGCCAGACTGAGCTGGGTTTCACTCTTGGCTACACTTCAATTTTTTAAAAGTATTTTAAATTGATTTTTATAGAGAGAGGAAGGGGGAGAGAGAGAGAGAGAAACATTGCTGTGAGAGCAGAACAGCAGTTGGCTGCCTCTTGCAGGTCCTATACCTGGGATCAAGCTCACAACCTGGGCATGTGCCCTGACCTGGAATCGAACTGGCAGACTTTCAGTGCAAGGGAAGATACCCAACCAGCTGAGCCACACAGGCCAGTGCTTGGCTCCATTTCTTAGTTACCTGTGACGTTGCCAATGACCTCACCTCCCTGAGCCTCGGTTTCCTCTTCTATAGTATGGAGATGTTAATGGCTACTTTGCTGGGTACTGTAAACGTTAAATGAGAAAAAGTATGTAAAGTGCCTAAGAATGAGCAGCACTGACTAAATTTGTGTTTAAATGTCTGATGTAATGATGTAATGAATGGAACTTCACTCTTAAATGTCTGATGTAATGAATGGAACTGTGGAGAATCTAATAGAGTAGGCTTAATGCATTTTATTTCTGATGTTAAGCTATTTGCGCATGGCTTTCCACTTGCAGCTCAGCACTTTAGATTTTGAATCAAAGTTGAAACGACGAAGAGAAAAAAAGTGTCTAATTTTAGGATAGAAAAGTGGTAAAAATGAGGTAGTGTTTTGCTGTCTATCTGAATTGGAAATGTCTGTACAGACAAGCTTCTCTTATTCAGGTCTTATGCCTGTGTTCAATATGTCTGTGTTTGTCTGTTTATCTATTTTAAGGAAAAAGGTTTAGTTCCTGGCAAATGATGCATCTTAGAATTTGAAAGGAGGTTGCACTACAGTGTGAGATATTCATCTGGTTATAATGTGAATGGCAGCATTGTGATAAAGTGTAACATTCTGTGTGGGGAAAGAGCCACTGTAGTTTCATGGGATGGTAAATTAAGCCTGTCATTTGAATCTTCCATTACTAACAAAAGCAGGTTCCCCTGTTTGCTACAGTAAAGAGAAATTAAATCAAATTGATGCACAGGTCAGAGAGAGAGAGAGAGAAACTGGAATATAAATGGGAGTAGGAGGCTTTTATTTTGTAGGACTGAAGGCAGTAATTCCACAGTACAACATATTTATTTTTCCCCTTTGTTCTTGCAGTTATCTACATTTTCAAAAAATATGAATAATGGGTCCTATTTTAGTACCAGCATCTCAAATGCCTTTTAAAAATATATCATTTGAGGGGGACTTGGGAGATTATTTCTCAGGTCTAGAGGTTCTCATTCTTGAAGGTCTGTGAGGATCATCTCTAGACCTTTGTACATGCAGCTGCCTGGGCTTGAGCTTCCTGGTGACTCTGAATCACAGCTAGAGTGGGAAGTACCTATCTGGTCTTACAGATGAGGGCTGTGGCCACAGGAGCTTGAGAGACTTGCTCAAGATCAGGAACTTAACTGTCCCTTCCCTCCTCCCTCAGCCACCCTGCACCTTTTCCCATAAGTAGTGTGAATTTGTTTTTATAGTTGGTTGTATGGGTTTATAGTATAGTGTGGATTAAAAGAAATTTTTTTTTTACAGTGTGAACCTGATATTGGTTTTCCCTTTTTAGTCCTTGAACCAATGCAACGGTTCCCTCTTAACCTTTCACCATAGTCTTTTGCCAGACATACAAAGTGAGCCTACTCACAGTTTATCTCTGCAGTTCATCATCACAAGTGGTAGGTAGTACCAATGTTTGTCTTTTCCCCTCACATTTTCAGATTGTACATGTGTTAAATTACTAAGCTTGGTCCAGATTTTCAGAAGGTTTTTTAGATGCATTTTTTGGAAAATGTGAAAATACATGGAATCTGTTGGATAAATCTTTGGTAGACTTGATTTCCTAGTTTTAGTATAAAGTTCCTTGACAGTATTTTATTGATCCATTTTTGTTTCTTCAGTCTGATAATCTGACTATTTGTAAGCAGTGGTTGTAAGGACTTAACTCAAATGTTTCAAAGACTAATTAGTATCGCAAAGAAGCCACTGCATTGTGTCTTGCCAGAATAATTGGCACCATTAGGCCATTTGTATATGCAAACACTACGTTTGACAGGAACAACACATGTCCAGTACTACACTATACAGATTGTAACAGGCATAATGAAAACCCCTTAGGATGAGCAGAAGTTGACCATTGCTTCACAGTGTGGTCATTCTGTCTCTGTGGGACCAAGATAGACTGGGAATCTAGGCACGTGGCAGCTTGGGGTAAGAGCCTTTTTGACCCGTTGTGGAATCAGATGTGTGCCCACGTGTTCTGACAACTGCTGAGGTCTTTATCCTGGCTGAACAAAGCTGTGGGTTTTCAGTCTCGTGAAAGGCCATACATAACACACTTGGGAAAGGAAGTGTTGGGGGAGTGAAACCTTTGGGGCTGTATTTTCTACTCACATTGTAGGGGTTCTTGATAAAATTCACAAGCACCCCCTCCTTAAGACAAATGTTTAATCACCATTATTTACTTACTTCACATGAAAGATACTTAAATTCCTTTTCATAATGGTTAAGCATTCTTTTCTAGTTAAAGATTCTAATTCCTTTCATTCTTAGGAACTTAAAGAATTGAGGCTGATTTATTAATATAAAAACTCAAATGCTGCCTGAGTGGTGACTGAGAAACCATATAAACTTGAGCTATCATCTCCATTAAGCAGAAGGATTTATTAGGAGACTAGTCACTTTACAAGCTAGAGGGTGAATTAATTTTGTGGTTTGTAGTGTCTTTAGCTTCCCATTGTCATCCTAGTTGTCTTTTGGCAAGCAAGAGAGAGGCTGGAGCCAAAGAGTGCTGGCCACAGGGGTGATATTTTAATAAGATGTGTGTTGTGTTTTAGAAATACAGTAATCCTTCCTTAGGCTCTTTCTCTTATGTGGGCCACTGTTGCTTTACAGTGCTACTATACTAGTAGGAGAAGATAAATCAGAAGTTTTGTGGGTTTTGTGCGTGTTTTTTTTTTTTTTTATCCTAAGACTTCCAGTTTGATCTTATGCAATATAGAGATATCTTGCATGCACTGGGCTGAGTTACATTGTCAAGTGGAACAAATGATGCATCTTACCTGCAAAGGATAGCTGTGGACATTGTGCTTTTCTAAAGGTGAATGGTGGAGAGCCCCGATGCAGTTTCTGTTTTGGAGGCAGTCTTGGACATTCAGCCCTCAACCCAGGACTGGGTCATGTTCCAAAGACTAACTCAGTTACTTGGAACTCAGATGGCATCTTTTGGTATAGATTCAGTATTACAAGTGGTGAGTAAGTTCTCAGCCTAGACTGAAGAAATCTATTTAATTCACAGCACAGCATTTGAAACTGTTAATGGTGATAATGGGATTCTGGATCCTGGGAATAGGAGTCCTGTGAAACAGCAGTAGGAACCATGCTCCACACCCTAGGTGCCTGTCTCAGGCTGTGTGGCATCCAGCAGCCTCATGCTACAGCAGCCTTCCAAGTTCTTCATCCTTCCCTCTTGATTTGGAGCTTCTCCCCTGGTTAATTTGATCTCCTTTAAATAGCAGTAGCAGGGAGTTGACTTTGGGGTACCTGGGGCCAGGTCAGTCTCATCAGTCTCCAGATGTCTGGTTTGGGGTCGGGGTGACAAGAAGGGATGGCGCAAGAGGAGGCTAAGACTTGGCGCTGCCGCCTGAGTGACTCTGATTCTGGGCTGGGAGATGGGATGCCGGGCCGACTTGTCCTCTGCTCCCTGCCCCTCTCTGCCCACAGAGTCCGATAGTGGCGGCCAGTCCACCTGAGATGATGCCACTGGAACCAGGGAGGTCCATTACTTTTCCAAGGTCATGCAGCAGAGAGTAGAGAGCAGATTGCTGGGTTGCACAGAGACCAGAGAGGAGGCTACTGCAATAGTCCCAGTGTTCCAGAGACTCTTGAGTGGATTCGTCGAGTGGGCACCCAGACACACAAGTCTGGAGATCAGGAAAGGGTTCAGATTGGAGACATCCTCAACACCGATGATGTATGGACCAGGATGGAGCTGTGGGTCAGGTTTGGCAGTGGACATCTTCAGTCCTGGTGGCAATGCCGTTAGGGTCGTGTGACCTTTGAAGATGTGGTTATCTACTCCTGGGAGGAGTGGAGGCTCCTTGATGAAGCGCAGAGATGTCTGTACCGCAGTGGGATGCTGGAGAACTTTTCTGTGGTGGCCTCTCTGGGACTTGCATCTTCCAGGACCCATGAAATTACCCAAGTGGAGCAGTGGGGAGAGTCCTTTTTGCCTGCCTGTGGGTCATGACTGTAGTCAATGCCAAGAGGTTGTTGGTGTGGAGCAGAGGTTGAGCTGAGTGGTAACGTAGAAGGAATGCTCAGAGCAAACCTTCACCAACACCAGAAGCTGCACTGTGGGGAGAGACCCTTAGGAAGAGAAGGTGGGGGATGGGGCGAAGGGTGAGAAGAACTTCCTGACTGGCTCTGGTCTTAACCATCAGGTGACTCATAGTACAGGACCACTGAAAGTCACCCTGAAAAAAGTCATGACAAGTGCAGCGAATGTGGGAAGCCTTTGGTCTGAAATACTTGTTTAGCACCAGAGACACACACTGAAGAAAAGCCTTATGAAGGAGTGAATGTGGGTCATTATTCAGCCATAAGTACAACCTTTTTATACACCACGCTAGAGACCGATGCACAAAATTTGTGCAAGGGGCTCAGCCCCGCGGCTGCCTCTGCCTTGGTGGCTTCGTCCGGAAGGATGTCCAGCCTAATTAGCATATTATGCTTTTATTATTATAGATAGTTCACACTGGTGAGAGGCCTTGTGGATATAGTGAATGTGGAATATCCTTTAGCCACAATGCCAACCTTATTCAACACTGGAGAGTTCATGTTGGAGAAAAGCCTTTTATGTGCAGGGAAGGTGGGAAAGCCTTCAGGCATAATTCCAGCTTGTTCAGCACCACAGAATCCACACTGGAGTAAGGCCTTATGAGTGCAGCGAATGTGGGAAATTCTTTAGCTTCAACATAAGCCTCATGAAACATCAGGGCATTCACACTGGAGAAAGACTTATAAGTGCACCGAATGTGGGAACTTCCATAGCCACAGTCAAGCCTTATTAATCATTGGAGAGTTCACACTGGAGAAAGGCCTTATGAGTGTAGAGAATATGGGGAATTTTTTTAGCCAAAGCTCGAGCCTCATGAAACACCGCAAGGTTCTCACTGGAGAAAAGCCTTTTAAATGAAATGAATATGGACGATATTTTAGCAAGAATTCCAGCCTTGTTAAACATCAGAGGGTTCACACTGAAGTGAGACCTTAACGAGCCCAAGGAATGTGGGACATTTTTCACCAGAGCAAATTTTGGAGGTTTAGTTATTTAAATCATCAATTCTGATGAAAAGCAGTGATAATACATTTTGTTGGTGCTTTATTTGCAAACTTACTTAACTGACTTTTTTTTTTTTTAACTCTGTCGCACCTTTTTAAAAATATATATTTTATTGATTTTTTACAGAGAGGAAGGGAGAGGGATAGAGAGTTAGAAACATCAATGAGAGAGAAACATCGATCAGCTGCCCCCTGTACACTCTCCACTAGGGATGTGCCCGCAACCAAGGTATATGCCCTTGACCGGAATAGAACCTGGGACCCTTGAGTCCGCAGGCCGAAGCTCTATCCACTGAGCCAACCCGGTCAGGGCTTAACTGACTTCTTGAATAAATTGAAAATATTGGTAGCATGGGGTTCTTAGGACTTTGTTTTATAGTCCAGTTAGAGACTTTAAGAATCAGTGAAGTCCCATCCTAGTGGAAGCATGCTTTCATCTTGAAGGTTTTTGTCAAAGTAGATAGGGGAAAAGCTATAATTTGTATCAAGATGAGGATTTAAAGTTATGGTACCATGTCATCGAACAGCGGAGTTTCCCTTTACCCTCTTTCTCCTCTTCTCTAGTGTTTCAGGTTTTGTTTTTTTTTTTTAATCCTCACTCCAGGATATTTTATCCTTTGCTTTTTAGAGAGTGAAGGGAAGGAGGGAGGGAGACAAATATTGATGTGAGAGAGACACATTGAATGGTTGCCTCTTGCACAAGCCCGGATGAGGACTGGGAATTGAACCTGAGACCCTTTGGTGGGCAGGCCAAAGCTCTAATCAGTGAGCAACACCGGCCAGAGTAGTTCCTCATGTTTTAATGCCTTGACTGACTGGAAAGTGTCCTTGTCTCACTGGTGGTTAGTCCTGAGGGGCTGTAGGGCTAGCCCCAGAGGAATCAAAGGTCAGGTCTCAGGGCATTTCAGTGGTTCCTGGAAGCTCCAAGGATTCAGTGTGTTTGGAATTAGTTTGACCTGGGAAATTGATAAGAACTGAGTAAGTTAAAATATGGTTAATTGTACCATTTTAGTTGCTCAATGGTCTCATCGTTTAGGAATTTATTTGTGCAATATTATTAAAATTTCAAAAATGACAGGCTTTGGTTTAAATCATGTTAGTGATTAATGTGATAAGTGATCACAAGAAAGGAATTGTTTTGTAATTGTGTGTGTGTGTTTGTGTGCTTTATTTCTGGTAATTTTTTTAAATTTTATTTTTATTGATTTGTAGAGAGAAAGGAAGGGAGAGGGAGGGAGGGAGGGAGGGGGAGGGAGAGGGAGAGGGAGAGAGAGAGAGAGAGAGAGAGAGAGAGAGAGAGAGAGAGAAAGAGAGATCTGAGAGTGACACATCAACATTGCCTCCTGCACTCCCCCCACCAGGATGGAACCTGCAACTCAGGCATGTGCCCTGACTGGGAATAGAACCGGCAACCTTTCAGTGCACAGGACAACACTCTACCAACTGAACCATACTAGCCAGGGCTTTCTGGTAATTTTTAGAGATTACAAAAAGTATTTATTTGGTTATAACTACATTTTCCCCAGTGAGTTACATTCTTACAATTTCTTGTACTCTCTTGTAGATACTGATATTATGTGTGTTTGTTTCCCTTTAGAAGAGGGGTTTGCTGATAAGGAAATTGTTTGTGATTTTGTCAAAAAGGACCAGACAGACTGATTTGTCCTAAGTTGCAGTAACATTTTAAGAGGTATACTTTCCTGTTTCTATTGGATGTCTGAAAATTCTGGAAACATAGGGAGATTTTTATTTTAAACAGTGCTTGTTTCATTTTCAAATGTAATGCTCAATATTTTTACCTTCAAGCTCTGGGCATCTTGCTTGGCAAACTTCCTTAATTTTAAAGCCACAGATTCAGTTATAATCTGAAAAGGTATAATAAGTGATTCAAATTATATTCCCTGTTTTTACTCTTTTCAGACACCTACTTGTAAAGAGAAGGCTCTTTTGTGCTAATACAAAGTAGTGGTTCATTTTCCTGGTTATTGATTCATCATCCTAGCATTAATGTTTGGGTGAATATTTGATTATGTTGTGTCTCCTCCAGTAGACTGTAAGCTCTATGAGAGCAAGGGCCAGGTCTGCTTGCTCACCATTGCATCTTCAATATATAGCGTAATGCCAGCATGGTCAAAGCTCAATAAATAATTGAATGTTCAATAAATGAATGATGAATGATTGGGATTAAAGACCTATTCAGCATTCACTGATGAGTGTACATGTTACATGTATAACCCTGTGGGTGCTAGTAACTAATTTGGTTCTCAGTGAATCCATGAGTTTTATTAGGGGAATGTGGACTGGATCCCAGTGAAAGAGGCATTTCCTATAGACTTGTGGGCTTTAGAAGTCATTTATATTTTAGTTTTCCCATTTTATAGATGAATCCAACAATCCTGGGATCAAAATGATTCAGTGGGTAGGTGACTGTCAGGATAAACTGTGTCTGACATCCAAGCCAGGGTTTTTCCTACTGTACCTTACCATTCCCTTGAATCATTGTCAAGAGTATATGTTTATTTAATCAGTTTGCCCACAGTATAGGCAAAAAGAGAAGACTGAAATTCTTCAGTTGAAGGTGATTACTTTGTTTTTCTACTCTGCTAGTTTTGCTTTGTGACTAGCCTTGTGAACATCTTCATAAAAATGTCTTAAAACAACAACTAAAAAAAGATCTGGGAGTCCAATAATTTCATTTCCTGGTATAAGACTATTGCCAGAGAATTATTAAAATTTTATTCTGAGAGAAACTCCATCTGATTAAGTAGTGGAAACAGACTTAGCAAGTTTGAACAGTCATATACAGTGTGCTTTTTACCAATTGTTGATAGGAAAAGTAGGTCATCAGTTATAGAGAGTATTTTGAAACACATCCATCATTAATTTTTTAAGTGAGATTGCTGTGTCAGTCATGTCTGTAAAAGTCTGCAGTTGGTATGAGAACTCTTGGGATTAATTTGGCTCTTTGAAGAGAGAGGCGGAGTTCAGCTTCTGAGTCTACTAGTCTCCGGTGGTGCACTTTAGGGAGATGACTGCAGCTGCAGACGAATTTATACCGTTGCACAGTGTTCTCTGGGCAGATAGTGCCTGCCTCTGTCTCTGTGAGGGAGGGTTCTTCAGTCCTTTTCAAAGCTCCAGGGATGGGTGGAGGTGGTTTTGTTTATAAAGATGCTGGTAATAAGCAGAAAATTGGGAGAGGAAGAATTGTAAACACATCATCCTTGTACATTATCTTGCGGAAAATTTATTCTTACTTGATAGTGTAATAAAAATATTACTTCTGTCAAGAGATGACTCCTAAAGCCTTATAATTTCATGTTTTAGTAACTGCAAAATTTCTGTAATGTCATTCTTATTTATTATATTTTACGTGAGTTACAGGCCCCATTAGTGCATCTTTTAGTGATAAAGGGTCTCTCTTTAATACAAGTGTAAAAGAGTTAATTTGAAGATTTCTATATATTTTTTTTGTATTTAGGATCTTTATGTTGCTATTTTGCTGTGCCTATGCTTATTTCATTTTTTAAAAATTTTAGCTTTATTAAGGTATTTAAAGTGTATACCGTGGTGATTTGATTTATGTATATAGCTCATTTCATTTCTTGTCAGACTTCATTTTTTAGCAGTCATTTTCATAGCTGCACATTCTACTCTAAGTCATTAGTCAGTGTTTATGTTGACGGCAGGTGTTCTCCAACTTTTGTCCCAAGTTCCTAAAATGAGTATAAAATTGTAAAATGTAAAAGTTGGGGTTTTCTTCTTAGAAAACTTTAGAAAGTATAAATGTCTTCATTATACCTTGCCTTTTAGAAATTAACATTGATGTGTGTGTGTGTGTGTGTGTTTCTAGAGTTTTATGCATGTCTTTTCATACAGTTGTTTTGTACAGTTGAGCACACATAGTCTCTGGCTTAAGACTGCGGGTTTTCAATCAGAAGGAAATACTTGGCATATCTATTGTTCTCAGTATATTTGAATGCTTACAGCCAACTTCTCTGTTCTGATTTTCCCGTGTTTTTTGCGTGAGCAAAATGCAATTTCATATGTAAAAACTGCACAAACAGGCCTGGTGGAACTATGAGTTGTGGAGGCAGCACCCCCACGAAAGAGCTCGGAGTGGCACTCTTTCTTGGCTGATGTGGGAAAGTCAAATTGTATGTGTGAAGAGGAGTTTATCATTGAAAAACTATGGAAGTTCAGAGGGTGGAAAGTTGAACTGGTCTGTACTTTGTGGTTCGAGGTCATGTGTCTCTCTCAGAAGTCCTTTAAGTTTGGGCAAGTCACAGCGTCTCTAGGCTGGAAATGAAGGGCCTGGAACTGATGAGTTCTGGAACCCTTTCCACTCCAGGCTTCTGTGAGGACTGAGCCTGGATGTTTTATGGTAGATCTTACTTACATTTTCTCATCTTTTGTTCCTAGAAACATTTTTTTTAAATGGTATTGGGTTATTAAATTGAAACAAAGTACATTTATAATTGGTATGCATCATTTGGATTCTTACCTATTACCTGAATGAAAAGGGGGATGATACTATTTGGAAGACTATAATGAGTATGAATTTTTCCCCTTCTTTTTTTTTTTTTTAACCTCCCGTTTATTCTTACCATCCTTGGTATCATGATAAATTGAACCAACATTAAGGCAGTTCAATACTTGCAGTCAGTTGTCTTAAGTATTTAGCAGTTTTTCTGGAAAAAAACATTTTCCCTCTATATACCTCAATGTCATTAATGGAGTGCAAATCCTTTTCAGCCATAGCTGTTATGTATGAGGTCTGTCGTGTGTCTGATTTTTCTGCTGTGTTTTGTGTTTTATATCATGTGATCGTTTTTCTTCATTGTAAAACAACTTATATCAAAGTAGGTAAACTAGGCATTTTTTCCTCTTGGAATGTCTGTTAAGGAAATGGATGCAATGAAAATGATTTGCTAAGGTGAACTCTTCAAATGTCACTGGTAGGTTTTGTTTAAGAAAATTCTAAAAAACTCAGCCAACTCATATCCAGAAATGATGAATGTTGAATTTTTGTGTTTAATTATAGTCCCTCCCATATTTGCTTTGGGTGTCTGCTCTTTTATGAATGTGTATTCTATGTAGGCTTACATATTACATTTCCAATTTGTTAAAAGGAATTTTTCGCTGTAGGGATTGCCATTTAAATAGCTGAGCTGAGCATATTTGTTGCCTCATTTGTTATTTTACTTGCCGTTTTCTATTACATAACGCATCTGATCTCTTCTACATTAAAATGCGCCTGCCATCAAAACAGCAACTTAGAGAGAACATGTTCTTTCCCCACTGGGATATTCTGGAGTCCTGCAGTCCTGGCGAGGGAACATTCTCAGCCTAGTAATGCTCTGGGATGGTCTCAGCAAATGTTCTGAGCAGGATTTTGCTCCTAGTAGGGGTTTTCCTGTATGTGTTCCTAGCAGGATGTGTTTCCTTTCATATGAACCATAGAGGTACATCTGCTGGTATCTTTAAACAGATACTTCTCAATAAACAAGGAAATGTCAAAATTGTGATCTTTTTTTTATTAGATCGATGGACTTAGTCAGAATAGAGAAAAAGTAGTAACATTTACTCAGGTTTTTCGAGTGTATTTTATTTAGTGCCATTACAATATAAACACCCTGTCTTGTATACATTTTTTTCCTCCTCCTACCCAACACATTTCTTATGTATGACTTATGAATTAAATTTTCTGTGTATAACTTGACTTGCCAGTGCTGTAAGAAACATGCCTTCACACTCTCCTAGAGGTTGAGGATCATCAATTGAGTGTATTTTATTCTGAGAATGATTTTTTAGTGAGCTTCTCTCTGACACTTAGTCCTTAAACCATAGAGATAGACATTATTATTTATTCTTCTGAAATAACTGACCCTAGCCCTAATAGCTGAGCCTAATCCTGAATAGCCCAGCATAGCCCTAAGAGCCTAGTCTAGTCCGAAATAGCCAAGCCTAAGTTGAGCCCAGTCCCGAAGAAGGAGCCTAGCTCTGAAGGTCGACCTTATTTTTACAGCTTGTTCTTGGTTAAGATGTTCACCGTTTTTTGTCTCATAGATGAGCTGTTAGTATCATGAATGTCGGAATGTAAATTAGTACAACTAATGTGGAAAATAGTATGAAACTTCCTCAAAAAAAGTAAAAATAGAACTGCCATATGATCCAGCAATTCTATTTTATTTTTTAAAATATGGAACACTTCTCGAATTTGGGTGTCATCCTTGTGCAGGGGCCATGTTAATCTTCTCTATATTGTTCCAATTTTAGTATATGTGCTGCCAAAGTGAGCACCAGCAATTCTACTTTTGGGTATTTGTCCAAAAGTAACAAAATCACCATCTTGAAAAGATATCTGCATCCACATGTTCATTGCAGCATTATTTTACAATAGCTAAGATCTGAAAACAACCTAAGTGCCCATTGACGAATGGGTAAAGAATGTGATATATATAAAATAAGACAATGGAATATTATTTTCTATATATATAAAAGCCTAAGCGACCGGCTGACAGGTAGCTATGATGCGCACTGACCACCGGGGGGGTAGATGCTCAACGCAGGAGCTTCCCCCTGGTGGTCAGTATGCTGGCACGAGCCATTCCCGCCTCCGTGGCAGCGCAGCAGGCATAGCAGGGTTGGGATGAGTGGGATTGAGCGGCCCGGACTCAAGCTCCTCCCCAGCCCCGTGCCACTTCAGGCACTACTACATCCCCCGAGGGGTCCCGGATTGCGAGAGGGCCCAGGCTAGGCGGAGGGACCCCACTGGTGCACGAATCCGTGCACTGGGCCTCTAGTTCAGTATAAAAAAGAAGGAAATCCTGCCATTTGTGTCTACATGGATGGATCTTGAGGGCATTATGCTAAGTGAAATATGTCAGAGAAAGACAAATACTGTATGATATCACTTATATGTTGAATCTAAAACTTACAAAAAATAACTTGAACTTGTAGAAAAGAACAAGGTAGTCAGAGGCATGGAGTTGCGTGTGGGGGGGTTGGTCAAATGGATGATAGTGGTCAAAACAACAGACTTCCGATTATAAGATTAATAAGTCCTGAGGATATAATGTACAACATGGGGACTATGAAAAGGTTACATTTTAAAAAAGAAATTTATTATGATAGTTGCTGGACAATCAAGACTTAACCCTTAATCCTCTGTCCTTCAGTATCACCTGGAAAATTGGGCTGGGGAAACGACTATTCATATTTCTAAAGTAGAGTTTTCAACTAAATTCCAGTGAGTGAATTCCATAGTTGAGCTTGTGCTCTCAACCTATCCTCACATTGTCTTTCAAAGACATACTAGTTTTTATAATGAAAACCATTCTAGAATAATCCCAGTTTTACTGGAAATATGGGTAGGATGATAAATTGTATGCTATAAGGTCTTACATAAGGTTTGTAATTCCCACATTTTGTGGAAATTCAAAACTACATTGCATTTTCTCCTATCTAAAGTCAATATATTTTGACACTTGGTAAATATTTGATTTGCTTAATGAATGACTTATGACTACATCATCTCCTTTAATACTGTGATGATCCTCCAAATGCAAACAAAAGGTCCTACAAAGTTTTAGGAATTTGTACTTGAAAGACATAAGTAGGCAACTTCTCCAAGGTTGAATTCTGATAAGATATTTAAAATCGTACCAAGTACTACTATTTCCTTGGGCTTTTTATTTTAGGATTTTTTCATTTACTCTTTTTAATGTAATTGAGAATTAATTTATAAAATGCTTTGGTTTTGAGGGATACTTTAGTTGTGTGATTTGGGATAAGATATTTAATAAAAGAACTAAGTTTAATGGTATGACATTGTAATTTGGAAGTTTGTAGCTAAACATTAACGTGATGAAACACTAATATCACTTGATAATGCAGGCAGCTGTCTTGTGAAGAAGGGAGTTTTTCTGTCTGAGGTCCCAATTTTCCTTTGTTAGAGGAGAAATTTAAGTGTAGTGAATTCCATGCTGAGGTGAGAGAACAAAATATTTTGTAAAGGGTCCTTGAAAACTGATGCTGGTTCTCATATGTGAAAATTACGCTTTTGGCCCATAAGCAGTAGAGAATTGATTTGGGTTTTTTCCCCCTTGGGTAGAAAAATCTGTTAGTGGGCTCTTAAGTAATAATTGCTAACATTTATCAGAGTCTGTGCTAGGAACTTTGCAGCTTTAAAAAAAACCACATCTTTTTTGAGATATACTTCACATACCACACCAGCCAGGCTATATGTCTGTTCTTGTTCTAATACCTCACTGTCTTGATTTCCATTGCTTTGTAGTGAGTTTTATAACCAGGAAGTATGAATCTTCCTAATTTGTTCTTCTCTTTCAAGGTTGTTTTGGCAACTGTTGGGTCCCTTGATATTCCATATGAATCTTAGAATCAGTTCATGAAGAAGTCAGCTAGGGTTCTGATAGGGATTACATTGAGTATTGCCATTTTAATGTTAAGTCTTCTGGTCCATGAACACAAGCTGTCTTTACATTTAATTGTGTCTTCTTTAACTGCTTTCATTAGTGTTTTGTAATTTTTAGCACAGGCATACCTCAGATATTGCAGGTTCAGTTCTAGAACATTACAATAAAGCAAGTGTTATAATAAAGTGAGTTGTAGTCTTTTTACTGATGGAGGGTCTTCATTTTAATTTGTAAAAACGCAACATCCATGAGGCATTTTATTTTATTTTTTTAAAAATATATTTTATTGATTTTTTACAGAGAGGATGGGAGAGAGATAGATAATTAGAAACATCGATGGGAGAGAAACATCGATCAGCTGCCTCCTGCACATCTCCCACTGGGGATGTGCCCACAACCCAGGTACATGCCCTTGACTGGAATCGAACCTGGGACCCTTCAGTCCGCAGGCCGACGCTCTATCCACTGAGCCAAACCGGTTTCGGCCCATGAGGCATTTTAAATGCCAACCATAATAAAATGGGGTATGCCTGTATACAAGTCTTTCACCTTCTTGGTTAGGTTTACTCCTGAGTATTCTATTCCTTTTGATATTACTGTGAATGTTTTCTTTTAAAAAAAATTAATGTGAGAGAGAAGCATCAATTTGTTGTTCCACTTACTTACGCATTCATTGATTGATTCTTGTATGTGCCCTGATTAGGGGTTGAACCTGAAACTTTGGCACATCAGGATGACACTCTAACCAACTGAGCTATCCGGCTAGGGTCTGGAATTGTTTTGTTAATTTCATTTTCAGATTATTTGTTATGAGTGTGCAGAAATACAGTTGATTCTTATATATAGGTCTCTTATCCTGTAACCTTGCTAATATTACACTTGATCTTAACCAAAAGGCCGAGAAGCGATAACCTTGCTAATATTAATTCTAATAGTTTTTTAGTGTATTCCTTAGGATTTTCTGTATGTAAGATCATGTCATTTGCATTTGGAGATAGTTTTACTTCTTTCTTTACAATCCGAGGGCCTTTTATTTGTTGTTGTTTCTTGTCTAATTACCCAGTCTAGAACCTGTAGTACATTGCTGGGTAGAAGTGGCAAAAGCAGACATCTTGCCTGGTTCTTGATCTTAGGGAGAAAGTATCTTACACCACTGGATATTGTTAGCTGTATTTTTGTGTTTGTTTGTTTTTAATCAGTTTGGGGAAGTTTCCTTTTGTTCCTAGTTTGTTGAGTGTTTTTATCTTGCAAGAGTGTTGGATTTTGTCAAACGCTTTTCTGTGTGAGACGATTATGTGATTTTTGTTTATTATTCGATTGATATATGTTACACTGATTTTCAGATGTTGACCCAACCTTGCATTCCTGGATAAGTTGCACTTGGTCATGTTGTATAATGCATTTTATGCTAGATTTGGTCTGTTAGTATTTTGTTGAGGATTTTTGCATTGATACTCATAAGAGATATTAGTCTAGGGTTTTTTTTGGTCATGTCTTTTTCTGATTTTGGCATCAGAGTAATACTGGTCTCATAACATTAATCTGGAAGCATTTCCTCCTCTCCTATTCTTTGGAAACATTTGTGAAGTATTGGTATTCTTTAAATGTTTGATAGACTTCAGTGGTGAAACTACCTGGACCTGGGTTTTGTCAGATGTTGTTTCTAATTCTTATAGATCAGCAAAATGAGGCTCAGAAAGATTAAGTAAGTTACTAATAAATGGTAAAGCTAGAATTTGAACCTGGGTTACCTTATGTAAAGTTCTAGGATGATAAGAGCGGACACATATTGTGTAATTAGATATGTGTGTTTAATCATACAAGGTGCTTTAACATATTAATCTCTTGCTACACTCCTATCACCAGGTGCTTACCTCATGTAATGATCACTTCAACTTTATATGTATTGTACCCATTTTCAGATAGAGAATCTGACACGTAAAGAGATTCATTGACTTGCCCCACTGAACCTTGGCCAGGAAGTAAATGGTACAGCTGTGCTTCTCACTCACAAGGCTGTCTGACTCTGGAGCCTGCCCTCTTAATTGCTTTTCTCTGTTATGTGCAGGAAAAGCAGCTGTGCCACATGTGGACAGCTGAGCCCTGATCAGGTTCAACCTTGGATGTGGATGGGCTCACACTGCTCTTCAGTCTCCACTTGGACCTGCCTGGCTCGGTCAGCACAGCACTATGGAAGCACTGACTTTTCTCACTGTCTCTGCTCTGTAGCTGACACTCTAATCCATGGTTGTAGCAAAAGAACCTGTATATCATTCTGACTCCATGCGGTTAGGATGAAAGTAAGTTGTCACTGTGTATAATATAGAAATGACTTTTAAAAGTATTTTAGTATGTAAGTTAGCCAGCAAATTTGTGTAATACCTTTCACTAACATATTCAAAGCACTTCACATATTTATATTTATTTATGTTTATATTGCTGGTGAGATTAGATAGTATCTAGTTTATTTGAGTGAAGAGGAAAGTTGTCTCTTATTTTTCAAGTTAGAGGCCTTCCTCAAATGTCCATTCACATTTAAAAGGGAAGCACAAAAAGGTGACCTCATGCCTCTGTGGGCTGAGGGGCTGGTTGAGTGGTGGACCTCACAGTGGGTGGTGAGGTCTGATCTCTTACCAGATGGGGCTGGTGGTATCTAGGCCTGGTAGCCAGTGTTTTGGGAGCCCCAGAAACAAGGGAGACTCCACTGTACAAAATCACATTGTCACTGTGACACCTGTTCATACCTTTGTTGCCTGTCGACCTGCCCAGGGCATGCAGTCTGGCTTCCGCTGGAGTGGATGCGGCGTAGTGCCTGTGATTGTGCAGCATTGGAGAGGGTGATCTTGGTGTTGAGCTGCTTCTGATTTAGGCTTCAATTTTCTCTTCAGCCCCTCTCCCACTTCCCTGTTTCTCTAGAGTGCTCTGGGGTTTCCATGGACTTCGGTGTTCTTTTCATGAGCCTTTCCTCCTGAGACACGCAAGAGGACAGGACATTCACACTTCAGTCAGTTACATGTATATAATAGCTTCCCATCTTTTAAGATTTTGTTGTCACATTTGCATTCTTCTTAGGCTCCATTCAGTGACCTTTCTCTTGTCCTTTGGTGTTTATACCTGCTTTTATTCTTTGACTGCCATTTTATTAGGGTTCCAGGAAAGAGTGGAGATAAATGCCATTTGTATTTCTTTTGTAAATTACCTCTTCATGTCCTTTGTGTAATTTTCTATTGGGATTTTCATGTTTTTAATTTGTAAAAACTTTGTGTATGAAGGATATTAACTCTTGACATATGGTGCAATCCTTAGTTCTGTGTTAACTTACTTTTGAAACACTTGCTAGAAGGTACTGGTGGGATTTGAGCTTCTGCTAACTTGTGCAGATGGTTGTGTAGGGAAATGGATCCTGGAACCAGCTGGCGGTACATTGGCTTTTGTATGGATGTGCTTTTCTTGTGGTTTTCACTACCTCTTGGAAGCTCTTTATCTCTTCATGCTTGAGAATTATTCACACTGTTTCACAAATGAAGAGCTCTGGCCAAGTGGAAGCAAATAATTGGCCATCTCCTCTACCAAGTACTCTAAATGTATGGTCCTGGTAGTCAGCTGGAAAGGTCTGGCAACAGCTGGGCTGAGGAACATGGGTGCTCAACTGCCTGCAAGGGTCCGTTGCCTCAACCCAGCCATATGCCCCAGGCTTGTAGAGAGGCGACTTTTGCACATGCCTTGGAAGGTTAGAAAGAGGCTGGCAAAAATAAATTATCTCCCTTTGCATTTAGCAGTGGGCCCAGCGTCATGAGAAAGGGAATTAGAGGGAAGCAATTAGCAAAAGCCCACCCTGTGTCCCTTTTGGCATGAGTGGACAGGTGTTAGCTCTCCTCTGTACCTGATGGGGGTCAGAATGACTGGTTTTCAGCTGACCATGTTCCATTTCCACTGAGGTTTTCTCCAGGCCCCTTCTATCCTAGCCCATATGAGCAGAATGTTCTCCATTAGTAGGTAGGATAATGACATTGGTACAGTCTAGGAGACCTCACCAGGTGGGGCCTGGTGATCTTGAAGCAGGAAGCTTTCCGTGCACATGTCTGTCGGACAACCTAGTGGAATTTGGAGTCTGAAATGACCCAGGAGGGAGCCCTGGAATAACACCCTCCCCCGGTGAATGATCAACTCTGATGTGAAAAACCATCCTGTTCATTTCCCCTCCCTGAGGTTTTCCTTTCCGCTGGCCAACTGCTGCTGCTACAGTCATTCCAGGCCTTTTCAGGCCTGGTTTATTGTCACAGCTCTTAGCCCAGCACCTTGCTTTTAGCTTCTTCCTGCCTAAAATGCTAGTAGGCCACTGTCAGACCTGTTGTCATCCCAAACATTATTTTTTTGTCACATTACTCTCCATTTAAATCCTTGCTACTTTTTTTTCAGACCTGGCTTTTGACCTATCAGTTGCCTTAGCCAGATTCCTGGTAGCACTCAGCACCAGGGGTTTGGTTCTGATTTGCTCTGATTATAATGCCTGTGTTGGAAGGCTCTTGAAGACAAGGGTGGTTGCTTATATTTCTTGAATTCTCCACTTCTCGTAGTTGGACTTGTGGAAACACTTGTGAGCGGGCAGAATTCTCAGACAGCAGAGTGCTGATGTCTGGGGGAAAATTACCTTGGCAGACTGAGGAAAAAGCCACAGTATCATATCTTTTTATGGGGGGGAGGGGTTCTTGAGCTCAAATCTACTACATAACTTAACTTGGAGTTTTCTTATCTTTAAAAGGGGGAGAGAGTTGAATTTACTTACCTTTCAATTCCCACCCAGTCCTGAAAGGCTAATTTTTCTTCATTCCTTGTCTTGATCTTTTTCCTGAAATTAAACTGATGAGCAGTTTCTGGATCTTGAATTAGGAATTTTTCATTTCTTTGTAATTCTTTCCCTGACGCATTTTCAGTTTTCTATGGGTATGTGCTGCTAAAGGAAGTTTGGATTTGCCATTAGGCTGCTTTTTTAGGAGAGCAGACAAAATGCCATGCCATTCTGGTTTTTGGGTGTTTTTTTGTACTTGGAGGGTTTTTTTTGTTTTGTTTTGTTTTGTTTTTTGTAAAAGTAAAGCTTTCAGTTGAGTGCATGACTTTAACATAATTTTTGTTCTTCTACAGACACGATGAGGCGAGTGGTACGACAGAGCAAGTTTCGGCATGTATTTGGACAAGCGGTAAAAAATGACCAGTGTTATGATGACATCCGGGTTTCTCGAGTGACCTGGGATAGTTCCTTTTGCGCTGTCAATCCCAGATTTGTTGCCATAATCATTGAAGCAAGTGGGGGAGGTGCGTTCCTTGTGCTCCCTTTGCACAAGGTAAGTAATCTGACTTTCCGTTCTGTTAAACACTGTAATAGAATGCCCAGACCATTAGACTCTGATGTAATTGAGGTTTCATTCCTTACAGTTTACAACCACATCAGTTTTTCTCTAATAGAGAATCATTAAACAGAAAGGTGAACTCTGTTCTGGGTGTGCCCTCTATGGATCAAAATGATTATTATAATGATGCTGTGAGCATGGGCAGGCAAGGAATTTTATGATTTGGTTAGTAGTCATCCATTTTTCACAAACGTTGTTCCAAAAGGTGTAGTTTAAAAACAATCATTTTTTATATGGGCAGAAATTTTTAAGACTATCTTTTTTGTGTGTGAAGTCATGAGCACTGAGACTTTTGGTTTTTTGAATGATAAATGAGATGAAAGCTCAAGAAAAGGTTCCCAGTGGTGCAGATTTCAAGTCTGGATAACAGTAAAGTTTCAGCATAGGATCTAAACAGTGTTAACAAATGGTAGAAATAAAGGATCTTCGCTGAAAGTGATTTTGTGTGACCTTCTACATCAGTGGACTTCCCAGTACTCCCTACTCCAGTGGTCAGCAAACTGCGGCCCCTTGAGTGTGGCTCTTCCACAAAATACCACGTGCGGGCGCGCAGGTACAGTGCGATTGAAACTTCGTGGCCACACTCAAGGGGCCAAAGAGCCGCATGTGGCTCGCGAGCCACAATTTGCCGACCACTGCCCTACTCCATCCAGAGAGTCGTTTCCAATACAGAAAAGAAAGGAGATTTGTGATTTTCTGACTATTCTTGAATATTGTGGATGAAAATCTGTACTTGCTTTAACAGGAAATCCCAGAATCACAAATAATTGGGAGGGTTTGGGGGTGGGGGTGGGGGTGGGGGGGAGTTGTTGCTGTGTGAGAGAGAACCTGGAAAGAGTAATTTTCTAGTTAGCCTTTGGAGGAAAAAAAGTTGGTGAGTCCTGAGCTCTGATAAGGGCTCAGTGCTGGTGAGGATGCAGGTGTTGGGTCACATTACAGCTGTTTCCACTCTGCTGAGAACAGTGGGTCCCCCTGAGTCTGAGCCATGCATACTAGGGGCACGTCTCGTCATTATGGACCATGTGATTCTGAAAGTGGTTACAATAAAGTGGTTTTCTGTCAAAGTATTGTTTCCCATATGGGTGTTTTTTCCTTAGGAAAAACTCTCACTGGGAAAACTTCCAATTCTCTTGTACTTTTCTCTCAGATGCTTATGACTAACTTGTTTTATTTTAACATCTGATTTTTACTTTAGTGACTGGATTGATGTGATATTACATAATAGGACCATTTCACTATAGAAATAGGGGACGGACGCCTTTGGGGAGCAAATTCGATATGTGTTTTCAAATGTATCTTATAATTGGCAGAGTCATTGATGATATTTTAAAGGAGAATTTTTCATTACATTGAAATTTAATTTTCTACTTGGATGCTTTTATTTCTGTGGAGAACATTGCTGTGTATTGGCAAATAATACATGACCATCTTATAACTGTACTTAAGCCTGATTTGGGGGTGGGAGTTTGAAATTAATGCCAGTTGCATTTGGTCGCCACAACTTTTTAGTTTATTTGTTCACCAAGAGCAAGGAGCATTGGGAAACCTGACTTTGTAGTGGTGGGGTTTTGGTGGCCAGCTGAGAAGATGTTTCAGCTTTGTCGGCCAAGATAAGGCACTGGAATACTATAATCTGTTTTGGAGTTGAGTTTTTAGTTTTATAATGTGGGCTGCTTTTGTTTAAAAGTGAAGAAAAACCAAATTTGCACACATAACATGAAGTGAAGCTTGAAATCAAGATCATAGGAAATGATGCTCTGGGTGTGTATTGGGCTCCAATATGTGTTGATAGCAGTCTGGGATTACTCTAAACATGAACTTGAGGAAATGGGTATTTTTTTTATTTTTCAATTAGGGGTATGGTTTTTAAAAACTATCTCAGAGACTTCTGGTAATGTTCGTGTCCGTCCGTGCCCCCCCCCCCCCCCCCCCTGCATGCATGCGCGCGCGCGCACACACACACACACACACACACACTTCTTTTTTTTTTAAATATGTACAGGCAGACTGGTTTTGGTGATGCTGTCGGGGCTCTCAGTACTTATTAATATTGAATATGCGTGTATCAATTTTAAGATGTATTGTGACACTTTCAGAAAGGCTCCCATTTAAAAACATGGTCTTCATTGAATTTCTCTTCAAAGCTAGTTAGTGTTAGCTGTAAATAGGGCTTATTATTGCAACCTCATGAGGCTTTTGTGGTCAGATTCTGGGAGAATCATGGTCTCTGTCTTGCAGGACTTAAAATAGAAAATGGAGAGAGTAGTAGGGACACATACATTAAAACACATACACAGCAAGCGGTAAGTTTAGGCATGAATGCATGTTTATTTTAGCTGGTTTATGAGGTTTTTGTTAGGAAGGTTTTATTAGAGAAAGCGGGATTTTAAGAGGTCACAGTCAGGAATATGGAAAGTACTCAGCCCTGAGGTGGGGCGATTTAGGTTAACACGTGATTCAGGATCTCTTTGTTAATGTTTCCTGCAAGCTCTGACATGCCATTCTGTCATGACTTTTTAAGGTGCGGCTTAGTATGCATTTTCTTATTCTTTGGTCTTTCAGACGCTGAATACTAGCAGCCTTGCTGAACAGAAGGTGGCTTTGTGGTTTTGGCTATAGGGATTTTCCCACCACAACTGCGTAAGCTGCCTTGCCCCAGCCCCCGTGCACTCTACCACGCGGGCATGAACAGGTGTCTCCTGTGTGGAGTAGCTGCGCTCGTGAGGTGGGACTGAGGCGTTCCCAGCCCCTTGTGAGCCGTGGGGGCGTTCAGACACATCGCACCACTTTGTGGTTAGGTGCACGTGCACCAGAACTTCAGATCACGACGAGCCTGTACATTCTAACTTCAGCAAATAAGGGTGAGGGGGGACTTGGTTAGAATTATATGCTCTTGCTCTAACATACACTTGGATGGAGGATGCAAATTGAAGGGCTCCTATCTTGCCTAATTGCTCTCTCCCTTCCTCCCTAGACTATTCTTACCTGCTAGTATTGGAGTGATGGCTAATTTCACCCTCCCTTGAACTGCCTTACAGAGCAGCTCTGCTCTGAGCCCTTACAGGATGGGTGTGGCCAGGTCTCTATTAATCTTTTGCCTGTTAATCTCCTCTGTCCTTCTAGCTCCTCTGGTATAGTTGTATAATGCCTTATATACAGTTGTGTACGTTTCGGCCATTTATTTTAGGAACTGTATCTGAGATCTTGCTATATTTATGTCTGTGAACTATCTTTTCAATTTATTTTGTGGTCTTTCTCAACTAGGGTTTTGTGAAAAAATTCAGCCCTACAGACAATCATTTCAATGAATATTTTCTTAGTTCTCTCAAGGATGGGACATGGCTGTGCCTTCTAGATGCATAAGAAATAAATTAATTCATTACTTATAGTAGCTTCCTTAGGGCATTAGGACTTAATTCTCTCAGAGCTTGTGTTGACAAGGGCTGTTTTGAGTGTTTTTCTGCCATATTTATTGAGGAAGAAACTTGATTTATTTCAGTCAGTATTCTGATTGTTCAGTGTCCAACTCACTTGTTACCTCTTCATTTGCCGAGACAGTGGAAATCATTCTTTGGGTTCTCTTAGCCTCTTGCCCATGCTACTAGTACTATAGACTTCATAGTCACATTGTGTTATAATTATTTTCTTCCTTCTTAACAGATAAGGGGAGGGCAGTTAGAATGATATGCTCTTGATCCCCTGACATTCACTGGGATGGAGGATGCAAACTGGATGGCTGTTTGAATGGTAGCTCTTGATAACAGGTTCTCCAAAGTCTTGCGTTACACTATTGTGGTAGTGGCCTCCAATGATTCTTCCCTCCTTGTGTTCATGCCCTGTGTGGTGCCCTCCCACATTAAATGGGGCTGACTGTATAACCGTGAGGATATGGTGCAGTTGGTGGAGTGTGACTCTGAGGCTAGGTCATAAAGCATCTTGGCTCCACTTTATCTCTTTTGGAGCCTCCATGTTTCAAGTAGTTCTGTGGAAAGGTCCATAGGACTTCTCACCAGTAGCCAGCACCAACTTAACAAACATGTGAGTGAACCATCTTAAAAATGGATCCTGCATCCCGGCTGACACCTTGACTCATGAGAACCCAGAGCCAGATTACCCAGATAACTGCTGCTTTTCAGCTCCTGACCCTCAGAAACTGTGCGGTAATAAATGTTTATTGCTTTAAGTAGCTGAGTTTGAGAGTTAAGCAGCAATTGATGTATTCTCAGAATATGGTGCTTGATTCATAATGTGAGGCCACATAATACATAAATGAGTACTTCACAATGACCCAAAAGGCCGTTTCATAGTTTTAAGCATTCCATTAAAAAAAAACACACCTGTGTGTGTATGTGTGTGTATATATATATATATACACACACACATACACACACACATACATATACATAACATTCTTAAATAAATCTTATGAGTAATTGGGAGATGCTGTACAGAAGCAAGAGAAAGTTATGTTATATGGCAAGATCCTTATGATCCATGATACTGTCATATGACCTAAAAAATATGTTATAAGGTCATACTATCTTATACATAACTTCAAATTATATTATTGGTTTTCAGGAATGTTAACATTGATGGTGGGTCTAAAGGTGATTTTTATTTTCTTTATAATACCTGTACAAAATGTTTTACAATGAACTTATTACATGTAAAGCTGATTTTTAAAAGTATTATCAGTAATACTACCAGAGCATATAAAGAGCTAATTGTGTAAGTTTTAGTGAAATCTAAAACCGTACTTTTAAAAAATCATATTCATTCATTCACATACTCATTCCTTAGAAATCACATTCATTCATTCATTCATTCATTCACATACTCATTCCTTAGACATTTGAGCACATGCTCTGTGCCATGACCTGTGTTGGGTTCTTGCTCTTAAGTTTTAATAACAGTTGACCTTGATCTTTTCAATGGGGAGCTTTGTGTGTGTTTGAAATGCTCTCACACAGCAATGAGAGATGAGTTCCAACTGAGGCTCAGAAGTCAAGGAAGTCATCACAGAATATTTTATTAGAATTCAGGTTTTCCTGTGTGTAGGAGCTAGAGATGAAACAGAAGAGGAGCCCAGCCAATTCCCTAAACTGAGGTACAAGAGATGCTCTGGGTCGGCAAAGAATGAAGTGGGAGCCACATTCTTCCCTCAGATTCCTGGGTCTCTGGGAATTTAGATAGACTTTTCTAGTATTGGAGAAATTGGGATATTTGATTGGAGGGTGATTAAGAGAAGCTGAAGGATAGCTGCTTTTAAGAAATATATGTATTCAGAGAGAAAGGGAGAGGGAGAGAGAGATAGAAACATCAATGATGAGAGAGAATCATTGATTGGCTGCCTCCTGCACATCCCACACTGGGGATCGAGCCGGCAACCTGGGCATGTGTCCTGACCAGGACTGGAACCATGGCCTCCTGGTTCATAGGTTGTCACTCAATCACTGAGCCGTGCTGGCCGGGCTGAAGGATAGCTTTTTTTTTTTTTTTTTTTTTTTAAATATATTTCACTGAGTTTTTACAGAGAGGAAGGGAGAGGGATAGAGTTAGAAACATCGATGAGAGAGAAACATCAATCAGCTGCCTCCTGCACATCTCCCACTGGGGATGCGCCCGCAACCCTGACCGGAACCGAACCCGGGACCTTTCAGTCCGCAGGCCGACGCTCTATCCACTGAGCCAAACCGGTTTCGGCTGAAGGATAGCTTTTTGATAGAAAATCACATTTCTTGGCTCCCCCCCTCCCATTGTAAATAGTGCAAAATTGGTCTTTTCCGTGATCGTTTTATGGAGGAGAACCGGAATAAGCACTGTTCTACATTTTTTGGATTATTGTTGTAACTGGAACAACATTGCACGTTTCCTCCGTATCAGCTTCAGGAAAAGGCAGTAACTTTATGTCATAGTCTTAAAAACGAGACTCCAAAATGACATCAGAATATGCTTAGAGGGTCCCCCACCTAAATGGAGTCTCAGTGTCTGCACATTGTAGAACTGCTGTCAGAACTGTTCGTTTGCAGAAATTGAAACTCAGATTGAGTGATTGCCCAGAGCTGTGAGTCTTTCATGAATTCGAATTTAGGTCTCTGAATCTTTGTTTGATTTGTACATGTATATTTTTTATTAATATTTTCCCCCTACTGAGTGTGAAAGATTTTGGGGGTGGAGTGGTAGGTATAGAAACTGCAGTCTAATTGACACTTAATTCTTTGCATCTTTCTCTGGGATTAGGGACTTAATCACAAAAACACTGGCTTGTCAGGGCTTTGATTCTTTTAGCTTAGAGAATTGTCTTAAGGCTTGTCTATACCATGTCTTGTGCAGAAACAGCGGCAATGAATGATGAAATCGCAGCAGTTCACATTTTTGAGGTTTTAAGTGCCAGGCACCGTGCTGATAGGTGCCTTCTTTCTTGGACTAATTCAAAAGAAATGGCAGCCTCCCGATGGTGCTTTTACCCAGCACCTGCTGGATTTGCATTGGCTGCGTCACCCCCTTACTGTACACTGCTGACAGGCAATTTCCATTCCCACAATTAGCGGCGCTCCATTTGGACAAGGGTAGCAATGCCAGGAGCCCTGTGTACAGATGTGGACTTTGGGCCCATGGTGGCTTTGGTGTTACGGGCAGGGGTTCATTGTCAGTGTCCTGGAATGCACGTTCACTGTCTCCTGAAATAGACACTGTCTGATGCCCTGAGCACCTTAAACTGTCAGTTGTATGGGCCCTGAAAGGCTGGGAGGCCGGGTGAGTGTGTTTGTGTGTGTGTTGGAGGGGGGGGGGGGTTGGAGGAGGCAGGGGGAAGGCACCAGGTGCAGAACAATGACTTCCAAATTATGTCACGAGCTGCCAGCCACACGAGCGAGCGAACCCTACACGGTCTCATTATCACATGAAGTGCCACAGAAGGGCCTTTTCATTTTCTCCCAGTGACTCCGTTTTCCATAGTCTTGCTGTAGAGGGTGGGGTGAGATGGGGGACACTCTACTCAACCTCAGTTAACAATGGTGCACAAAGTCCTGGCAGAAGGAACCTCACAATGTACCCTGGGGCTATTTTTGATTACAGTGAGTGACTGTGACTCAGAGTGTGCCCTGGCAGATGACAGGCTCCCACCCCCCTCTTTCCCCCCTCCTCCCCCCTCCCCTGGAGATGAGCAGGCTGCCTGTCCTTTGTGTGTTTCCTTGGCCAGCCTCTCGAACTGCTGCAGTTCACTGATATGTCCACAGCAGCCGGCCCACAGGCTTGACAGGGCTCTGACAGTGGTTTTTACCATATATGGCCATCAGAGCTCTGGGGCTGTCAGCTGGCCAGGATAATTTCCTTCCTTTGCTTTGATTGGCTGCACAGAGGCTCAGAGAACGGTGGGATCTGGGAGTGTGTGGTGAAGGGAAGCCACTGAGTCAAGTGCAAAGAACGTTTAACTCTTTCCTGTTTTTTTGGAGCCTGAGTCTGTGCAGAGCACAAGACAAGTGCTGCCGGCAGAAGCCCTCAGTGCATAAACATGATGGCCCAAGCCTGGGAAAGCAGCGAAGAAAAGGTTCTTGAATGCAGATTACTCTGAAATAGACTCAGGTTTAATGGACAAATTTCTACAGTCCGGATTTGTCCAGAAGCCAGTATAACCATAGGTAGTAAATTTTCTGTTCTTACCAAGTTGAATATCGGTGCTGGTTAGGGGAGCGACCTGAGTTGAGTGCAGGGAAGGCTGAGCTGGGAGGACCAGTGATGGAGCACGTGTTGGCACTGTCAGAGGAGTGGTGACTTGGGTTTCTTTTCTGGCTGAACTTTAAGTCATGAGTAAATGATACAGGCTACTGAATTGGGTCTCTACTCCTGTCCTCCTGCTTATTTACAGCCGCTGCAAGATGGGAACTGCCACAGCCGTGAAGCCCAAGGCATTTACCTAAAACAGTTGTAATTTTTTTCTGCTTTTCATCCCCACTTCAAGGAGGGTGGATTTTTATTCTGAGGCCTGTGGGCAAACCAGTGTAGAACTGGGATTGAAAGGGGGAGCCCTGGAGTTCATCATTCTCAGAGGGTCCCAGGGGAGATGATCTCCAGTGTCATTTGCTCAGTGCAAGCGGTGAGGCAACCAGTTACTCTCCTTTCTAATTTGACACTGGATGCTTTGTTTTAATTTTCTATATTTGTACTTACATCAATAGTTCTTTTGCTTTGAAGCTGAATTTTATTTTGACTTGGTTCTTCTACCTCATCTTGGGTTTCTAGATTTTGTTTGTTCTCAGACCAGAAGTATCATATGAAATTACTTGTCTGCAATGATGAGGTTTTCACTTCATAAATTTTTTTGTTAAGTCAGGAAGTTAGAGAATATAGCTTCTCTGGTCACCATTGGGAATTTAGGCATGGTTAAGGAGATGTTAATTAACTTTTCCACTTTTTTGCTTTCTGATAATAAAATATCCATCGTTTTAGAGTAACTTCTCTCTGGTTTTTACAACTGAGACAGTTGTAAAGAGGACACTTGATGGCAAAATGATTTGCTTGTCATTTCACTGTGCCCATAAAGACCTTTTTTTTTTTTTTTTTTTTTTTTTTTTACTCACAGGCAGGCGCGGTCTCTGCAGACCCACACTGCCCCTCCCTGGCAGCTTTAGTGCTTAGCTTACCTTACAGGACTGGGTAATATCATCTGTGTTTTATTTCAGAGCACCTTCTCTTAGGTTGATGTTTCTGGTTCATTTAAAGTAAAACCCCCTCAGAATGTTTTATTCCTGGGCTATGAGCTGTCACTTTCAGAGACCAGCCTGTCAACAAGTCATATATTGCGTGCGTGCGCCAGTCCTTATGGTCTGCTGCAGAAGCCCCGGTTTCGTCTGGGCTACTTCTCCCCTGTCTTGGGACCACAGTCACTATAGCTCCTCCCTGTGGGGCAACAGGGCATTAAGAGTTTTCAACAGAACACATATCCACATAAATAATACTGTTATAAGAAAAAGGAAGTTGAATAAAAAGGAAAACCCACTTCAATAGACATCCTTTTTTGACTCCTTTGAACTTTGCACATTGTGAATGGAGCCCTTATGCCTGGGCTGGAAACTTTTCCTGTGCTTCCGAGCACATGTTTGACTTACCATTTTCCTTGCTGAGAGTTAAAAAATTCTTACTGTATTACTTCAAGGCCAGTAATGAGTTATTATCAATGACTTTGAAAAGATCTTTTAATTTAGGGATATTATGATAAAGTTCTTGAAATTTGGGCACATGAAGTGATTTTGATTAGCATTTTTTCCTAAAACGAAAACTTTTATGATTATAAAGTGGGGATAAACAGTGGAAAGTCTTTATACCTTGTTCCTTGCATTAGGTTGGGGTAGGGCTGTTTAAGCCCTTCCATCAGAGGGTGGTATAATCAATCTGTATAATCTGTATAATAAGAACAGATTATAATAATCCTATATAATAAAAGGGTAATATGCAAATAGACCAAATGGCAGACCAACCAACCAACCAATCAAAGTGTAATATGTTAATGGTATGCTAAGGATGCTCAACTGCTCACTATGACGTGCACTGACCACCAGGGGGCAGATGCTTGACCGGTAGGTTAGCTTGCTGCTGGGGTCCGGCCAATTGGAACTGAGTGAGATTGGCCGGACACGCCCTGGAGCCCTCCTGCGGGGAGGATCCGGCAACAGTGGGGTCCCTCAGCCTGGCCTGCGCCCTCTTGCAATCCAGGACCCCTCAGGGCATGTGAGAGCTGGTTTTAAGCCTGGTGAGCACTGCTGTGGCAGCACGAGCCTCTCCCGATCTGGACTGATTGGGCGTGAGCCACCCAGAGGGACCCCACCTGTGTATGAATTTGTGCACTGGGCCTCTAGTGGATTGTAAAATGGCTGGATACTAAGATGACAGTAGATTAGAAGTTGGAAAAGTACTGGGAAGCTGCCTGTGCTGGGCTAGATAAGGGAGACACTATAGAGAGCAACCAGAACCCAGCATCCTGGAAGAGCTTGGGATTCTATGATTGAACTCCAGAATGTAAACTAGAAAGAAATCATATGTGGAATACCTTGAGCATCTTAAAAGGAATTACTTGATTTGACTGATAAAATTAATGTGTGTCACCTTTTATCACCATAGGAGTTTACTAGGTTTATGAAAACATGTTAGTTATGAGAAAGACTAAGCTTGCTGGGTAGTGTTCTATGGCTTTAACAGTATGTTACATTTTCAATGAACCAGTAATTATTAGGTTGATTTTCCTTAGCACCAGTTTGGTAGCTTCTTCAACCTAATACTGCACAAGCTAAAGTGTGGATCGAAAACAATTATCATGTGAGGGGCCACTCTCAATATTAAGAAATAATTATTCTGGCCTGGCCGGTGTGGCTCAGTGGTTGAGCATTGACCTGTGAACCAGGAGATCATGGTTCGATTCCTGGTCAGGGCACACGCCTGGGCTGCATGCAGCTCAATCCCCAGTAAGGGGCATGCAGGAGGCAGCCGATCAGTGGTTCTCATTATATAATGCATAGGTCATATCGGAAGCATCCCAATGGTAAATTTTGAGAATTTGATAATGTTATAATGTCTGCAGGTACATCTGTAATACGCCATTAGTTTTTTGTTTTGTTTTTTAAACCACATCATAGAGTGGAACTCCTTTATAGAAACGTATCTGTGAGATTTCTGTTCATGTTTGTTAGTATATATTTAGAATGTGTTGATTGAGCAGTACTGGCCTTGGCATGTAGGATGAGCATACCTCTTAAGTATGAATCGTTTGAAATGAGGTGTGAAAAATAAGACATACTGTTAGGTGTAAGTGGAAGCAGTGGTTGTTTTCCATTGATATTGATGGCATTTATCCTTACAACTAGAATTATGAATTAGTTGGATTTTGTATGTCTAAGGAGGAATGTTTTTGCAAAGTCGTTGAAATTTACACACATTCCTTCTTAGAGCAGTTGATCAAGTTATGTACTAACTGATGCTTAAATTTTTATTTCATTCACCACCACCCCCTCCTTTAAAAAATAAAAAAGACCATTGGTCGAAAGTGTTGCCCAACTCTGTAAGTTTAGTTGAAGCCTCAGTCTCCAGGAGCTCTGCTGAGTTTTATCTTGCCGCTTTGAAATGTTTGAGGACTTTCCCCAAACCTAAAGTAAATGATAGTGCTGGTGTCTAGGAGGTTTTCTGCCCCTGTGAGGGTTGCTGGCTGGAACACGTCAAAGCCATCAGCCTCCGCTGGGCCAGCCACATGGAAATTGTGTTGTCACACTTCTCTCTTGTGCCAGCTGTACACACACTTTGAAGGTGGAATTTTCCCTGGGGCTCATGTTGCTTGGCCCCTGGCAGGCCACTGGATCTTGTAGATAAAGTCTGTAAGCTAGTGCCCTGACCTATTTCACTAATGTCCCCGAATTTTGAATTGGACTCTGGGCCAAAGCCTGAAGGGAACTTGGTGTTGGTCATTTTTTCCACTTGAGTTGACTTGCTGGTAATTCCCACCATTTGGAATTGTAGCTAAAGACGTACAATAAAAGGTCTATGGCATGTGATTAGGACTAGTAAGTAATTAATAAATAAAAAGCTTTGTTTAAAATGGGAGGTCTAAGTGGCTTACTGACAATTCTCAGCTAAATTCTCAATTCCATGCTAAAAAAGTAGTGCTGTTCTAGATGGTGCAACTGAGGAGACATATCCCTAATGAATCAGTGGACTCATTTGTTAGTAAATGAAGTTATTTTATATATAAGCCTTGGAAAATTGATGGGTAGTTCTTAAAATAAATCACCATTTAATAAAAACAAAAGGCACTTAAAAACAGGCATTAAATTCTTGTAAATCTTCCATCCAGCCTCCGCATTCATTTAAATTTGCTGTTCAGAGGTGCAGGTAAGCTGTGTATGTCACCATGACTTCCGTGGATGTGTTTGTGAATGGTCCTTCACAGTCTAGCAAATTAGACATGGATTCCTTGGTTTATTCACTGGATGATAAATGAGGATGTGTCATGGGTATGAATGAGAAATGCATTCTCATTTAGGTCCTAGTGCAAAATGTCTTTCAGAAATGATGTGTTCTCATCTTTACCATATAAGGCCATTATTGTATGGTTTCCTTCAATTTCCGTGTTCTTGAGCTCTCAGCAGTTTATAAGTGCCCAGTTCCACCCTTTTAGTGACATACACATACACTCATTGGGTGAACTATGTTGTGCTTTTTTTTAAAACAAATTATTTTGGCCGAAACCGGTTTGGCTCAGTGGATAGAGCGTCGGCCTGCGGACTGAGGGGTCCCAGGTTCGATTCCGGTCAAGGGCATGTACCTGGGCTGCGGGCACATCCCCAGTGGGAGATGTGCAGGAGGCGGCTGATCGATGTTTCTCTCCCATCGATGTTTCTGACTCTCTATTTCTCTCCCTTCCTCTCTGTAAAAAATCAATAAAATATATTTAAAAAAAAAACACAAAAACAAAAACAAATTATTTTGTTATGGATAAGAATGTGTGTTCTTGATTGTGTGTTGTGAATATACTGTATGTAAAATATCAGTGTAGATTTAAAATGCCAATTTTCTCGCACTTTCATCTTTTTTTCTGTTCCTTTACCACTATCAGACATTTAGTCAATTCCCTTTCTGTTATGCTTCGATATGATGCTACTTTCCCTGTTTTTTTTATTGTAAGGATTTGTGATGATGTCACAACCAGAGGAAGCAGCTGTTTGTAGGATATAATTTTTTATTAACTCCTTGTTTCTGATAACCAGCTGCCAATAATTTCAGCATTACTTTAGTGCCTTTTTCATCTCATGGCTTAGTGGAAAGTTTCTTTTCCTATAGAAATCTAGTGATATTTTAGATCTCTACTTTTTTACTTTTCTGAGTACACAGTTTCTTTATTTAGAAAAATGGGGATAATAAAGTTCCTATATCATAAAGGTACTTGTGAGAATAAAGATATAAGGGCTTTCAAACAGTTCCTAACATATAACATAAGCACTCTAAAAGTGTTAGTTGTTATTTGTTTTTGATTAGAAAGGAGGGAAGGAAATACGTGGTAGTTGCCCTTTAAATAACATTCAGATTCCGGGCTTAGAGCTTGTATGCTATAGATTTGTAGAGGCTGAGTTGGGAATGGCAGAAATGCTTAATACTGCTCAAATATCTTACTTAACTGACAAATACTGGTTATAGCTATTAACTGTTAGCCTGGGTTGCTTAATTTTAACCTAAAAAAGTCATTTAGTAAGCTTCTCAGTACGTAATTAAGAACAACTCTTGATAGCACTTCCAGATTCCAAAATTGTTTTATGTCTGAGCAAAAGCTCTTCTTAACCCAAATTGAAAAAAAAATATGTGGTGTCGTTGGAAGTTCAGAATTCAGTACTTTGCCATCAGGGATGCCAGATATGGTTTGCTGGGGAGAGCTAAGAGTGCAAAGACCCAGGGATAAAATAAAACAATTCAGATAGAAAAACTGTTTTTCTTGAGAGTAAAGATTTAAAAATGTAAGGTTAGCCTGACCAGTGTGGCTAAGTGGTTGTGCATCTACCTCTGAACCAGAAGGTCACAGTTCATTTCCCCGGTCAGGGCACATGCCTGGGTTGAGGCTTCTTAGTCGAGGGTGTAGAGGAGGCAGCTGATCAATGATTCTTTCTCATCATTGATGTTACTCTCCCTCCCTCTTCCTTCCTCTCTGAGATCAAATAAAAATATATATATATATATATTAAAAAGTAAAGCTAGAAACAAGTGTTTCTCAACTTTATTCTATTACTATTTTTTAAAAATAGGAAACAAATCAAACAAAAAATAAAATAATAGGGCATTCATGTGCTCACAAGATTAAGCAGATGTTAAGATTTTGCCATGTTTGTTTCACATATCTTTTTTGAAAAACAATAAAGCATAACAGATGTAGCTAAGATACCATCCGCCTTTACTTCTTCCTCCTTCCCCAGAGGTAATTGTTTCCTTAAAGTTGCTATGTATCATATTTTGTACTTCTAATACATGTGTATATATCTAAACAGACTGTTATTTTGTGTCTGTTAAACTTTTATATGATACTTACTCCCATACCAAAGGACAGTGAAATTGCTTCTGTTTTCTTTTTTCCACGATTCCCATAGTGCTGCAGTTAATATCCTTCTTGTGCAAAACATGGGGCGTTCCTCTCACAGACTACTACAAGTGGGCCTGCTGAGGGGTGGGCATCTTCACCTCCCACTGTTTCCAGATTGCTCGCAAAGAGGGTTGCAGTGGGATAGTCTCTCCTGTGATCAGTTTTTATGAGTTCCTCTTTCCCAGCACACTTGCCAGCACTTATATTAGACTTCCAAATTGTTGCCAGTTTTAATAGGTATAAAATGTTACCTCATTGTTTCAATTTGCTGCTCCCTGATGATAGTGAGATGATGTTTTCATATATCTATTGGCTTTTCAGGTTTCCTTCCCTGTGAATTCTCTGCTCATATCACTTGCCCATTATTCTGCTAGGTTGCTGTTGACTTTGTCAGGTCAATATGTTGCATATATATATCTTCCCCCAGTCTGCAACTTTCTTTTCACTTGCTTATGGTTTTTGAGAACAACCCACACTGCTGAACTTGGGTTACTTTTTTATTTTTTAGGGAGTTTGCAATAATATTTATAAGTCTCATAGATTTACGTTTCTCCATATACTGTCCTTTGTATCTAGGTGTACATTACTTGTGTAACGAGCTCAGCAGTGCTCCTCTTTTTTCTTTTCTGGGAACATTTGTTTGAATGTTTGGTAAAGTTCACCTGTGAAACCATCTGGCCTAGTGATTTTTGGTATTTGGTGACTGCTTGATTTATGGGGCTGTGTGGAATGATACTTAACTGGTTCTTTTATGCTTATAGGTCTATTCGGGTTTTCTATTTATTGAAAAATTTTGATAAGTTAGATTTTTATCTGGGAGATTGCTTATTTCATCTGGACTTTTAAAATTTATTGGCAAATGTTATTCCTAGTATTTTTATATCATGTAAATTTCTACCAGATCATGTCCCCTTTTTATATCTGGTATTTGTGCCTTTTGTCTTCCATATCTAATTTTGTTGATTCGGTTTATTATTTATTTTCTTTTTGTTACTTTCTTCTTATAATTTTATGTTCTTTGGGTTTATTCTTAACATCATTAGTTTTCCGTCTTCTCTCATATACTATGCATTTAAGGCTATAAAATTTTTCCTAAGATCTGTTTTAGCTATATCCCACAAGCTTTGCTATGTTATTGAGAAGGGTTCCCAGACCCAATTTCTGTGTGTGTGTGTAGACTTCTTCACACCAACAAGCAGTTCTCAGACACCAGCAGGGCGCTGGAGCATTCAACTCCATTCTGACACTGGCTTCCCAGGGAGAGCATCACACTCCACAGGTTAAAGGCTCAGTCCTACAAGGCTGATTCCCTCCCCCAACACATACTTTAAGTGCCAGTCAAAGTCCAGGTTGTTACCTGTGCTTCTGACTCACAGTGATGTTCTAAGGGTTTGATTAATTCCCTAGAATGGTTTACAGAACTCAGGAAAACTCCTTTACTCACTAGGCTCCTGATTCATTACAGTTTATTGAAGGATACGAATCAACAGCCAGATGAAGAAATACATAGATAAGGTCCCCAATAAAGGCGCTTCTGTCCTTGTGGAGCTTGGGGCATGGCGTAATGGCATGGGAGGTGCTCCCCAAAGGACCAACCAGCTGTCTTCCTAGGTTTTTATGGAGGATTCGTAGTTAGATTGACTAAGTCATTGACCTTTGGCGTTGAGCTCAATCTCTAGCTCCTCTCCCCTCTCCAGAGGTCAGGGAGTGAGACTGAAAGTTTCAAACCACTAATCACATGGTTGGTTCTCCTGACTGCTAGCTGCCACCCTTGGATGGGATCCAAAAGTCACCTCATTAGCATACAAAAGGCCGAAACCGGTTTGGCTCAGTGGATAGAGCGTCAGCCTGCCGAATGAAAGGTCCCAGGTTCGATTCCGGTCAAGGGCATGTACCTGGGTTGCGGGCACATCCCCAGTGGGAGGTGTGCAGGAGGCAGCTGATCGATGTTTCTCTCTCATCGATGTTTCTAACTCTCTATCTCTCTCCCTTCCTCTCTGTAAAAAATCAATAAAATATGAAAAAAACACACAAAAAAACAAAAACAAAAGACATCGCAACACTTAGGAAATTTTAAGAGTTTTAGGAGCTGTGAACCAGGAGCTATAGATGAAGATCAAATATCTTATAAATCACAATATGGCAGTCATGTATTTATTGATCAGTTTAAACATCTGTTGGCTATTATAATTTTCTGTTTGAATTATTTAGTAAATTTAAAATTTTTTAGATGCATTGGAGATTTTTGGTTTATATTTTTCTGTTTTAATTGTATTGCATTGTACTCGGAACATGCTCTACAGGATATTGATTCCTTGGTGTTTTTTGAGATTTGCTTTGTGGTGTCCTAATACTGCCAAGAATCCTGCCCCAGTCCCCAGTGTTGTGATGTCTTGCCATAACAAGAGCAGCAGCGACAACAAAAGGGTTCAGTTTTGGGTGGCAGCGATTCCTTTTTGTTCACCAGCTGTTAAAGCTTGTAAGAACCTCAGCATGGACTAACGTTAACTTGTTTGAAAAAGGAAGTAGCTTTTGAACACCTGTTGTTACAGCATCATTTGTTCTGGTTAATACAAAAATGGTTGGCTAATACAAGCCAGGTTGGCTTGTTTGATTCAAATGTGTACCATGAGCAAATTGTGACGGTTACTTATGACCAACATTAAAAACTGTAGTTTTTAACCAATGGACATGGACACTGGGGCAGTGGGGGCTTGTCCTGAGGGGAGGGAGTGGTGGGGAGGGGGTCAATGGGGAGAAAGGAGACATATGTAATACTTTAAATAAAAAAGCCTGTATTCTTAATGAGATGTAGAACTGGATAATGGATAAGGTCTAAGCTTATGTTAATTTAATTACATTGTTCGGCTGGCATTTCTATTGATTGAAGATGGGTGAGAGACAGTAAAACATAGTATGTCCTTGAGCCCTTAAGCAATAGCTAAAAAGTTTATTTTTATTACCCAATGTTGCTTGCTAATTTTATTGCCTTAACTTTGCTGTTCATTTCCAATACTTTAATTTTTATATTCAAGAATATTAATTTACTATATTAAAAGTTATATTTTGCATGTTGAGTAATATCAAGTTTTTTATAGTAGAAACACATGTGTAATTTATATTTGGCTATCATAGAAAAACACTTTGGCTTTAAAAGACTTTTGTATTCTCTTTTGCTATGTCTATTAATGCAGTTGATTAAACTCTTTGTAGTACAAGAAATTTTGATCTTTAATAGACCATTGAGAGTTTTGGGTGGAGGTGATAAAGGAGAAATGGGTCTGAGAAAACACAAACTCTGTGGCGTTGACGTTACCTAATAAATTTGCTTCTCTCTACTTTCAGACTGGTCGAATTGACAAATCCTACCCTACAGTATGTGGCCACACAGGACCAGTGCTTGACATAGATTGGTGCCCACATAATGATCAGGTCATTGCCAGCGGTTCAGAGGACTGCACGGTTATGGTAAGCTCCCAGGGTGTGGCGTAAGATTCACCGACTGCTTGCAAAAACTGTGTGTGTGTGTGTGTGTGTGTGTGTGTGTGTGTGTTTAGATGCTTGAAAAGCACAAAATCATAGCAGTTTTGATTGTCCATTGTATTATATAGGATTTAGTGACATTAAAAGTTTAATGACAGATAAGGCTTTTACAGGAGGTTGTACTATGTTATCTTTTTTCTTCTTTTGTATGAGTGTGTGTTTGCATGTGGTTATTAACAGTTCTGTGGGAAGATTTTAGAGAAACTGAAATGAGTTTCCTATAATTCTGTGAATGCCATTGGACCACATGACCTCTCTTCTCTCCCCAAAAAGAGAGAAAAAGCTGTTACTAAGAATTGTACATTACAGTGAAATAAGATCCCAAAGGTTATACAGATAAAAAAGGGGTATGGAACAGATACTGAGAGGTAGTAAAGAGTTTTTGCAAGTGTTTCTTTCTAAGCTAACATCAGACAGTGTGTTCTGTCTCGTGGACCCTGGTTAAGAAAGCCCTTTCTGTGCAGCAGTGAAAACATTTTGAAAGGTTTTTAAAGTAAGTTCTATATATTTCCTCATTTGGATTCCAAAAGTAGATTACATATGAAATAAGGCTTTGAGGTACTTTTTAAAAATATTAATTTGAGAGAGAGAGGGAAGGAGAGAAATATCGACTGGTTGCCTCCAGAACACACCCCAACCACCAGGGATCAAACCCAAAACTTAGGTATGTACCTTGACCAGGAATTGAACCAGCAACCCTTTGGTGCACGGGATGACGCTCCAACCAACGGAGCCACCTGGCCAGGGCTGGTGTACTTTTAATATAAAGCTTCTTGTTCTTGATTATGATCTTAAGATCGTAATTGGTTTGGATCAATTTTTAATCTTAGCCCAAAAGGTTAGACATAGTACAGAAGGGAAGTACTGAAGTAAGTACTGAAACAGGTGAGTGTAGTAACTGATCAAGTTGCAAGCAGTCTCAGATTCATCAAGTGGGGAGCTGAGAGAACCCCTACTGTTACTTCCCTCTCCATTTTCTGTGGACTGAACCAGATTTAGTAACATTGTTTGGAAGCCTTTATTAATTAAAATTATTTTACATAAACACACGTTAAGTCCAGAACTGTGACATTTAAACATTTACTCATTTTCACTCATGGACTTTGGCTGAGGATAACTCCTGCGATCTCATAATTTTGGCAGCCAAAGCATATTAAAGAAATATGCTGCTGTTAAAAGGAATTGTTCTTTTTAATGTGCCCTGCTAAGTTGATCATTTTAATGGCCACAGACATTTTGCTGAGGGGAGAAGAACAGTATTTTGACCTAATGCCAAAGTCTTAAATCTTAACCTCTCTTGATCCACCTCTTTCTGTCGTCAGCATTATTGGTCATGTTGACCCTTTAAAAAAAAAAAAAAACTTTTGTATTATGAAACACACTAAAGTCGAATGAATTCAGTTACGTGAATTAAGTGATTTATTACAAAGGGAATACCCGCTTGTTTTTGATAGCTCCCTTACTATTTGGTGTGTTAAGGTGTTCCAGCTCATCGTAGACGTCCTTTGCCCCACACCTCAAATCAGCTATTTCTCTCAGAAGTTCTGATTTCTTTTAATGGAAAATGGTATTTCTAGGTCACAATCTGGGTGCTAGGGATGCTGATTGTTACCATGGTGATTATTGTTTTTAAGATTTTGCTATTGTAATAACTATGAATGATGTCAGGTGAGTAGTAGACTTACTAGACTTACTGGGAGGAGGAAGAACCTCATAAGTTATATAAAATATCTACTACCGTATGCTGTACACATGAAACTAATATTAAATGTCAACTGTAATTAAAAAATTAAAAAAAGATTGTAGTAAATGGAGCTAGAATACACATATATATTTAAAGATGTGGTAACTTTTGACTTCATCTTAATATTTCTAGTTCAAATTCAGGGCTATAGAGTTTTTAATCTAACCTCTTTAATATTACATTTCTATATCCTTTCTTCCACACTGAGAATTCGGGTTCTCAAGGATTCAAAGGATGAATTAAAATATCCTGATCTATCTCATTTGCTTTTTCACAGTGTATATACGGTAATCTCAGATGCATTTAAGGTAGTGCTTTCAATGGACTACTATTTGAAGTGATGTTTTATACCAGCAAATGCAATTATACAAACCTTCCTCCTAGAAACTATACTTCACTCCTAGGTTTTCCATATTTTTGGTACTGTTGAGTTTTTTCCTCCAGCAATAGCTTCTTATAGAGAGTTTTAGAGAATATGGCTACTGGTGTTATACTTGGGAAAATTTTAGCTCCACGAAAAGAATAATGCTTTAAATAATACAAAGAGCAGCCAAATTAAGTTTTGTGAATGGTGTTGATTTGACATTGTCCCTTATCTGCAGGGTAGTAATCAAACACTAATTTTAAAGACGGCTAATTTAGCAAAGTTGCCTGATTGTTTCTGGGAGAGAGAAAGTTTGAAGGCATAGTAGGTGTCTTATTTGTCTCCAACTAGATGTTCTGAACAGTCACAAATGATTACATTTAAATGAATACTTTTCCATTCTCCCAAATCAGTCTCATACTTCTCTGGAAATCAACAAAAACAAACCCCCTATTTTATACATTTTTGCTTCTGTTGTAAATTTTCCTAATGCAGTTTTTGTCTTGAAATAAAAATGGAAGTGATGCTGTAGTTGGTGATGAAAGCGCGTTCCTCAGGATTCCTGTCCCTCTGTCCTTCACCAGGGCTTCATGTCATTTCCTTTTTGTACAGATTACATCTGGGCCATTTGCCAGTCGATATTACAGCCTTGGCAAATCAGAACCCTGCTCTCAGTTCTTGATTTTCCCAAAGCTAATGTTGTTCTCAATGTCATGGCTCATTTATGAATGTCATGACTGTGCCTCCTACCCAGTGGGGTTAGTGGATCTGTAGGGGATTGTGCTGCTCTGCAGCTGCTACAGAATCTGTAACCTCTTCCTGTCTTTTAAGATTATTTATTTCCTTCATTTTCCCTTTGGAATTGGTTTCCTTAGCTTTTAAAAAATATAGCCTTTGGGGAAATAGCCTTTTTTATGGCTGTAACTCTAGTGCCTAGCCCAGTAGCAAGTTCATGATGGGTGTAAAGTAGGGAAGCAGTGTCTGGAAGCACTTTGTGTGTATGCTCTAAATGTGCACCGTGTTTGCTTGAGAAATAAAACCTTCAAACAAATTGCACTTTAAAATTACTGCTTGAGAGAAGCCTAAGCGTCTTAATTTTCTTTGTTTCTTGTTAGGAATATTTTCTTGAGCTGGCCTTTTTCCATATCCAGAGTTTCACATGTGAAAAGGCTGCCGGTGACACAATGGTTCCCGAACATGTGCTTCAAGTTGTTTTTTTCCAGAACCACGATGGGTTTTCACTGGTTGATTCACTTTTTCATCTGGAAGCCTTGGGATTGATTGCGTTTTTCCCTTTCTTTCAAAACAAAACAAGACATTGCCATAGTAATGTGTTACCCAAATACAAAGTTTCAGGAACACATTATTGTTTAAAAACAAAAACAAAAATATCAAGTGGCAGGGGATAAAGCTGATAGCCCTGCTAGGCTGAGGGATTTTCCTCTCCACTCACTGCATGTCTTTGAAAAAGCTGGTGGGTAGTAGAACCTGTGTCCACCGAGCAGAGGAAGCTAACGGACCTGCCTGGAGTTCAGAGCTGCCCTCATCTGTGCTGACTGGCCTAGGTGTGAGCTAGACCCTTCATGCATGAGATATTTTGGACGTAAGTTAGACTGTTGGGTATAGTGCTCAATTAACTTGAAGATAAGACTCATTCCAAGAAACTATGATGGTCAGACTTAACAATACATGGCGGTCATCGTAACAGCAAGAAAAAGAATCATAAACATATAGTAGGGACTTTTTCTTGCCAAGTGCTGTTTTTAAGCCTTGTTTTGGCCCTGCACGACAGTTTTGTCAAAGGTCACCCTATTGTGTATTTCACATTAAGGTAGTGCTTGGGTGTACAAAACGTTTTAGTCCATTTGACCTTTCCAGTAACCCCTGAGGAAGCAGAGCTGGTGCTGTCTCCAGGATCAAACAAGGAAACTGAGGCTCCACGAAGTGAAGTCCCTTTTTCATGCTAGGATGGCCAGTTAGCGCCCCATCTGTGACATCCAGGCCAGTGCCCTTTCTTCCACACCAGGCTGCGTCCCATTTGCACACAAGAATACTAAGTATGTACCCAGTTGTACTTCTGCTCTTTGTTGTCCTGCTGCTGCAGAAGGCATGATCCCTTCAGTCCAAACTGGAAGGCCCAGACCCGGAAGCAGCAGACAGTCCTAAAAAGGGCAGAGAGCCACATAATGACAGGCCTATGAGTAGGGCCAGTGGGCACCAACCAAGGGGTGTGTACGCTTCGTGTGGAAAGACTTACAGCTCTGCCGGCTCTTTTCCACAGTCCACAACGGAGAACAGCACCACCTTTATTTACCAGCAGAGGCAAGAGTTCCGTTGTCTTTTTCATTTAGTTTTACAGGCTTTTCCAGTCACTTTCTCCTCCCGCTGTAAAGCCTCGTGTCTGTGCTGTCTTTGTTACTCTGACCTTTTTCTTGTCAGCCACTCAGCCAGCCTCCTGGGGCATTCACTTTTTAGAAGAGTGCTATATGCATCTGTGTTTTTTATTTTGAAACTGGATACTTGATTTCCTTCCTTCCTTCTTTCCTTCTTCCTTCTGTCACCTCACTCCTTTCATCCTTACAGGTCATCTCCCTAGGAAGCCTTCTTGGATATACCAAACTTGAACAGCAAGAAGGTGACCTCATGACATTTGTATTTTCATTCAGCACTTAGCTATGCCAGCATACCCGTGGTCACATACACTTTGCGGTTTCCTTGTAATAACAGCAGTTACTATCTGTTCAGAGCCTGCCTTAATGCCAGGTATTATTCTAAACGCTTTAGATTCATATTCCCACATTGGTCCTCAAAACAACCAAGTGAGGGCAGGTTTATTGTAGGTGAGGAGACGTAAGGCCCAGACAGGTTAGTGAATGTTCCCAAGGTCAGACAGCTGATACATAGCCAAGTCAGGGATTGGACAGTCCCTTGTAGTTCAGGAGCCCATGTTCTTAACTACTGCATTCTACTGTCTCTAATGTGGAGGGCACTGATTGTATGCCAGGCACTGTTCTAAGGACCCTATTAACTCATTTAATCCTCACAGCAGTCCTAGGAAGTATAGGTACTGCTGTTGCCTCTGTGCACAGTGACGCTGAGTTGTTTGCCCAGGACTCTCATGGTAAGTGGCCCAAACAAGATTTGAACGAGGATCTGTTTGGCTCCAGAGCACGGACTCCAACCCTCTACATCATATGCCTGTCTTTGCTGACTTTGGCTTTCAGTCTTATAGAAGTCTCTACTTTTCTCAGCCTTTCCCCCACTGCCTGGTAATGGGCTGCCTCATAGTGGCTGCTCAAGACATGTGTTGCCCACCTCACTCCGCCCCCTCCCCTGCCTAGCCCTCCCCATACTATTGTCTGTGTCCACGGGCTATGCATATATGCTCTTTAGCTAATCCCTTCACCTTCCTTTAGCCCCCCAACCCCCTCCCTCTGACATTTGTCAATCTATTCCATGTATCCGTGCTTCTGGTTCTATTTTGTTCATCAGTTTATTTTGTTCATTATATTCCACATATTAGTGAGATCATATGGTATTTTGTCTTTCTCTGACTGACTTATTTGTCCAGGTCTAACATGCTGTCACAAAGGGTAAAAGTTCCTTCTAATGAGAAAAAGGGAAATGTGTTGCATGAATCCTTTGTTAAAGGTAGTAAAATGGGTTAGGTGCCTGTATTAAACGCATAAACCTAGTTGAAGGAACCATTGAGTCTGCCAGAAGTAACATATAGAAGGAACAGAGTTTCCTTATTTTAAAAATTTTATAATAAATGTTTTGCTTCATCATTAAAATTTCCCTGCCATCCAAGGAGAAGATGGTGCAGAGGCTAGAGAAAGGGCAAGGTGAAGTCCCATGATGAGCTCTGCTTCCGCCTTAATATTTAAGCTGGAAATGCTGATTATCACCAAAGCCTCCCATCACTCTGCTTCATTAGGGACTAGGGAAACACACTATTTCATCGTGGTCTGTCAGGCACAGAGGTTTTGCAATCCTTGCAAGAAAACCCAGCAGCCCATGGGTATGGTGCCATCTGGAGATGGCAGGTGGTATTACTACTTTCAGTTCTAAGCCTACGTCAGAATTCATCTTGCAGAATGCATTTCCTGTTGAGTCACTGAAGTCTCATTTCAATTGTTTCCCTTGCTGACTTCATGCTTTGATCAAATTAGTAGTCATTTTCTGTTCGTTCTGACCTTTAATATCTTGTTAAATTTTAAAAACAACTGTACACAGTCATTTCATATTATTCTGCATTTTATCCAAAGACCATTGTATGTTCTGTTTATGCAGAGCAAGTCTTCAAACCAGATGATCACAGGAAATGTGATATTGAAAGATGGGTCCTCTTTCTCTTTTCCAACAGGTGTGGCAGATTCCAGAAAATGGACTCACCCTTTCCCTGACTGAACCTGTGGTGATTTTAGAAGGCCACTCAAAGAGAGTTGGCATCGTAGCCTGGCACCCGACAGCCCGTAACGTGCTTCTTAGTGCAGGTAGGAGCTAAGCAGTCCCCTTCCCCCATTGTCATCGCTTCTTGCAGCCCCTTTTGTGGAGAGGAGCAGCAAATGCCTTTAACTCTGTGCTAAACTGTGAAGCAGATCATTAGGAATCCATGAGGAGGCGCAGAGACGCAATGGCTCCCTGGCCCGTACGTGCGCATGTGTTCAGGCTACTTTGACAGTTGGTGGAAGATACAGACTTCCTGCTTAGAAAAATGAACAGATACATACTTATTTGCCTGTAATTTCAGCAGATTCATTATTCCTGCTGGGGCCCTCCGTGGACCACAGTTTCAGTTATTCTTGATGTAGTAGAAGGAACACAGATGGGAGCCAGGAGCCCTAGGTTCCGGCCCCGGTGTTGCTGCCAACTTTAGGGTGATCTTGTCAGCCAAGTATTCCTCTTCCTTTTAAGGAATACTGTCATTGTTCTCCTTATACAAGTAGTCCTGTTTGATATATAGATTACCTAGAAACAAAAGGAAGAAAAGAAAAATCTATAATCCCACCAACCCAGAGGGAACGTCATTATTACCATTTTGGTATTTCTTTCCAGAAGATACTTCTGTGCACACACGTAAATGATTTTAAACATGAAGATGGGTTCAGAAACTTGCATATATGGTCTTTTTCACATGCTGTTAAATGTTCTTAGGATATTTTTAATGACTCCATTAATAGTCCATTGTCTGGACTATTTAAACCTCAGTTGTTTAAATCAGCCCTTTATTTTTTGATAGTGAGGTTGTTCTTGATTTTTTACTGATAAACCACTTTCAATTTCAAGTTTTATTTACAGAAATCTGTTTCTTTGTAAAAAATCTGAGATTTTTTTTCTTCTTTTATAGAAGCAATAGAAAGGACAAGAGGAAGCTTTGTGGGGTGATGGGAATGTCTTATATCTTGATTATGATGGTGGCTACACAAATATATATACTTGTCAAAACTTCATGAGTGATATTTTAAATAAATGTGTTTGTTGCATGTAAATTATACCTTAATTCAAAAAAAAAAAGTTATACTAATGTTAGTGGTAGAATTTTAAAGATCTTTCCCTTTACCAGTCCAAAGGAGGGGGCAGTTCAGTTTTTAGTGGTGATAAAGGATATTTATGGTATAATGAGTTAAATAAAAAGTTTAATGCCAGGTACCTATTGAAACCAAGGACTGCTTTTCAAAAAACACACTACATAGGATTCTCCTTTTTTAAAATCACAATTGACTATACCTGGGAACCCTTCCAGTGTTCTTACTCAGAACCCCAGTCTGATAAGGAGAGAAACCAATTTCAAAGGTGGAATTCCATCATGGGATGTCCTGCTCCTCTTCTTATCGAGGTCACACTTACGGTGTGATCAGCAGAGTGCTCCCCGTGCTCCCCTTACAAGCACAGGAGGGTGGTTGGTTGCAGCGTTCTGCACATTGTAAGCCCTACGATCCATCCTCGATGGCTGCGGTCACCTGTTTGCCTGTGATGAACAAGGCAGAGGAAGGATCAAGTCTCTCCCACAGAGCTCTGCTCCAGCTTTTCATACTGTTGTGCAGTTGTCCCGCCCCTTTTCTACTTCTCACTCTTAGGTAACTTTTAGGTGTTCTGGATCTTAGTGGCTCATTTTTCTAAAGTGCTTGCAAATTTGATTTATTGGCAAGAATTCGCTTTCAGGATGTCCATCTCTTTTCTTATTTTTCTTTATCATTGAAATAATGTCCTGGGAGCAGCAAATGATAGTCTTTTTAAAGGGTCTCAGGGACTTGTGGCAGACCCTTGAAGGAAGGATGTTGATGAGCTGTGGGCTTGTGGCCAAGTAAATAGTGTGGCCTCTTTGAGGACAGTTTCGGAATCCTCATGCCTATGTGACTATACTTTGGGCTTCTCAAATCAGGCTAGTGTTGACCTATTTCTCCCCCTGTTGTGGGCAAATAGTTAGGCCAGACCTTGCATTTCCCTTCAACTTACTGTAATTGGCTTTGCTTTCATCCCAAGACCATGTAGTACGTTATCGTTGATTTGAATAGCCTGCTCCCCACCATCTTCGTTGAGTGTCCCAAACAGTTTTTTAAGCTCTTTATTTTTAGCTCCTCTGGAGAAGAAGTAAGCTGTATTTATTCTAATGCTTATTTTACTAGAAAAGGAAACTGATAGCCCAGTTAACTCTTAAAAAAATATAGGCCTTACCCTGGCCGGTGTGGCTCAGTTTGGTTGGGCATCATCCCTTGCACAAAAGGTCAATGGTTTGTTTCCAGTCAGGGCACATGCCTGAGTTTTGGGCTCGATTGGTGGTAAGGGGTGATTGATGTCTCTCTCTTTCTCCCTCCCTCTCTCTCCCTCTCCTATTCTCTCTCTCTAAGATCAACAAAAGAAGATATCTGTCTATTTGTATATATGTCTGTGTATATTTATGAAAGAAAAGGAAACATAGGCCTTGGCCGTGTGGCTCAGTTGGTTGGAGCATCGTCCCATACACCAGAAGGTTGTGGGTTTGATTCCTTGTCAGGGCACATACCTAGGTTCCAGGTTCGATCCCCATTTGGGGAGCATACGGGAGGCAACCTATCGATGTTTCTCTCTCTCTCTCTCTCTCTCTCTCTCTCTCTCTCTCTCTCTCTCTCTCTCTCTCTCTCTTTCCCTTCCTCTCTCTAAAGTCAATAAAAACATATCCTCTGGTGAGGATTAAAAAACGCAAACAGAAAAGATGGCATTCTATTTTTTTGTAGTTCTTAGTTTTGTTTGATTGTTTTTATTTGTTTCATACAAACCCAAACTTAACAAACTGTGTTTTTACTTTAACGCTGATTTCTTTTATGCAAATTTCTTCTTTGTCACTTTCTTTGTTAAAACTACCTGTAAGTAGGCCTCTTGTCAGCACCTTCCTTTCAATGCATGTCTTTGTAGTTTCCACAAATGTGCCGTTGTCCAGGCATTTTAATAGCTGGAGACATGGTTGTGCTTGCTCCTAGGCTGTGATAATGCCATCATCATATGGAACGTGGGGACGGGGGAAGCCCTGATAAACTTGGACGATATGCACTCGGACATGATTTACAATGTAAGCTGGAACCGGAATGGCAGTCTCATCTGCACAGCTTCCAAAGACAAGAAAGTGAGAGTAATCGATCCTAGGAAACAAGAGATTGTTGCTGTAAGTATTCTTCAGACAGAAACCCCAGTATTTGTAGCCCTTAGGTGAGTGCGAGCTGTCTGCTTTCTAAGGCGGCCACAGAGGCTGTGCTGCTGGTCAGTGGGCCTTGCTGTGTGCAGATGCCTGTGAATCAGAAAAGGCTGGTGCAGGCTTCTGACTGTCTGCCAGTCACTCTTCTCTTCAGAGTTGTACATTTCTAGCTTTTACCCAAGGCTTATCTCTCACTTGGTAACCATTTTTTCACAAAGAAACAATGTTTGTATCAGTTCACAAAAGAGTCCTTAAAAGTTGACAAATGTAGATGAGCTACCCCAAATAGTGAACTGCATTCCTGGCTTAGTGCAAAAAATTAATTAATTGATTCCCCACCCTGTTCCACAAATGACTATTAACCCTTTGCAGTCCGATTTTATTTTTGGAATTCAAACAGTCTGGTCCAAATTAATTGACGGGATTGAATGTTGAACTTACTGACAATGCATATAATCGCAGCGGTTTGCGGTGTCAACCTCAGCTCCACGTTGGACCTGCTCACGCCTGGTCTGTCGAGTCAGCCTGGACGTTGGACCGAAAAGGGTTAAAATGTCTCATAAAGATGCAGCAGGTTATTAACCTCTTGAGAAAAGCATTTGGCAGAGTCCTCTCATGTGTCCTGTTTTTGCAGCACATGGACATGGGTTGGCAGCGGGGCAGATGGAAGGAATGAGGCTATTGAGTCAAGTCCTGACACTTGCTAACTTAAGCTGAGGGACCTTAACCAAATCACTTAGTGTCACTTTGTTTCCTCCTCTGAGGAGGGAAGCTGGTTATTAATGAGACACACACACATACCAGTTAACGTGAATGGTGTGCGGGGTGCAGTTGGGTTTGGTGTATGGGCCCCTATGCTCCCACCTCACCTTCCTTTCTGCAGTTTGAATGTGTGTAATGTGCCTCTTTGCTCTCTCTTCTGCAGGAGAAGGAGAAAGCGCATGAAGGAGCACGACCCATGAGAGCCATCTTTCTGGCTGATGGCAATGTCTTCACCACTGGTTTCAGCCGCATGAGCGAGCGGCAGCTGGCGCTCTGGAACCCGGTACGCCCTTCCCAGCCTCCCACCAGCTTACACTGGAGCTTTCTCTATTTTCTGAGTGGGTCTTTGGGTTGGTACGTAGATTATGGGGTTCTTAGTGAGGTTTCCTGAACTCCCACTTGTCGTAAATTGGACGTGAAGTTCTTATCCTCACTAGAGACTTAGTGCTAACTGTCTTTCAAAAAATGCATTTGTGATACTCCCAAGGAGTCTATGATGACTATATTTTTCAAAAAGAATGCATGAGGAATCCAGACTTGGGAAATGAGTTCTAAACTTAGTTATATTTTTATAAAGAATATGATCTAAATCAAAGTAGTCATGCTTGAGAACATGCTCGTAATCACAAAAGTGGAAAAATAGAAAACTGGTCCTGGCTGGGTGGCTCAGTTGGTTGGAGCATTGTCCCGCACACCAAAAGGTGGTGGATTCCATCCCCAGGAGGCAACTGACCAATGTTTCTCACATCGATGGTGTTCTTTCTCTCTCTCTTTCTCTCTCTCTCTCTCTCTCTCTCTCTTTCCCTCTCTAGTCAGTAAAAGCATATCCTCAGGATTAAAAAAAAACAACAGTAAATTATTGCTTATTAAGAAAAAAAGCTAAACTCCACATAAGGTATGATCCTAATTTGTGTGTATTCGTGTGTTGGGAGGAAATAGACCAGAATGGTCATGGATTCTGCCACACACTGGACTGTGGGATGATGGCATATACAACGATTTTTATGTTCTTCCTTGTAACTTTTTAAAGAACATATATTTAATTTATAATAAGAAAAAAAGTACTTTTTGAAAAGAAAAGTCACAAAGGAGAAGGGCACTTTCATCTCTGTCATAGAATCGCACTGATATGTGCATTAATTATGTTGTCAAATAAACATAATTTTCAATGGGTTGAATGCCATTTGCTATCCCTATTGGTATTTACATGTGTGAATGTTACATGTGCATTGTTTAAATTTCAGTATTCTAGGGAAATGGCTAACTTAATTAGGGATAAAGGAATGCATAGTAAGGTAACAGAAATTTACCCCTAAATTGTGTGTGTGTGTGTGTGTATCGATATATATATATAATTTTTTCCCCAGAAAAATATGCAGGAACCAATTGCTCTTCACGAAATGGACACTAGCAATGGGGTGTTGCTGCCTTTCTATGACCCTGACACCAGCATCATTTACTTATGTGGAAAGGTAAACAGTAATTTTGATGTTTAACATTACATTTAATCCTGGGGGAGGAAAAGTTTGTCCTTCAGAGATTTAGTAGATGGGCAATGTATTGTATCATTTTAGTTGGTATGTGTGTGTGTCTTACGCTATGATTTTGTTATGTGTGGGGTGAGAATGGACTGTGTGTAACTTGCCAGATGTGTGGTGTTAACCTACTGTGTTCAGTACTCTTGACGGAAGCAGGGATTGGGCAGATGCCGACGGGAATCTTTGCTTGGACACTCTGGTGAGATGGAGTACGTGCGGGTGTTTTGTTTTTCTTTTTTTAACTTTATTTTTTGTTCTTTTTTTGTTTTAAATTGATTATTGATTTTTATATGCTGGTGTCTTGTATTACCTGGTGGTGCTGTGTGGTTGGTGATTTCAGATTTCTCATCATTGGTGTTAGGAATGAGGACCCAGTTTGCCACATCCCATGCTGAAGTCTACTGGAAGGTTCTAGATTGGCATTTACTGCTTATTGCTACATGCCATGCACTCTTAAGGAGAATGGTGCTTGGGGAATGTGAGCTTTTGAGGGTCTCAGAGGGTTCTTGTTCCTGGAGTTCAGTGTTAGGGCCCTAAACCGGAAAATGTGCGGCCTGATTTAAGTTTCAGGAAGTGACGGTTGCTCCAGGAAGACCCCACACGAAATAAAAGGTCTCCTCCTGCCTCATCTGCCTAGTGATCTCCGCCTAACTACACGGGTGGTGGTTTTATTGCTATTTCATTGCAGTAGGTGGTAACCTCAGTATTATTCTTTTCCAGTTTTTTTCCTTAGAAGTCTGTGCAGGTGAAATATATGAATTACTAAAAGTCGAGTGATATAGTCCCTCAAACCTGTTAGGGTACCCCTTGCTGGTAAAGGCCGGATGTTTCACTTCTTCTCGGTTCACCGAGCACACCGCAGAGCTGCTTTCCATTTGATAGGTCAGTCACTTAGAAACGAGATCTTGTCAGTTTTCTTGAAAGTCATTTTACTTCAGATGTTAACAGCTGCATCAAAACAAACACAAGGACATGTTACCCAGAGGTGGTTAACACTGGGTGGAAAATTATTTTTAGTGTGCAGAGAGCAAACCCTGTGCTTAGCTTCTTTTCCATTGCTTTAGATTTTTATTTATATTAAATGGAAATTGTGAAGACAGAGAGGATTGTTAGAGTGTCATACTACCTAGCTATTTATGTCTTCATAGGTGTGTGTCTTTATATAAAATAGTGCCAGGCAGAATTGCCTTGTTGTTCAGGTTGGTATAAATGTGTGACCATTAGACAATTATTTGTACTTAGAGAGACTAGCAAGATTATTATAGAATTTTATACATTGCAATGAGATAGAAAACCTTGTGAAGTTCAAGGAGATCACTAAAACGAAGGTTTCTTAATTAGAAAGTCTTAGTTTTTATTATCTGATTGTCTGACATTAGTCTCTGAACAACACTGCTGTTTGCCAATGAACAGCTAACTCAAAGCAGTAGTTGCCCTCTCAGTGGTCCTTCTGGTCTTTCGTGTGTCTTTTGAAGTTGAATTGCAATGCAGTTGCTTGGCAGAGGCGTTAACAGTTTTGCCTGACTCTGTCTTGGCATCTAGCCCTCAGTAAAGGGGATGCTAGTGTTTGATAGGTGCGGGCTTACTCTGCCGGGATGAGAAACCATCACATGCGTTGGGCCTTTAAGAGGAAGAAAAGGCCAGCCACTGCAGCAGAGTCCTAATTGGCGCTGGGTTTATAGGGGAGAGAGATGCCCACTTAAATCAGATGTTTCAGTCAGTAGTAAACACACACTTGTCTCCCATTTCTTGTAGGGTGACAGCAGTATCCGCTATTTTGAGATCACGGATGAATCCCCGTATGTCCACTACCTCAACACATTCAGCAGCAAGGAGCCTCAGAGAGGGATGGGTTACATGCCCAAGAGGGGACTCGATGTTAACAAATGTGAGATTGCCAGGTAAAGAATCAGCATGTAAAGCATTGGAATTGTTCATACCATCTGTGTTCTGCAAGAGCAACCCAACCACATGCAATTCTGTGATGCCTGGGTCTTTCTACCCTTGTGTGCGGCCCAGAATTAGTGTCTCATTTCCTTCCCCTCCTTAGAAGCAGGGGTTTTAGAGCAGGGAGGCACCTTTCAAAATCATCTCATCTAAACAGGCCCCTCCCCATTCTTCAGAGTCTATGACTTGAAGTGCAGCGGGTACAGTGGCTTCGTCTGCGTGTGCTGGGCACTTACTCGAATAGTGAAACCATCATCTCTTGTATGCAGGCCGAGGTTGGGGCCAGTGTCCCTGGGATGGAAATAAGGAATGGTGTTCCTGCCCTGGGGGAGGAGGAACCAGGTTCCAAAGTAGATTGTGGACCCCACGGATCCTAAACTAGGGAGCCAACGACCTACAGTGGGGTGTTGGGTTGGGGGCCCCTTGATTTGGGAAGTGTGATAGAATTCCCACCTCTCTGTACTACTCTAGATTTTTAAAAATTTTATATTTCATAATGCTAGTGGGCTTCCTAAGGGGAAGGCTCTTTTCTCATGCTAGTCAACAGAAGATACTCAGGAGACTCACCACTGGCCATTTTAAGCAACAGAACTAGTAGCACCGTCTTATTCTTATCAGGCTAAGATCCTAGCACGCATTATATAACACTCCGTTTCTATGCACGTTTATCTAAGTGTGCTGTTCTGCTCACACACTTGTTACATAATTGACACATCTTTTAAAATAAAAGGAATTTTTAAGCTCTTTGTTATATTAATCAGTATGGGTTGTTGTGTGTGTGTGTGTGTGTGTGTGTGTGTGTGTGTGTGTGTGTTTAGTTTAATTTAAATACATTCAGCTCTGTATTGGTACTATCTAATATGTAATTGTTCTCTCCTGTCTGTTGACCTTATCATTTTCACAAATGAATCATTGTCCGTGGTGTTATTCCCACCACAGTTGATCTGACCCCAGAGAGTTGGAAATCGACTGTCACCATCATGCATAGAGCTGTTCCTGGTTCTTGTCTCCCATGCGCCATTTCCTTGCGTAGCTACGCTCAGCTTCCATTTTTTCATCTGTAAGCTGGGAATGCTGAGTTCTGGTGGGGCAGCTGAGGTGGAGCAGAGCCTTGTGTGTCCCTGGAGCTTTGTGGAAAAGTGGTTGTTAGTGAGCCTGTTGGTTACTTGGCCTCCTGTTTTACTTAATGCAACTTTGCCTTTTTTTCCCTTTTGAAGATTCTTTAAACTTCATGAGAGAAAGTGTGAACCTATTATCATGACTGTGCCCAGGAAGGTAAGTGCCCAGTTTTCTAAGCAATCTATGCTTTTAAAAGTTTTTAAATCCCCATCTTTCTTCTTCCTTACTTAAGGGTTTCCCCAAAATGTCTCTTGTAGTCGGACCTCTTCCAAGATGACCTGTATCCTGACACAGCGGGGCCCGAAGCCGCACTGGAGGCAGAGGAGTGGTTTGAGGGGAAGAACGCAGATCCAATCCTCATCTCCTTGAAGCACGGATACATTCCAGGCAAAAACCGGGATCTCAAGGTGGTGAAGAAGAACATTCTGGATAGCAAGCCCACTGCAAACAAGAAGTGTGACCTGATCAACGTCCCCAAGAAAACCGCAGACACGACCAGTGTGGTAAGGCCCGCAGGAGGGTGAGGGTGTGCGTGGCTGGCTCAGGCCTGGTCCTCTTGCAGCTCCTTCTAGTCCTGGCACTGGCAGTGCTGTCCCAGCTGTGGACAGAGGGGCTCTCAGCGAGTGACAACACCCAGTATGATAAAAATGTCCTGTCATGGCACTGGAATTTGGCTCCTTTAGGTCTTTTTTATAATGACAGTCTACTATGGTCTTGGAGAGTAAACTGGAGCCCTTTGGGTTTTTCTTAACTGTCTTTTCCCAAACTGTGCACCCCACCCATCTCTGGTGGGTAAAAGGAACATGAGGGTGTGGGGTCACAGCCGCCCAGAAGAGCAAGTTCCGGGAAGGAGGGACTTTGGGTGGGCTCTGATGTTGTTGAGTGAGTGATGGAGGATCGGCCAGTGAGTGGGACTCAGCCACTAAGATGAACGTGGGTAGGAGGTGGGGAGTGGGCGGGCTGTGGAACAGAGTTCCAGGAGCCGGAGGGGAGGGCGGTGAATCGACAGTGGGAAGGTAAACGGAATGAAGAGGCAAAGTGCCTGGAGATGCTGGAGTTTTGATCATGACTGAGGAAGCCAAGTGGACTTTGGTGATTGCAAGGTTTCCAAAGGAATCATTTCCATGCGGGGGAGGCTCAGGCCTCTTTAGAACAGTTAGCAGGCAAAGGATTTAGCTCCCAAGAAGGCTCCTGGAAGAGCTCTGTGGCCTCTGGAAGTTTGCTCCTCCCCTTGGTCACATAGAGGTCACTTCTGGTGGAATTGATGATTGGGGTTTAGGGTGGCCTAGGAGAATCAGTCTTGTCCTGCAGTTCAGTTGTGGCATCCAGGTCGTGCGCAGGCACAGGCTAGAAGCAGCACTGTGAGGCGCTGTTGTTTCGTTGGGGGCTTCAGATGGACCGACCAGCATTAATTACTTGCTCATGAGGCCCAATCTGGCGGCTGTGGCTTTTCGTTCCTCCCACAGTGGAAAATTCCATTCTCTGCCTTATCTCTCTCACTGTGTTGACCTTTGTGTACTGTTTTTTAGTCACCCTCTTCCCCTCCCTCCTTTTTTTTGTTTCCTTAGCAAAATGAAGCCAAGTTGGATGAGATTTTAAAAGAGATCAAATCTATAAAAGACACAATCTGCAATCAAGATGAGCGTATTTCCAAGTTAGAACAGCAGATGGCGAAGATAGCCGCCTGAAGGTCCACCCCACCCCCAGATGGGAGCAAGAACTCGGGCTTGGTAGCTGGTTGTTGGTTGGTGTGGTCCCGGGGAGGGCGAGAGGGAGGCACTGCCATTCGGAGGCATTCATTTCAGATTTGTCAACCAGCGATAGGCCCCATTCCAGTCAGAAAGCAACTCGTCTCCCAAATTTGCAGAAATGTGATTTAAAAGCTGAGCTTTTTATCAGAAAGCTTTTTTGATGTTTTAAGTGTTACATGACTTGTTGAAATTTTAAAAGACAAAAGTGCTACTTTTAAAATCCAAGATACTCTGAATTTTAGGAAACCAACCAATTCTGATTCAGTTTTGTGCCCAAGTACCTTTTTTTTTTAAAAAAAAAAAAAAAAATGGGGACCAATGCCACATTGCTTTTTATATTTCTTCTTCTTTTTTTTTTTAATGTTGCCAAACCAAAAGTAGCTTTTTTCCCCTTGTATTTTGCTACTTTGCAGTATTTGTGTGTGGGGTTTTTTTTCTCCTTAATTCAAAAGGGACAGCACTGTGTATGTTTATAAACTAAATGAAGATAAGATATTATTTTGTATAAACATTCATCTGAGAACAATCAGAGCAGTAGCCACGTCGTGCTGGCTCGTTTGCAGCACAAACCTGGTCATTGTAATGACTGTACACAAGGAAGACTTGAAAAATCACGTGAATTCGTATTACCACTCCTCATTTCATCGGGTCTTCTGGTCAGAAATGTGCATCGGATCGTTTACTTTCCTCCTTTCTCTTTTGTAGAAATTGGGTGGTTGTACCAGGTGGAATTTTGCTTCTTGGTCACCCTGTGCTTCAGATGATTATAATCTAACCTAAACTAGCACGTGTTCCTGCAGTTTTGTTGTCCACGTAGACGCTGTTGCATTCATCACTTTAAACATCATGTTTCAGGTTTCAATCAATACTTGACAAGGGTGCCCGGGACAAGAAGACACACGTACTGTGGAGTGTTCCCTCTTGCCCATCCCAGCAGCTTGCCTAGCTCTCGAGTGCAGTGAGGGACCGAACCTGAGGGAGCTCTGAGGGGAGTGTCAGCCCGCGCGGTCCTCTGCTTTCCTGCACGTCCCATGCCCTCCCCGTGCTGTGCTGGAGGAAGAAGCGGCTCTTCGTGCACCACCGAGCTCCTGCCTCCCTCTTCCTTGCGTAGGCAGCCGCCTCTCTCAGGGCTCCCAGCCATTCCTCTCTTCCTGCCTTTCACCCCTAACTGCTTTCAGCCAAGGTGAGGCCACAGGGTGCTATTGAATACTGAGACTGAGAGGAATGGTCTAGAGTGGAACCAGACCAGGAGCGCAGATCTCTGCTGTAGCTTTAATGTGTACAGAAGGCTCCCTTTGCACCCTGCACACACACTAACCCGCTTCACCCCTCCAGCTCGCACCCAGCTTTGTCAAAGCACAGAGGCTCCCCAGACTCGGGGTGGGGGGCGGCCCACAGACCGAGCTCTGCTCACCCGTTCCATTCCAGGGTCCGCCAGAACTTCCTTCCATTTCCACTTTGTCATATTGCATGTTTGAGAAACAAAATTTAAGAAGCCTCTGTTTTGCAAGGAGTGAGTGTCTGTGATTGAACGTGAGACATATAGTGCCATTGGGACCACAGCAGGAACTCGTTTGCACATGCTGGTGCTGGTGTGGGGCCAGGACTGGCTGGTGGCATTTGAATACGGGAACCAGGATGGAGGCAGAGTGTGGACAGTGGGTTGGGATGCACAGGCAAGCTGGGGGGTGTCTGCATAGAAAAGGTACCATGTTCTTAACCGATTCTGGGATTGCTATCTCCGTAACTCCAGGGCCTCTGAATGTTTGGTGTGGTTTTGTGTCTGTGTGTATTTTTAACATTGAAGTGGATAATGGGACATAAAATGGTAATTACAGTGACTTATATTCAAATCTGTACGTTTCTTTATCAACGTAACCTGCTGAGACCTTCATTTTTAAGATTCAGAAATGTTTTAAGGTTCTGATGTTAAATTAAGTAAACAAAAGTGTTGCTGATGGTGGTGAAACACCCTAGGGAATGTGGTGCAAAGGGAAGAGAGAGGACAGGAAAGTCGCCCTGATCTCAGTGTGCTTGTTTAGTGAACGATGCTCCGTTAGGCGTGGCCTCGCCTGCAGCAGTGTGGATTGTGTTTCCTGTTTTGTCTTTTTTTGTTTAAGCCGTGCTATCCCAGAGGAGAACCAGTGAATTACTCCCAGATCGGCTCTTATAGAGCAGCCATAGTATTCTGTCAAAACACTTGCTTCCATTTTCAAAGATAAAAAAAAAATCCTTGATTACAAAATGGTGTCTGTGTTCATTTCACACCGCGGCGGTCTCTGAGGAGGCCCTCTGTGTCACTGCTCCTGGCGCAGTGGACCCAGCCAGGTGACTGTTCCTCCCCGCGGGTAAGTACAGGAAGTGTGGGGGGCCCTTGGCTCCAGCAGGAGGGGCCAGCGTCCCGGGCCTGGATATTTGAATCCTGCTCACAGCCTTCGCCAGGGGTGACCTGGGCAGGTTGCCTGACCTCAGGGGATCCCTTTTCTACCTGGAAAGAGGATGGGGGTTTCATTCTGCTGTAGAGAGAGAATACCTGTGTCTGACCCTCCAGGAAGCCCTCATTGCACAGCTGCCCTTGTTACTTTGAGCAGATTCCCTGACAAGACCTTTGAAAGCATTTTTTTCGTTCAATAGAAGGAAATTTCCCTTTGGGTTGGCTGTGATTTTTATTCCAGCAGAAGGCCTTCAGGGTCACTTAAATGTCATGGCCCCTTTCCAAGGGCTTCCCTTTTTGCACTAAAACATCATCTCGTAACGTTCAGTGATTGTGGCAAAGACTTTCCCACTGTTTGGTTTTTCTAAACGGCTGTGAATATGACCAGTCAGTGCACAGCTTCCCTTCCAAATACTTCTAAAGTTGCTGAGAAGAATGGCAGCCAGGGCTGTGGTCAGTCCGTGGCTGCAGGAAGTGGAAGTTGGCAGATGCTGTCTGCAGCCCTTCGGCGCCCAGGTCAGGGGGGCGACGCGTGGTGTGGGGTGTTTATGACTGACTTGGCACCTCGTTTCTTTGCCAGAAGACTCAAAGGTCACCATGCTGGCCCCAGACGGCCAGCCAGGCTGCATCGAGGGAGAACTTCCCCTTTTTTAAAGGTGACTTCCCTTGCTGTACTTGATGTTGGGTCCGGAAAACCTTTGTTGGTTCTGAGGAATTTGTTAACTCTAAGTGGCCTGGCCGCTTTCTGCTGGCCCCTGAGAATGCCCTGCAGCCCTCGTCATTGTCAAGGACACACCTTTTTCAGACCGGCCAAGCTGGACAGTGCCCCTTGTTCCTTTAAAGAAAATGTTTTAAGGTCCTTTTCTCCACTGTTAGAGGTAGTTATGCAAATTGGCACAGCCTTTCCAGAGGGCAGTGTGACAGGTATATCAGAAGGCTCACATGTTCTTACTATTCTTTTTACATATATTTTTATTGATTTCAGAGAGTAAAGGAGAAGGAGAGGGAGAGAGAGATCTAGAAATACCAACGTTAAGAGAGAATCATCGATCGGCTGCCTCCTGCACGCTCCCCACTGGAGATCGAGCCCGCAAACCAGGCATGTACCCTAACCAGGAATTGAACTGTGACCTCCTGGTTCATAGGTTGACAGCCACTGAGCCATGCTGGCTGGGCACATGTTCTTACTTTTGACCCATGATTTCACCTCGGGGAATTTTGTCCCAGGGAAACTAACAGGAGATCTATTCAGGAACGAGAAGAGGAGAAAAAACAGTCCAGCTGGTTAATTTACTTGTCACATCCATATGTTGTAATAATGTATAGTTCAAGTCATTTAATAGTATTTCTGGATATTGGGCTTCCACCACCAGTGTATCTCGAGTGTCTCACAGTGAACTGTTACTAATGTCATCAGAAAAGCGAAATTTGTGTTACAAAAAAAAGAATTCTGTCCAACTCTCTCTGCCATGAAGTCACTGCGAAGTAAATGGTGTTAGTTGGTGTTTAAAAGTACTTTTTTCAAAGGTAAGATGGGGAGGGAGTTGAGTCCGTTAGACTAGACTTGTTCATACAAACGTAAAAGGCCTGGCTCTATGACCTTGAATAAAGATGGATAAAATAGAATACCCACCCCAGAAGGGATGTTTTTGACAAACCCTTTTAAGGGTATATGCACATACAATGTATATTTGTGTGTAGAGTAAATGCCACAAATGTTACTATGTGGACGTAGCAATCATGGATAATCTAATTGAAGTTTTCATATCAATGTCTTAATTCCCAGAAAGAAATTATTGAAATTAGTGTATGAATGATAAATTAGTAATACATTAAAACAAGCATCACAGATCAGTGGCGGGAGGAATGGTGTGGCTACATTAAGTAGCTCGGGGCATGGACTCGTTAGAGCCTCCTGGTGACACCATTGTACACTATTAAGTCAATAGTTAAATGAAAGGAAACTATTTCAAATTTAGAAGAAAAAAAAGTAAGTTCCTCCTTGTCTAGACTTCAGACTGGGGAAAACCATTTGTGATTTTAAAATCCCAAAACAATGGAATAAATCACAGAGGAAGAGAGAGATTGGCTACCTAAATATCAGACTTTAAAATGTCAAAAGATGAAGGCTGTACAGACTGGGAGATACATTTTCAGCCAATATGACATGGGACATATATTTTAATATGCTCGGTCTCGGTTCCACCTGCCACCTCTGATTGAAATGGGGTGATGTCACCTCCCTAGTGGGGTGTGTCCAATTTTAAGTCCCAAAGGATAGCACCCCGGCCCCCGGCCCCACCAACGTAGCCCACCAGCAAACCGTTTATCAGACGTCGGGGGGCGGGGGGCTTTGCTAGGAGGCATGGGTCCTGGTGTGCTTCATGAACCTTCTCCAATTGCAAGTTCTGGAAAAGGTGGAAGGGAGAAGTGGGGAGTGGGAAATTGCTCCAGATCTGCAGCGTTTGCTAGATCAGTTGGAATGTGGAGGGAGGTGATTTTAGAGAGAGGCTGGTGGGAGCTTTGAAATTCAGTGTCATTTTACTCTACTGCGTGGAGAGGAAACTGGGTAAGAAAACATTGTAAGAAGGGGGGGCATGAAGGGTTTGTGTGGGGAACACACGTGACAGACTTCATGGTGAGGGACCTTGGAAAGAGTGCCAGCCCGTTGCCCAGGGAAGACGAGTTACTCCAACGCTCAGCTCAGGAGTCGGAAGGCAGGTAAAGAACAAGTAGATGGGTCTCTTACCAAAAGGCATCCATGTGCTCTAGATGGGGACTGACCTCTAGCTGCTTAGGTTTTTCTCGTTCTAAATGGAGGCTTATTCACATCTCAAAGACTAAGAGTTCTGGGGGAAAGGGTTTGATGGTTTGGGGACAGCACCAGGGAGAAATGGTTCTGCCAGGATCCCAGCGGGCAGCTGCAGGCTTAGGGAAAGCTTCGGGTTGAAAGTGACATCCGTTTCAAAGGGGAGGAGCCAGGTGCCAGGTGCTGTGTGCACCAGGGCTTCAGGTACAAATAAGGCACCGTCCCCACCTTCCCGGCCAACCTGGGGTGCGAGTAGATGACAGTGCAGGGTGCCTTTGGGCCTCGAGGTGCTAGGGAAGCGGGGGAGGGGTTGCCAAGTGTGTTAGCCTCGCCTCCACCAGGTGCCTCAGGTCCCGGCAGCAGGGCTCGCCTTCACTATAGCCCTGCTGTCTCATTCCTGATCCTGCCTGCCCCCCAGACATGGTTCTGTTTATCTTGGCATTCGCTGGGTCACTGTTTTCACAGTGAGAGTGTAAAGGTCCTGGCGAACATTGTACAGGAGCGAGTGGCCAAATGGCCCAGCGAGGAGAGGAGAGGTGTTGAGGCCCCGTGCCCTGAGGGTCAAGAAGTCAACCATCAGGATTTCAGCAAAAAAGAACCCAAGCATGGGGACCACAGCGACAAGCCTGAGAACCGGGAAGTTGCGCCATAAACAACAGGAAGCTGTTGCAGGTTTGTTTCCCCGCCCAGATGCCCTTCGGGTTGTGGAAGGTACACAGAGCCTCTCATGGTTGCCAAACGCCTCAGCTGCGGTTCCAGGGTGACACGAGTTCTCGTCACCTGGCCAGGGTCTACCGGAGGCAGTGTAGCAGAACATCAGGAAAGGCGGCAAGATGATGATTTTTTTAAATCCTCACCTGAGGATATGTTTTCATTGATTTTTAGGGAGAGGGAGGGAGGGAGGGCGAGAAAGAGAGAAACATCGATGTGAGAAAGAAACATCTATCAGTTGTCTTCCATACACACCCCAAGGGGATCGAACCTGAAACCTAGATCTGTGCCCTGACTGGGAACCAAACCCGCAACCTGGTGCCCTGATCAGGGATTGAACCGGCAACTGTTTGGTGTACAGGATGACATTCCAACCAACTGAGCCACCCGGCCAGGGTGAGATTTTGTTTTTTAAATGCAGTGATTTTGGTGAGATTCTTATATGGGCATCTGAGCACCTGCCAGAAACCTCTAGTAGAGACTAGACCGTTTTTTGAACTGGTTCCTCTACCTCCACTCACCTGTTCCCTTTTTTCCTTCCAGAGTGATGTGTTCTAGCACAGAATCTGTCAGGATTTCCCAGGGAGACACAAGTCCACACTCTCTGAGAGCCCCCAGGGCCCCTGCCTCCCAGCCCACCTGATCCCTGTCTCCTCTCCTACCCTACACATAGGCTGTCAACAACCCATGTTGGCTCCAGCTTCAAAGTACATCCATATCCCACTGCTTCTCCCGCCTCCACTGTCACCCCACTCGTCCATGCCCTCCTCATATGACTCTGATGTGGACTGAGCACCTGTGTTAGGGTTCCCCAGAGAACCCATAAGATGGGTACAAATATATGCAGAGAGATTCATTATAAGGAATTGGCTCACACAGTTACGGAGGCCAACCAGTCCCGAACTCTCCAGTCAGCAAGCCGGACACTCGGAAAAGCAGATGTTCCAGTTTGAGGGCCATCTGACCGTCAACTGGTTAGACCAGGCCCACCCACAACACCGGCAGCCCATCTGCTTTTCTCAGTCTACCCAGAAACACCCTTCCTGCACCCTCACAGTTTGACCAAAGATCTGAGTACCCTGGGGCCCACTCACGTGGACACAAAATGACCAGCACAGCTTTCAAACCGAGCTTCCTGTCGTCCCCTGCGTTAGTCTCAGCACAGCAACCGAGTGACCTGTTAAGGCCCTGAGGCAGGGCTGGGCTGGGCAAACAGGCCCGCAGGCCAAATCCAGACCTCCAGGAGCTTATGGAGCCCCCAAGCTGAGAGTAGCGTTTACATTTTTAAATGAGAAAAACCCAGAGGAATAGTGACAAGTAGAACTCACATGAAATTCAAATTTTAGTGTCCTTAAGTAAAGTTAATTGGCATCCAACCACGCCCCTTTGTTTCAGCATCATCCATGGCTGTTTTTTTACATTTGCAGAGTTGAGTAAATGCCACCGAGACCCTGTGGCCACCAGTAAAATATTTACTATCTGGCTGGTTAATAAAAGGCTTGCTGACCCCCGATAATTAGGCTCAAACCCCTCCACAATCTCTCATCCCACTCAGAGTAAAAGCTGAGATCCTCACAACTGGCAGAGGCCACCTGTCCCTGCGGTCTCTCCAACTTCCTCTCCTGATTCCCATCCCACCCCACCCCCCACCATGTTCAAAGGCCTCCTGCCTCCGAGCCTTTGCATGTGCTGTTCTCTCTGGACCACCCATCCTCCTCCCACCTCCAGCCCCTGCACGGCTCCCCACTCCCCTCCTCCCCTGCCATCTTCCCCATTACACGTTATTACCATCAGATCTCTGCACTCATTGAGTTGGTGCCGGTCTCCCCCCAAATCGAATGTAAACTCGTGAGGACAAGCACTTATTTCCTTCTCGATGGTATCCTCAGGCTCTGGATCATTGTATCAGTAATTATTTGTTGAAGGAATGAATGAATGGAAAGTACAGACATCTGGGATGGGGGCACCTAGTGGATTATCTGTGTGGCAGGGACTTGCTTCCAGAATCCAGCTCTCCCCTGGCCACAGTTGACCCCAGGCTGGGCCACTGCGCTCCTGGGAGTTACCTGCCGTGTGTCCTGAGTTTTTGTTTACAGGGGCCTGGGAGTTGGGGAAGCCAGGGAGCCAGCAGGCAGAGCAGGTGCACAGCGTTGAGGAAGGACTTCTGGGTCTCCTTTGCTCCCTAAGTCCCCGCCAAAGGTCCAGCTGCATTTCTGACCTTAAATCCCACGAGCTACCCTGGGAATCCTGTTGCCACTGAAGCCAGTTTGAGTCCTTCCTCGGGCAGTTCTGCTTCAGAACCCCCTGCGGCCCCAGGTCCAGAGCTCTGCATCCCTGCACCGCCCAGGCCTAGCGCTCGGGTGGCTGCCTCGGCCTGGGTTCCTTCCGCTGCTAACCTTTCTGGTGAAATCCCTGGGTCTGGAGCAGGTGTCTAGATTGGATTGCCCTCCGACCTTCGAGTTTGGGACCAGCCCCTGCGCTGGCCACCCTCCAGTGCCCAAGCCGACCAGGTGACCCCTGGGAGCCCTGTCCGCCCTCCCCCTGGAGGAAGCCTGCTCCTGGGCCTGGGCTGAACAGGAACTCCCGGCAGTTCCGTTCCCATTTGAGAAGGGGAATTGCGTCCTAGCTGCAGTGGCCCCGGAGTGGCCATTTCCCCTTTAAATGACTCAATAGGCAAATCTCAGCCTCTGAGCCCTCCGAGGACTAGCAGGGAAGCAGTTGGGTAGGATGCCTCCACCCACCCCCCACCTCCCTTCCAGGCCTGGGCCTCTTGTTAGAGCAGCTCTGTTGTCTATTTTTCGAGACCTTTGTTTTTTGTTTTTTTAAATATATTTTATTGATTTTTTACAGAGAGGAAGGGAGAGAGATAGAGAGTTAGAAACATCGATGAGAGAGAAACATCGATCAGCTGCCTCCTGCACATCTCCTACTGAGGATGTGCCCGCAACCCAGGTACATGCCCTTGACCGGAATCGAACCTGGGACCCTTCAGTCCGCAGGCCGACACTCTATCCACTGAGCCAAACCCGTTTCGGCTGTTTTTATTTGAATGCAAGGTCCCGTGGTTGGCAGGTAAATTAGGTAAATTCACACAGGTCACCATAACAGATGGAATAATGGAAAAGTTTGAAATATCGCCGGGATTACCAAACATGTCACTCAGAGACAAGTGAGCAAATGCCTTTGGGGAAATGGCACCGATAGACTTGTTCCAGGCAGGGTTGCCACAAACCTTCAATTCGTAAACCAAAAAACACACACACGCAAACCCGCCCCCCCCACCCCCCCACCCAACGGTACATCTGTGAAGTGATACGGCGAGGTGTGCCTATATAAGGACACCACCCACGGGGGCACCCGTGTGCATTTTGAAACAACCTGTGTGCAGGGCGGGGTGTGCGCCTCTCGGCACCTGTCCTGAGCCCCACCTTGTGCAGAGGACAGGCCACACTCTGGAGAGCTCTGCAGCCCCAGGCCTCCCAGCCTTTGCCCATGGACTGCTCTCTGCCTGGGCTGCCCCCCACCACCAGGCCCGCCCCACTTGTTACCTCAAGTGCCACTTCTCCTTGGAAAGTCTCCTGGCACCCCTCCCCCACCCGGGGCGAAGGATGGGCCCCTCCCCAGCTCGCCACAGGGCGCTATGACCGCACTGTGTCATCATGGCATCATGGTCTGTTTACTGGTTCACTTGCCGGCTTCCCCACCAGATGAAGAGCTACAAGAGGGCCAGCGTCTGACACTGCTGGCCCTTGGATCACTGCATGAACCGACTAGGGGAGAGAGCCAGCCGGCCCTACCCTCGTGGAATTTGCAATCTAGCTCCTCAGAGGGGCTCTGGCTGCAGCTGAGCCGGCCACCTGCTCGCACACACACACACAGAGGGAGCGTTTGCACCACAAAGGAAGGCTGGGCTCTCCGTAGCCATCACCACCCTTCTTTGCATCTGGTTCCTCCCTTCCAGGGCGGGTCCCCTGTCGCCCCCACTCTCCATCAACTGCAGCTAATGCTGTGGCCTCTCTCAGCTTGGGTGCCTCGGCCATGGCGCCCCAGAACGTGTCCAGGTGGTTCTTGGTGTTGGCCTGGTTACCAGAACCCAGGAGTGACATCGGGCTCCCAGGCCCCTGTGCCCCACTGCCACCCAGTCCAATCAACAGTGTCACCCAAGCTGTCACAACGAGGAGGTGTGGGCCATCACGTGGCCCTATCTGAGCAACCACATTCTCGCTTCCTTCTTTCATACACGGCCGTTGGGCGTTGGCGGGTGGAGGACCACGGCGGGGGTTGCCACAGCAGTGCCGTGCAGCGTGGACTGGGTCCTGGTCCCTAAAACAGAGAAGCCGCTCTGGGCCCACGAGGAAGCTATCCATGCTCCGCTGAGCAGGCCGGTAAGTGCTGGCTCGCAAAACCGCAGGGGGTACTGGGGGTGCCCAAGGGACCAGCGGTCCCGCCGAGCAGACGGCAGACGTTGGGGGGCGGGGGAGGCCCCGCGCCACAGCCCCTGGGGAGGGCACACCAAAGGTCAGGGGGCTTGGGACCAGGGCCTGCCTGGAGTCCCTGGCTGCATCCTGCTCCCCGCCACGGCCACCGGCCCTCGCAAGCAGGTTTGCCAACAGCTGCTGGCTTGGGAGCATTCGGAATTCAAAAAATTGGAGAAATCGGGAGTGTTTTTCTAAAAATCAGCCTACCCACCCCCCGCTTTCATGGGTGGGGCCCCGGGGCCCAGAGCGGGGAAGGGATTTGCTCAGGAGCAAGGCTGGGGTTAGGTCTGGGTGATGCCTAGGAGGGGTGCACGGTTTGTCCATAAAAATGTCGTTTCCGAAGCTGCGTTCTTCACGCTTTTTTGTAAGATAGAGGAAATAACGTGTGGTCGTAGCGAATTATTGAAATATTAGAATTAGGGTACCATGGCTAGCAAAATAAAACAACAACAATAATAATGGCAACACTTTATTAATTTGTATTTGGGGTGCTTTAGGGGCAAAAGGCGGTGGCCCCTACATACACACACACACACACACACACACACACACACACACACACACCATAGACCAGGGTCAGGGCTCTAGTTGCCTGGAATCCTTTTCTTCCCCCCCCAAGCCCTCTGGCTTCCTCCCTCTCCTGTCTGAGTTCCCCAGGCCAGGCCTCTCACGGTCCGTGGGCAGGGGGCTCAGGAGGTGGCTCCCCCGGCCCCAGGCCCTGCGTGGCTTCCTCTGGAGTTGCCTGGCTGACCACACCTTACACGGCAGATGCCTCCCTCACCAGGCTTGGCCAGCAGCTCTCGGGGAGCGAAACCCAGATATGGGTATGGACGGGCTGGGCTGCCAGGTCAGCGCCTCCTGGGGACCTCGGCCGGCCGGGCGCGAGCAGGGCCTTCCGAGAGGCTGGGGATCATCTGAGAACCCCGGGCCCCCTTTTTAGAGAAGAGAGAACCGAGGCGTGGAGGGGAGAAGCGGCCGCTCCGGGGTGTAGGGCCCAATGAGCTGGTAGTCCATGTAAAGCTCTTCGACCAGTGCCTGGCACTGCCTGCACTTGGCATGTGTGATTTCCTGACCGAGGCCAGGCTGCCCAGGGCACCCAGGGCGGGCTGTGGAGGTTTCCAGGGCTTCCTGTCCTGGCCCTCTCTGACGGACAATGTCGGGGTGTGTCAAAGCGGCCCCGGGTTGGGGACTTTTCAGGGATGTGGCCCTACATGGAGAACAACAATGCCAACAGCGGCCTTTATTGAGCACTTCCTAGGGGCTAAACACCCCACCTGGACCGCTCGCTTCAGCCCACAGCCCACGCGGTGCATGCAGGCCCTGGTATTATCCCTGGGTTCCAGCCAGGAATCCGTGGCTCCGAGAGGTGAGCTCCGTTGCCCGAGGTCACACAGCTTGTAAATGATAGGGCTGGATTTGGATCTGTTTTTTTTTTTTTTTAAATATATTTTTATGGATGGCGGGGAGGAAAAGAGAGATAGAAACATCAATGATGAGAGAGAATCATTGATCAGCTGCCTCCTGCATGACCCCTACTAGGGATCAAGCCCGCAACCAGGGCGTGCACCCTTGACTGGAATCGAACCTGGGACCCTTCAGTCCATAGGCTGATGCTCTATCCACTGAGCCAAACTGGCTAGGGCTGGATCTGGTTTTAATACTGGATTTGATCCCAAGTTGGGCCAGGCCCTGTCCTGGCTGCCAGGACTTAGACCTGCACTGGGATTAGGGTGTGTGTGTGGCAGCAGGGTGGGGTGGGGTAGTGGTGGTGGCGGTGGTGGTGGGTGGTGAGGGGTCATGTGGGCCTCGGTTTGACCTACTTGTGGGTTTGGAGCCGTCCCCTCTCCTGCTGCTGCTCAGCCCACACCCTGAGATGCTCAGTCTTCCGGAACCTAAGGTTCCAGGAACGTGAACACTGGGACTCCTGGGGTCCAATATTCTGAGTGGGAGGTCAAGAGTGGCCCAGGTGGTCTCTGGAGCTGGGGTGTGTGTCCCCCTAACCCCCCCCCCCCAAGCCCAGGTGGGGCTCGGCAGAGCAGCTTGGTTTTAGCTTGGAAGACAGGAAATGGGCAGCGCCTGCCCTACGCCGCTAGGTGAGCAGCAGACAGGTAGGGTGTGACAGCTCTCTATCCTCTCTCAGAGCCCTGCCCAGCCCCCCTCCTGTGGTAAGCGGCTGTTTTCCTGCCATTGGAGGAGAGGTGAGGTGAGGCCTGGAGGAAGTCCCCGCTCTGAGACTTGTTTTCCTAATCTGTATAATGGGCATCATCGCAGCCAGTGTGGAGTGAAGAAAGGAGGTCCCTCCTATGATGGGATGATCTATCCACAGTGAGGGCTTTATTTTTTATCGTTTATATTTTCATTGATTTCAGAAAGGAAGGGAGAGGGAGAGAGAGATAGAAACATCAATAACGAGAAGGAAATCATTGATCGGCTGCCTCCTGCGTGCCCCACACTGGGGATCGAGCCCGCCACCCAGGCATGTGCCCGTGACTGGAATGGAACCTGGGACCCTTCAGTCCGCGGGCCGATGCACCATCCACTGAGCCAAACCGGCCAGGGCTAGTGAGGGCTTTGTGAGACATCTTTGGTTATAGTACGTGTATCTGAGCCAATATCAGTTATTGTCCTACCCCTCACAGTCCGTGCTCACTCCCGGCTCCTCTCCTTGCGACCTGCGTGGCCGCAGGAGCCACAAAAGCTCTGGGAGCCACGTGTTCTTCCCACTAAATAGGCTGGTGCCTGGGACTGAGGGAGACGGGATCGGGGACGTTCAGCACTAATGTCAGGGACGTTCAGGGCAAGCTGGTGGCCTAGGTAGGCCCAGGCGGGGTCACGTGGGCTTCCCAGTGCATTTGTCTATGGATAGGTACTGTGTGTTATTCCCATTTTACAGATGAGAAAACCGAGGCTTAACAGACAGGGGTGGGGTCTGCTTTCACAGGCCCCTGCGGCTTCCCTAACTGTGCACAGGGGTGGCAGGGGGGTTGCCATCTCTGTACCCTCCCTGGGGTGCACCTTTCTTCTGCTCCTCTGTCCACTGCCCTGAAGAGAGCCCCCCCACATAAAGCGCCCCGCCCCCTGCAGATTCCAGCATTGGGGCCTTCCCGGCCGCATCTCTTTCCATGCTCGCCACCACTCTTTGAAGCAATAGGACCTGTCTTACAGATGAGGAAACTGAGGCTCAGAGAGGGTGAAGTGACCTGCCCAGGGTCACACAGCTCCTAAGTGGTCTCCCCCCTGCCCCACCCCACCCCTCTGCAAGCACGGGACTGTGGGGATGGGACCGGGGTGAGGGCCCACCTTGGGAACAGGCCCGGGCCCCCCCCCCCCCCCATGGTATCCTCCCAGCTCCCAGGCTTCAGAACGTGGGGCCCTGACTCACCAAGAGGCCTCTCCCCACCCAGGAACTGGTGGGCTGGGCCTTGAGTGTTTGCCCCTCCCTCTGCAGGAAGTGGCTGAGGGCTCAGCCTTCCAGGAACTGAGAACTGCCCAAGGTGGGGGTGAGCCTTCTCATAATTATGAAATATGGCTCTGAGCTGGTGGCTTCTTCCAAAGTGCCTGTGCCCCCAGGGGAGTGGGGCCAAGGTTAGGTCACATACTCTTCCCCCAAGAAGGCACCCCCCCCACCCCCCATGTGCAAAGAAACTCTGCCTCCAGAAGGCAGATTAGCGAGCAAAGAACATGTATGCGGGTGTGCATGTATATGTGTGTGTGACACATTTATTAAGCACCTACTGTGGGAACTTCTAAATCCATCATCTCACTGCATTCTCTCAACAGCCCTATGGGATAGGTACTGTGTGTTATTCCCATTTTACAGATGAGAAAACCGAGGCTCAGAAAGGCAAAGATCTGTGTCAAGGTCACACGGCTTGTAAGAGCCAGAGCCAGGACTCAAACATCTTTTTGTCTGACCCCATAGTCTGTGCTCCCAGTCCTGTGCCCTGCATGGCACCCGGTACATATGGGGCTGGCCTTTCTAGGTGATGTGGCCTTTAAGGTCCTTCTTATTCTTACTCTGTGCCCCCCTCTCCGAACTTGTTCCCCAACCCAAGCCACAAACACAGCAAGCTAAGCTCTCCTCCAAGCCTCTGCTCCTTCTGCCCCCACAGCTAGGTTAGGTCTCTCCTCAAAGCCGTCCTGAATCCTCGTTGGGTTCAATTCTGATCTCTGCCACTTACCAGCTGTGTGTCTTTGGGCAAATCGCTTCGCCTCTCTGAGCCTCATCCCTCCACAGTGAAATGAGGATAATCGGGAGGGCCAGAGGTGTCTGATGCCAATACCATAAAGCTGGGTTTAAGAAATTATTCTCCGATCTGAGCAGCTTGGCATTTCAGAAACCAACATAATTCTCACCCACAGGGGAAGGAGGTCAGAGTCAGGCTGGAAGCTGAGGGGCCTGTGAGCAAGTCACTGCTCTTTGCTCCAAATCACGCGATGAGCAAGGGAAGGTTCTGGAAATGACGCAGGCTCACTCTGCCCCCGGGCGCTGAGGCAGGGCTGGCCCACTGCGGAGGGTCTTATGTCCGAGGACCCAGAAATACCTGAATCCTGCCTGGAACACAGCTGTCACTCATTGCGGGGTTTTGAATTGCACACCCACCAGCCAGTGCCAGGGGGAGTGTGAGGAGGGAGGAAGAACGGGAAAGCAGGAGCGTTCACAGTGCCAAGAAGCGAGACCAGGGAGCTGGCCGAAGGGAGAGGCGCTGCCCTTTCTGGCTTCCTAGCCCAGAGGCTGAAGTGGACAGTGACCCTACCCACAGGCCGACGAGGCCTGTCAGCTCCCCGAGGGCAGGGCCAGTCTGAAAAGGCTCTGGACCCTGGAGGACTTGCGGGATAGGGCTGTGAAAGATCAAAGTAGCCCCCTTTGCCGGAGCTTGCTGGGAACAGAGTGCTAAGGGCTCTGCATCACCTCGTTTCATGTCACAAGAGTCTAGAGGTAGGTGCTGCCATCCCCCTCGTGTGAGCAAGGACATAACCAGAGGCCAGACCGAGCTGAGACCCTGAGACAGAAAGAGAAAAACTGTGCAGCTGAGGGAAGGGGGAGGGGGGAGGGGGCAGGGAGCCAAGACTGGGGAGAGTGGAACAGAGGGGTCAAGGCCAGACACCAAGAGGCCTCCAGGGTCCAAACCTGGGGTCTCCAGGCTCTTGCTCCTGGACCCCCCCATCAGCGGATGAGTGCATGGATCTACGGATGAATTGTATACAGGAACGACGCCACTCAGGTTATATTACCAATGTATACAAAAATAGGGATTAAGAAGGGGGGACATAAAAGTCAATATAACTAGAAGATCTAAAGGTTCATATTTTCTATAAAAATTTTTATTGATTTTAGAGAGAAGGAGGAGGAGGAGAGGAAGATTGGCTTGTTGTTCTACTTTCTTATGCATTCACTGGTTGATGCTTGTATGTGCCCTGAACGGGGATCAAACCCACAACCTTGGTGTATGGGGACGACGCTCTCACGCACGGGTGTTATCACGTTGATCAGTGGGAAAAGCTGCTGTTGGCGGAGGGCCCGCTGTGCACCGGGCACGCGCTGGGTCGGGCGGGTGCCTGCAGTCAAGCGTCTGCCCCAGAGCAGACACACGCCCAGCTGCGGCCGCCCAGCATCCCAGCCCGGGGGGCTCGGGAGCCCAGGGGTGGAGCTGTCCTGACGTCCCTCTGTCCGTGTGTCCCTGCAGGTGTCATGCCACTGCAACTCCTCCTGCTGCTGGTCCTCCTGGGCCCCAGCCTCCAGCAGGCCCCGGCGGATGGGGACAAGGATGACCTGGAAGAGTACAATGACAATGATGAGTATGGCACGGACCCTCCAGACACGCTTGAAACTATCACAGCGGGTGTGACCCTGAGCCCCAAGCTTCAGGCTGTGATGGGAACGTTGGGGCAGAGAGAGTCTGCAGGGCCTGGTACCCCCGAGCCGGCCACTCCGGAGGTGACCACAGGGGACTCTGCTGGCCTGGATGCCAGAGAGGCAACCCCTGGGAAGCTCAGCATGGAATTGGCCTCACAGGGGGTTCCTGTCGCACCTGGACCTCTGACCACAGATCTGGGCTCTACAATCCCTCCCATCACGGAGGCTCCATCCACAGAGGGGGCTCCATCCACAGAGCTGGCCACCACGGAGGCCCTGCCCACAGAGCCACTGACCACGCAACCTGCAGCCACGGAGACCCTGCCCACAGAGCCACTGACCACGCAACCTGCAGCCACGGAGGCCCTGTCCACAGAGCCACTGACCACGCAACCTGCAGCCATGGAGGCCCTGCCCACAGAGCCTCTGACCACGCAACCTGCAGCCACAGAAGCCCTGTCCACAGAGCCACTGACCACGCAACCTGCAGCCACGGAGGCCCTGTCCACAGAGCCACTGACCACACAGCCTGCAGCCACGGAGGCCCTGTCCACAGAGCCACTGACCACGCAACCTGCAGCTGCGGAGGCCCTGTCCACAGAGCCGGCTACCACAGTGGCCCCTCCCACGGAGCCCACTACCACGGAGACCCTGTCCAAGGAGCCAGCCACCATGAAGGCGCTGTCCACAAGGGGTCTCTCCACGGCCTTTCTCGTGCTGTCTGATCCTCACAAGGGCACCACCGTGGCCGCCAGCAATTCATCGGACGCCTTCATCCATCAGGGGAAAAGCAGCCAGGGCCTCTCCCCACCGAGCTCCGCGTCCCCCGGCCTCACGAAGGGCCCGGATTACATGCCCGTGAAGCACTGCCTGCTGGCCATCCTGATCCTAGCGCTGGTGGCCACCACCTTCCTGGTGTGCACCGTGGTGCTGGCCGTCCGCCTCTCCCGCAGGAACCACATGTACCATGTGCGCAGCTACTCGCCCACCGAGATGGTCTGCATCTCCTCCCTGCTGCCCGAGGGCGGGGAGGCGCCCGCCGCCACCGCCAACGGGAGCCTGCCCACCGCCAAGGGCCCGGGCCTACTGGAAGGGCCCGGGGAGGACCACAATGGGGATGACCTCACCCTGCACAGCTTTCTCCCTTAGCACCCCTGCCCGCGCCCCTGAGCAGGACCCTGGCTCCTGGCTGCTCCCTCCGCGGCCACCGCCCAGCGCTCAGGCTCTGGGCCACCTGTCTGGGCTTCCTCTGAGCCCCTGGGGGAGGGATCTCTAGGGCAGGACCCTGGCCACGCCAACAGGACCGAGGGCGGCCAGGGTTTGAGGCCTCTCCTTCCTCCTGGCCGCTGGCATCTCATTCCCATGAGCCCAGGGGAGACACAGGTCCCCTGTCCTCACCCACCGCTCTCGTCTTCTGGTTGCCAATCAGCTTGCATTTGGGGGGGGGTAGGTCCTGAGGAGCGTGGGGTTCCTGAGACCACTCATGCTGTACCCCGCTGGGGGCAGCTGGGGTGTTCTCAGCTACCCCTCTGGGGAGCCCAGGATGAGGTCTTTTTTTTTTCTTTCTTTCTTTCTTTCTTTCTTTCTTTCTTTCTTTCTTTCTTTCTTTCTTTCTTTCTTTCTTTCTTTCTTTCGAGTTCCCACTATTTTTTAAAAATAGTTCTTTATTGTTGAAAGTATTACATATATCCCCTTTCTCCCCTTGCCTGTGAGGGCTGGGGCAGGCTTGGGGAGCCCAAGGCTACCCCTTCTTTGAGACTGCATGGGCCAGCGAGCTCCCTGCTGGTGACAGAGTAACCCCCCATCCTGCCTTCTCTCGCCTTCCCCTGTGTCCCAGGTTCCGGCTGGGCTCTGTTTAGTTCCCCGGAGTGTCCCATATTCTGCTGCCCAGCCCAGGCCCAGTACTTGGTACATTTTTTTAAAATATATTTTTTATTGATTTCAGAGAGAAAGAGAGAGGGAGTGAGAGATGGAAACATGAATGATGAGAGAGAATCATTGATCAGTTGCCTCCTGCATGCCCCACACTGGGGATCAAGCCCACAACCCAGGCACATGCCCTGACCGGGAATCGAACTGTGACCTCCTGGTTCATAGGTCGACGTTCAACCACTGAGCGTGGCCACACTCGGTAAATATTTGATGAACATGAGCTGGCTGAATGCTTCGAGACATCAAGGTGCCTCCTTCAGGTGGGGGGTCGGTCCTTCCCCCCCAGTCCATCCCCCTCAGGAAGCCCCATGCACAGGCTGTTGGGTTAACAGTATTGTGTCTTGGGCAGAGGGGGTGTGGGGGGGGGGGTGAGGGGGGGGGTAGTGGGAAGGGCATCTTGGTATATCCCTGAGCAGCTGGGGAAGGTTTCAGGCTGTTTGGGGGTAAGGGAAGGGACCGCTTTATTCAACTCCCCCTTTGACCCAGTTCTGGCCTACAGAATTGGGCCCCCCCCAAATCTCAGACAAGTCTATGCATCAATGCCAGCCCCCTCAGGACCCCACCGTGTCCTCTCTGTCCAACATGGGACCGGACTCCCATTAACCAGGACCCACCCGCTCCTCCCGCAGACTTCATGGCTTTTGTCCAGCTCCCAGGGGTACCGACTAGCTGTCATTTAAAAGTTCGGGGGCCAGCGGACTTTTTCTTAAAGGGCCAGGCAGGAAATATTTTAGGTTTTGCGGGCAGCAGGGTCCCTGTTGCAACTTACTTCTCAACTCCCTTATCATACCCAGTGCAGCGTCACGATTGATACTGTTGTGAATAAATGGGGTTGGCTGGGTTCTAATAAAACTTTATTTATAAACAAGCAGCAGGCTGGATTGGGCTCTGTGCGTTTGCTGACCCCTGATCTCAGCATTGGGTGACCAGAGGGCCCGGTCTGCCTGAAACTTGCCTGATTTTATTCTATTTTTTCACTTTTTATTTTTATTTTGTTGGCGAATCCTCACCTGAGGCTCCATTGATTTTTAGGGATAGTAGAAGAGAGAGGGAAAGACAGAAACATTGATGTGAGAGAAACACATGGATTGGTTGCCTCCTGCTGCTTCAAGCCCACAGGGCTCCACCTTCTAGAGGAAAAATGCGATTCGTCTCGGGGAGGCGTTTTCTCTTCTAGAAAAATACCTCCAGGGGCCCCTCTGGAAGCGAAGGACCCCTCCCCTCCCGGAAGTAACCTGCACAGAGAGGCTTGGGTCTGAGGGACTGGCTGCAGCTCAGGCGGGAGGGGTTGGGAGGAAGGGGCGGGGCTGGGGCAAGGCAGGGGGGAATAGGGGAGGCATTAGAGTTGGTGAGACGTGGAGGAACGCCCGCCCCTGCCCTGAACCTCCAGGACGAGTGTCATACAGAGGGAGGTGCGTTCGAGGTGCTTTGTTGGAAGAGGGGTGTCCACTGTGGTCCGGGGAAGCCAGCCCTGGAGAGAAAGGGCTGTTGCGTTAGGAGCCCCATGTCACTCACGTCCCCTTGCAGCGGCTCTCAACCTGTGGGTCGCGACCCCTTTGGCGGTCGAACGACCCTTTCACAGGGGTCATCTAAGACCATCCTGCATATCAGATATTTACATGACGATTCATAACAGTAGCTGTTGTAAAGTAGCAACGAAAATAATTTTATGGTTGGGTCACAACATGAGGAACTGTATTTAAAGGGCCAGAAGGTTGAGGACCACTGCGCTTAAGGAGTGATCAGAAACATCAGCTGGGAGGCTCCCCATATGGGGTTGGGGATCCAGAGGCTAAAAGACTTGGGGGGGACATCTGAGAAGTCCTCTCAGGGTCCTGTTACCTCGTCTTTCGGGGCAGGGAGCAGGTCTCCCTTTCTCCCTGGGGTCCTGGAGTGCCTGGTTTTCTGCGTGTTTCTCCAAAGTGCAGGATTGAAGTCAGAGATGATGGGTGCTGGAAGCAGCCACCAGGGGGCGCCCGGTACCAGCCATTGGCAGCCCCGAGCTTCCTTCTGTCCAGTGTTTGAGGATGAAGGGCGGCTGGTCAATGATTAGCAACTGTTGCCTTGCGGGGAGTGGTACCCAAGCCACGATTTGTGTTGCTTGCCAATCTCCTTGGTGTAAATACTTCCATGGCCGATTTTGAGCCACTAGCCATGCATCCAATAGGCAAACTCATTAGTCAACGGAGCCAAATATCAACAGGACAACAATGGAAATTTCTTCTGAGAGCCAAAATTTTTTAAACTTAAACTATACAGGTAGGTACATTGTTATTAACTTAATTAGGGGTCTCCTAAGGCTTAGGAAGAGCCACACTCAAGGGGCCAAAGAGCCGCACGTGGCTCGCGAGCCGCAGTTTGCCGACCACGGTAATAGGTGATACAATACATGTAAGTCATCTCAGGATCATAAATAATAGGAGAATGCAGTAAAGTAATTAGAAATTGGTGAGTTTTGGGTACGGAGGACCTTGGTTTGTAATGTAACATAGTTTAACTTAGGAAACAACTGGCTCGCAAGATTCTGAAAATTTGACCATCGGCTCTCAGACGCAGGCCGGCTCCTGCATACCATGTGCCCTTCCTCCTGCGCAGGCCTCCCACTGTCCTTGGGCCCCAATTGCCCGATTAATCCATTCAGCGGAGACAGCCCGGGGACGCACCTCTGCAACATCTCCTTGGGTCCCTTTAACAGCCTGGGAAGGAGGAACTAGCGCCCTCCCCATTTTACAGACGAGAAAACTGAGGCTCAGAGAGAAGAACTCGCCTGCCCCAGCTCATGCATGAAGCTCTGGGATTGGAACCCAGGCCTGAATCAGAAAGCCCATAGCTGTTGTTTTTTGTTGTTTAAAGAAAGCCATGTCCTTACCACTATGTCACACCGTCCAGAGCAAGCGGGGTTCTAGGGGAATCCCATGTCCCAAACTCTCACCCCTGCTGACCAGCCCTGGCGCCTGGAAGTCCCCATCAGTTACTCTTTGCCGCCCCTGGCTGCTGAGGGAAGACGCTGGTGCTTGGAAGGGTGACAAAGTTGGACCCAGCCCCACCTTCTTGCAAGGAGCAGGAGCAGGAGCAGGAGCAGGACACAGACAAAGCGAGGAGGCTGGGGACAAGGAGCTGGCATTTAGTGGGCAGTGACTGCGGGCCCGGCCCCGGGCCAAACAGTTTGTATGAGCTTCTTTAGGCCTCACAACAACTCTACGATGTGGACACAATAATTACCCCATTTCACTGTAGGGGAAACTGAGGTTCAGAAAGCCGGACCACTTACTCCATCAGGACACACTGCTAAGAAACTAGACTGCTGACTTCAGCTCCAGTGACAGGGAAGGAAGGCGGGTAGACAGGAAGTGGGGGTGGGGGGGGATGCTAAGTTTACTCCAGGTGCCTTTTTTCGATGAGCTCGGGCTGCCAGCCCTGGGGTGATCTGGGCAGAGGTTCCCCAAACTCATCCTCCAGATCCCGCCCTTCCCGGGCACCCCTCCAAGCCCCAGAACTCGATGGTTATGATGAGTCCGTTCTGTGCCAGGCCCTGTGCTGGGTCCTGGGATGCCGGGGGAGCCGTACAGAACTGGCCATGCCCTTTGGGGCTCCTGGGTCTAAAGGGAGAGGGAGATGAATCGAATGAGCACCCAGATTGTGGCAGGGCCCAGAGTCCAGAGGAGAGGGGCGGGGGGCTCTGAGGGTGCGCAGTGTGGCCAGACCTTGGAGGTGGAGTGAGGAGGAGTCAGGAGAACGTCTGAGACTGGAAAGATGCAGACTTGTTCACTCGGGAGGAAGGATATAGAGAGAAGAATGTCCCAGGCACTGAGAACAGGCTTCAAGGAATTCCCCCCGGAGTTTTTCCGCAGCCCCCCAGCAAATAAATACGTAAGACAGTGGGGTCCCCTAATCCCACCAGCCAAAGCCTCTGAACCCCAGCTCCTGCCCTGCTCAGACCCCTATCTCACCTCTTGACAGATGTGTCGGTTGGATGTGTGAAGGAGAGCACCTGTCACCTCTCACTCACGCTCTTCCTTCTTCACATGCTCCTGCCTCAGGACCTTTGCACGTGCTGTTCCCTCTGCCTGGTACTCTCCTCCCAGAAGTCTGCATGGCTGGCATCTTCTCGTCCTTTAGGTCGCAGCTGCAATGTCACCTCCTCAGAGAGGCCCTCCCTGCAGCCCGGCCCCAGTTGTCCTTGACAACAGTCCCCCTTTTCCCTCTGAGGCACCGATGGCTGCCTGGAGTGATGTCGGTGATATATTGATTTTTGCTATGCAAGGTTAGGGGCCTCTGTCCCCCTCGTTCACTCTTTCCTTGTCCCTGAATAGGGCCTGGCACACACAGTAGGGGTTCGGGAAACATTTGCTGAATGAATGCATGTGCTAGGGACACTTTGCAAGGGTGTGAGGGCAGAGGCAGGGCTATGGGACAAGTGCCACGGGCGGAGAGCAAGAGAACCTCGGGCCTAAGGCTAGGAGTCCGGCAGACCTGGGTCAAATCCCCACTCCCTGACTAGGTGCAGGGCTCTGAGCTCTGGGAGCCTCAGCTTCCACACCTGTGAAATGGGGAGATGCGCCCTTGCTCCTCCTGGGGCTGCGGGGGGCTGAAATGAGCAGGGACGTGGCTGGCACACTGCAGGTGCCCAGTCAGCGCCCATCCTGGGAGAGACAGCCCCTGGCTACGGGGCCTGCGTGGACCATCCGAGGGGCACCGTGGAGGCCTCCGTGTTCCCCCGAGCCTCAGAGCCTCGCAGCCTCGCCTCTGTGGGTTGGGGAGCCAGCCTCAGCCCTGCTGAGCTCTCTGGTCTTTTAGCCTAAAATTAGCTCCCAGATTCCTTGGCTGCCTGGCGGGTGCTTCCAAGCGACAATTCAAACCAGATGTTTCCAGCTGTTGGGGCCCATCCCCCCTGGCCAGCGCCCGTGTGCCTGCGTGTGTCCTGGCTCTGGGAGGCGGGACTCAGCCCGGGGAAGATGGGGGAAGACCAATCGGCTGTGCACATGCAGGATCCCGGCTGCCTGGTGGGGGCTGGGGGGCTGGGGGAACTGGGGTAGCCCTGATGGGTGGGGGAAGGGGTGGAGGCAAGCCCCAGGCCTGCATGCACAGCCTCCTAGGATGGGGACGCCCCTCGCTGACCGGCCTGTTGATGCGGGGTAGGGAGGGAGGGTGCTCTACCCCTTTCCATCCTTACGGAGCGCCTGCTGTATGCCAGGCCTTTGTGAGCCGTCTTGTCCAGATGGTGTGATAGAGTCTCAGTCCCAGATGTCACTCGTGGTTTTATTATTATTATTATTATTATTATTATTATTTAGTGCCAGGTGCCAAGGCTCACTGCCTTCTCACAGTAACCCAGGGTGCTAGTATTACCTCCCATTTTACAGATGAGGAAACTGAGGCCCAGCGCGGCTGAGTAACAGCCCACGGTCACCAAGGTTCCCTGAAGGGCAGGCGATCTTGGCTTTTCCTGGGTGGGTTTTACCTCCTTGCTGTCACCCCGCGTGGCCCTGTCCCTCGCGGCGGGTGGATCTGGATGCGCGAAGACCCTCACTGTGAGGTGGGCCCCAGGTGCAGAAGCTGACTGGTGGCGGCTGCCCGCCAGGAGGAGTGGATCACCCGCAGGCCCCGGGAGCCAAGGCTCTGGTCCCTGTGGAGTCGGGGCTGGTGGTCGGGGCTGGGGACCTGTATGGCCTTAAGTGGAGCCCCTTCTTCTCTCCATAGGTGGGACCCAGCGCCATCTCTTGGTGGCACCCTGAAAGGCTATGTGTGGGGGGCGGGAGGGGGGCATAGAGAGGACAGGGGCCTGATGCGAGGAGAGGAAAAGTGGTGAAGGTTTCGCAGGCACAGGGAGCCATGGATGGCCTTCTCCACTCTTAGTAAAAGCCCAAACCGCTGCAAATGCCCACAGAGGCCCCGCGGGATTCGCCCTCGCCCTCGCCCTCCCCCACCCCCACCCCCACCCCCACC